>NC_045770.1:14156911-14459941 GCF_008692025.1 Phocoena sinus
GGTTAAGAAAGCGGAGGAAAAGTGGGGGATTCATGGCTTCTAAATTCTTAGAGGCATAGTCAGCCAAATCCTGTAAGTCCCAGCCCAAGAAAAAAACATTTTAGTAATGAATCACAACCCATTGGGGCTTATGTGGAGCAAAACTGAGATAACTCAATTTTGGTTTCACCAAAAACATTCTCACCTTAATGCTCTCTCGATAGGTATCTGTTCCCCACATGTACCTGAGGATGGGATACATGGGGCGGCGGTAATTAAACTTCTGCTCAAACTGATGGGGGTCTCCTGGAGTAAGGCAAGAGCAAAACATCAACAAAGGTGGTGCTATCAGAGAAAAGGCAAGAGCTTATGTTTATGTGTAGCCATTTTATAAAAATTCTGAATGTGTCAAGGCTACCGGCAAGACCTGCCGCGGGAGTTTATGAAGGCCTAGAGTCATAATCAAGTGTTTGCTTATCTCCTTACCGACAGAACAAGAGGGGGACATATAAACGATACAGTACTCGGAAAAGGACAAGGACTGAGCTGCAAAATAAAAGCCAAGGGAAACAAATGCTTCCACATCCATACGTAGACTACTTATCAGACTTTGAATGAGGCCTCTGAGCTGGCCATTGTGGCAGTGCCAGCCACGTGCAGGATGGGCTACTAAAAGTCATCCCCACATTCTTCATGGATAACATCCCAACTGTGTGGCCAACTGGTTCTTGGTTACTCTAAAAAATCAGGCCAGGAGCTAAAAATCTGAGGCTTATACTGCTTTTGACATGCCAGCGGTACCACCAGAGCTCTACAGGTTGGGTCATATAATAAAGGAGGGGCATGGGATTTGGAGTCAGGAGACTTAGGTTTTCCTTCTGGCTCCACTTAATGCAAGTCTCTTACTCTTTCTCAACTCCCACTTCCTCAGAAAATAAAACAGGAATTATAATACGCCCTCTAATATTACAACCAAAGGGTCATAGTGGCTGTATAATGAGATAACTGCAATGATTTATTGTGCAACTTCTTATATGTTATAAAGATTTACATACACTGCCTCAACCATCACTTCAACCCCTTTTACAAATGAGGAAACTAAGTCTCAGAGGTGAGCAAGTAACAAAGTCAAAATTCAAATATGGAAAAACAGTCAGTAAAGTGTTAAATGTCTCTTTAATGTTAATTGTATTTATCCCTGGCTGGTAGGACATCCCCTTTAAAAGGGGTCTTAAGTAACTGATTTGCATATCTTGTTTACTGGTTGAGAGGGGGCACTGTTTACTCAGACATAGCATCTCAGGGTTACCGCTCAAAAGGGCATGAGAGAAAGGGAATGTAGCCTGCTGTTATTCTTAATCTAACAATTAAACTGTACGAGGGTTAGACTGTCTGGATAAGACAAAAGAATATCTCAATCAGCACACTGTCTCATTATCCACCATTCTGTAATTTTGAGGCAGAGAAAAATAAAGACCTGGGGTTTTAACTGGACAGCCTAATTTATTTGAGTATGATTCTATCAAAAATTATAGTAAAGTTGTTAACAGTATGCGTTTTTCTTTTTTAAGGTGAGAGAGACCTGATTCTACCACTTAATTGTATGACATAAACAAATAATTTAATCTTTTTGAGCATCCATGTCTTCATAGGTAAATGGGGATAATAGAGTAAAACTTTCCAGATGGTGACATATTAAGGAAACAATGTGAAAAAAGCACTTAGCATCAAGGGTAGCACATGGTAGGTATTCAATAAATAATGACTTATGATTATTTTCCTGACATTTAAAAACTGATCAGCGATCAGTTTCTTGGTTCTAGACTGCTTTACCTGTAAACTCAATGTCCACAAAGACCTTGATTAGAGCTTCTGCAAGGTGGGATGCATAGGGAAAGTTGCAGAACACACGTTTCCGGTGGAACACACTGGATACCAAGGGATTTGGGGTCTGATCCATGTGGGGCATCACTGCTTCCAACACCTCAGCGAGTTTGGCCCTTAGGTGGGGATTCTTCATCCTATGAATACGGCAGAAAGCAAACTGAGCAGGCAGAAAATTTAACTCCCAAATTTATAACTATCCTCTCCATACGAGGAGTCAAAACATCATATATCATCTGTACAGAGAGTTACAGGAGAAAACACGACTCCGCAGTTTTAAGTCGGTCAATTTCTGGGGGATATGCAGAGTGTACCATTCAGCTCTTTAAGATCACAGCTTATCAATTACGAGGATGAGTACAGTTTCTATTTAATGCTCTGCCATTCTGTTTACTTCTCTATAACAATGCACGACTTACTATTCTCTGACAGCTTCATCTGGGATAAACTTGCCTTTCCAAGCTTTGTGAGGCTAAGGGCCAGGATATAATTATTCCACGTTACTTATAATGCATACCATGTGCGCCTAATACTTGTTGACTTACGATTTTTCATTAGGTCTGCTCAGTTCAGTGAAGGACTGGCTTCTACCTATGTCTCACTGACACGGCTCAGGGGATTGTGGATCTCTTCTTTGTGCAGCAAATTCTCACTTACATACATACTGTTTCCTTTGGCCTACCACCAAAAAATCAGAGAAGCAACTCTACAGGTCAATGAGCATCTTCCTTTGGGAAGGAGGACTAGAAGCTATGAATGCTAAGACTTGAGATCAGAGAGCATTTACCCAAGTTTACTGCTCATCCAACTTAGAATTTTAAGAGCAAACTTTGTTATCATACATTAGAAGATCATTAGCACCTGGCAAGGTCTCTGGCATTAAGGTAACTATTTTAACCAGGGACTAGCAGTGAAATTCCCATCAGGTACCTTATATGCAGGTTCAAATTCTCTGTGGGCAAAGTCCTTTGTTTATTATGCCTCTCAAGTGTGGGATTTTGGGCTACCCATAAGGGTAGTCAGGTGATTCATTAATGTTAACACAACTTCTGAAGGCAACCCCTTATGATTCAGGCTCGTTTATTTCTTGGTTTAGAAGTCTTCTGAATGTTTTGCAGCTCTAAACTGTGACAGAGCCACGCTTTCAGCACTTCACCTTTCTATGCTTCCAGTGAAAATGGTGATAAAATGAAGGACATGTTCCAGGGAATCTGCTGATGTCTCCAAGATGTCATCGGCAAAGCGGCGGAGAAAAATGAGGAAATCACCCAAGTTATCTGCAAAAAATTCTGAGAAAGAAAATATTCACTGGAATTAGCCAAACATCTGACCCTTTGTATTATGCAATATTTAAATTCCTCCCTTTTACTCTACTTAGTGAAGGTTAAAAAAACGCCAAATGTCTTGTAGGTACTAGAAATGATGATAAATTAATATAGAATCTCCTTTGAATGTAAGTCAATTTTAATTTTTATCCAAGTAAACAGAATAGTAGAGACATAAAATGTTAACACACCAGTGCAGTTTAAGAAAGTATACTGGTAGGCATATACTTCCACACTCAAGGTTAACTGTGTGTCAAAATAACCCTTTAGATGAAAAAGAATCTTGAATAGAAATGAATACATTAGATGACTATGGTCTTCACTCTCTGGGGTCCTCCACTGGTCTTTGCCTTCTAGTATTTATGCCCTTGTATATCTCCTCCTATACTATTCCAGGGTAGAAGACACACTATGGGGCACATAGAAGTGATGGCATGTCATTTCCATAATTAGGTTATAGAAGCCTACAGCTTCCATTTTGGTTCCCTGCTCTGAGGGAAGCCACCTGCCATACCATTAGCAGTACTAAGGAGAGTCCTGTGTGGCCTGGAAAAGAAGCCAGCAAGCAACTGAGGTTTGCCACAACCACACGACTAGGCTTGTAAGCAGATCCTCCAGCTCTGATCGAGTCTTCAGATTCCTATGGCACTGGTGGACAGTCTGGCTGCAACCTCACGAAGGACCAGAGTCGGAACCATGCAGCTAAGCTACTCCTGGATCACTGACCCGTGGAAACTGTGTGTGATAATGTCTGTTGTGTTAAGTTGCTATGTTTCGGGGTAATTTGAGACTCAGCAACAGATGACCAGTACAGTGATCAAGAACATGTAACTTGATTTTGACGGACAGTTTCTGCCGGCCCCTCACCAACATACATACATACACAATCTCACTTCTGGGTTAACCAAGAGGAGATGATTTTATTTTTCCAAAGAATAGCACAGGGGGGTGGGTTAGACAAATAAATCTGTAAGTTGAATGACAAACAACAGTAATGATAGAAACTAACAGCTCTGAAAACCCTGACTGCACTTCGTCCTTTGAAGACTATTTTCTTATCTGCACAGCAGTGGCGACACAATGCTGAGGAACAAGCTATCAGTTCCCTCAGGCTTCAGCCAACAGACATTACCTACAAGTTTGAGTTGTTTCTCCAAAAACAGCTGAATGATAACTAAGGAAGGATATTTTGAGGATTAAACTTCCAACGTGACCCAGTTAAACTTAGATGGCTATAAATAGGAAGCTCCCAAGGGAGAGCCTGCTTACCTGGCACGTAAGCCAAAGAACTGTAGCCATCTGGCAAAGGAAAAGTTAGCTCTCTCGGCTGTGAGCCTTCATTGCCTATGGCCAGTTGAACTAGGAGAACGGCCATGGACACCTGCAAATTTAGGCAGTTCTGCAGCATTTGCGGCTCAGTCATGGCAGTCTTAGTAGAAAGATAGACGGTCATCAGTCGTTCAAACTGCTCACGGAGGTTGTCAGCAGCCGGGCTAGAACTTTGCTGAGCATCCCGCCAGGCTACCTGCAGCCGATGCAGATTTTGGTTGATTTTTACCATCTGATCATGCAACCTGCCCCCAAGAAAGCAGAAAAGACTGGGTCAGGAGGCTCATATAGGGACAGTTGAGTACAGACCTTTTTTTTTTTTTTTTTAATTTTAACATCTTTATTGGAGTATAATTGCTTTACAATGTTAATTTCTGCTGTATAGCAAAGTGAATCAGCTATACGTATACATATATCCCCATATCCCCTCCCTCTTGCACCTCCCTCCCATCCTCCCTTACAGACCATTTTTGAAAACCAAATCCTCACTTATTTATTCTATTATTCCCTTTTAGGATGTAGGGAGCTGCAGTTGTGATGACACAGAAGGCAATCACAAAAGTTATTGACAGGACATAGGTGGGGGCATAGCACCGGGAAAATGTTACCAAGTATTCAAGAATTGAATCTAATTACATAGATTAGTTGTCTTCGGCTGAAATGCACCATCCATAGAATGGCTCGGTTGAGCAGGGTGTAGATTGGGCTTTTATTATGTACAATATATAACGACCAGGCAAAGTACAAGAAGCCCAGCAGGGTAGTTTGACACCACACAAGTGCAATGATTGTACCTGGATGTGGTTATATGGACAGTCTTTCCATGGTTAGTAGAGAACTAAAGCTGGTGAGAAAGGAGTCTAGATTACTAATGACCACATATCAACCAGTAGCCACCTATGATGCAGCCTAAGAGCAGCTTCCAGTCCTCTGATGCTCAATATAAAATTAAATGGTTCTTCAAAAAGGGTCAGCTAAATGTTCTCTAATGAAAGGAAGACCCATAATTCAATGTTATAGACAGTTGTGTCTATGTGTACAGTCCAAAGTCATTCTTGGCCTTGTGGATAACGTCTAGGGTTAGCTAGCCAATACTGGGAAACTAGATGACGTTCATTTTTGTGTTTAAATCTAGGTGGTTGAACAGGTTAAACACATGCTAAATGTCTCACTTAAAATGTCAATGATAGGGATGGAAAATGTCTCTAATAAAGATATAATTTCATTTTTCCAAAAATTTGCTGAGTTTTGAAAAATGCTGTGTCAGTTTAAGTATCCTGAAAAGGCATTAAAAACTGCTGTCCTCAATACACCTTCCTATAGACTGTGAGTGAGTAGCTATTTTCTCCCCTTATTTATACTTGTCACAGTCAGCTAAATCAGAGGGAAAAAAAAATCATAGAATGACATACGGTTAGCCAGAACCAGACAATTTTTGGAAGTCATACACTTTAGCTCTCAAATCTTTACACTTCCAGAATCCTCCTTATCTTTGATACATAGATTTTTATGTTCCTACTGATCTTATTGAAATACCTTATAAACATTTAATTTTGTCAATTTTGTCTCTATACCATAGAATAAAGCTTTCTCTTTTTTCATCAGGAATAATAAGTAATGAAAATTCAAGAGCAGAATGTGAAATGTTAAATGAAAACAATTCCACTTTAGCAGATGACAAAAGGAAGATAGTGATTTAAAAATTTGCAAGTTTAGAGAAAAATACTAGTGTATCTTTAATTTTAAAAAGTTTAACAGGTCAAAAATTAAAAATAAATTCAAGTTATATGGATAAAGCCACTTCATGTAGACACAAATAAATGCATATAATGCCCTTTTCCTACTAGATCCTAATGTCAGCCTTCAGAATAAAGTGAGATTGTTATCTGTAAGACGTACTTTCAACCTTCTGGTTATCAACACAACCAAGCAGTTCTCTCCTAATGACATCCGAGGAGTTACCTGTGAAATCCCAAGTACAAGGTGTACTCTGTCAGGACAAGGTTTTCTGTTACAAGGTTGTAGTTCTGGGGAAACTTTGGCTCCTGCACAGCTGGGATCAAACAGGTTTCTTTGTCCAAACCTCAAAGAAATTAAAAGGAAGAGTAAATGGCTTGCCAGAGACATCTATCTTGGCTCCAGTGTCCCCTTATTCTAGTTCAACTTCCACCCTATTAGTGAATTAAGTAATATCTTCTTAAAAACACATCTTCTCACATTCCTACTCTCTTCTCTAAAAATGTAATTTGGCTTCTCAGTCTATAGAAATGCAGTTAAATCTCTTTAGCTTGATCATGAAATCACCAACAATTAAAAGGAATGATAGCACTGTAGATTCTTCCAGGGGATAGATAATAGATCCATTTGTATCTATTCTGTGCTTTTCTGTATTTAAGATTATTTGCTTTTGAGCATGTTACTTTTTTTTTTTTTTTCTTTCTTCTCTGCGGTACGCGGGCCTCTCACTGTTGTGGCCTCTCCCGTTGCGGAGCACAGCCTCCGGACGCGCAGGCTCAGCGGCCATGGCTCACGGGTCCAGCCGCTCCGCGGCATGTGGGATCTTCCCGGACCGGGGCACGAACCCGCGTCCCCTGCATCGGCAGGCGGACCCCCAACCACTGCGCCACCAGGGAAGCCCAGCATGTTACTTTTATAATTAGAAGAGTTATACAACTGGGAGGAAATACATCAAGATCGAGTGATTCGTTTTGAGTGGTAGAATTAAGAGTGATTTATCTTCTTCTTTTCACTTCTCTGTATTATTTGAGTTTTCCCCAATATTCTTCCTCCCTAGGCTAATATTTCCTGCCAATTCCCATACCCCTTCCCCCATCTACCCCTTGTTCCAGCCACATTGAGCTTCTCACTGTTCCTTAGTTAAGACATTTCACAGCTGTGTACCTTCATACTTGTTTTTCCCTCTACATAAAGGGCCTCCTTTGCTCCTTTGCTTGATAAACGCAACTCATTTTTCAGGACTCAGCTACGAAGACCTCCAGCTTCTGTAGAATTAATCATTTACTCCCTCCTCTGTGCTCCTGTAGATTAGCCCTAGACCATATTATGATGATCTGTTAACATATCTGCCTTCCTGTGGAGACTTTGAGTTCAAAAAGGACAGGGAATGTACTTCATTCATTTTCATAATGAATGAATGAATGAGCGAATATCCAAGTCTGCCAAATTCAGAGAGAAGGTCTCATTAAAGGACAACATCTAAAAAATAACAGTTTTAAAAAGCTTGCTTTTTTAAAACTCATAATAGCTTTTCTTTTCGTCTCATCTTCTTTGAGAAAGAGGGACCTCTGTGAAAAAGGATATAGAAGTGAACGGCTTAGATGTTACGCACACACTGTTTTGACAAGACCAGCTCCCCCTTACCTCTCATGTGTACATTTTTTATTTTTCGTTCTTCATCATTCAACTCCTTCAGGGCACAGTAAGTGGGATTAAAGGTGAGGAGCCGAGAGGATCTGGGTTTGCAAAATGGCTGGCATAACTTCAGGAGAGCAGCACCCAAATTCAGAAAGAAGGCATCCGAGGCATACATTTGGAAGAAGATTTCTGGCATCTGATTGGCCCAAATCTTGGTGCGGCCTGCATTTGCATGCAAACAGTTTCCAAGCCAGGACAAGATACAGTGTTTGGTTTCTGGAGAGAGCTGGAGTAAGTTCTTCAACATCTGGTAGATCTTTTCATGGAACCGAGCCATGAACTGTTTAACCAGAAAACACAACCACAGAACATTCCAGTTTCACAATCCTAATATTTGTTACTCTCAAATCTTAGCCACTGGCAATTTCCAAAAATACACGAATCCTAATCCTCTCCCTCACTCTCCCTGTGCCTTACGCCACCATTTCTGATTAAAAAAAAAAATTTTTTTTTTTCTGGGAACTTTTAAGAGATTTCCTGATGAGCTGCCAAACTGCAGGTAGCATTTACATAGCTTTAGAGTAGGGGATGGTAAACTTTTTCTGCAGAGGGCCAGATGATAAATATTTTTGGCTTTGCATGCCATATGGTCTCTGTAGCAACTATTCAACTCTACCACTGTGGCATGAAATCAAGCCATGAACAATACATATACACATGGGCATGGCTGAGTTCAATAATCCTATTTACAAAAACGGGCGGCAGGCTGGATTTGGCCACTGGTATAATTTGCCAACCCCTGCTTTAGAAAGTTGTGATGATGGGAGATTTAAACTGCCCCCAATTCAACCATTTATTGTCATATGTTGGCCAGACTTCTACCATAATTTATGCTAAGCCCAAAAAGAGAGGACATAAGTAGAAGGAGGAAAAGGAAAATAATTTGGCTTTTAAGCTGGAGTTCAGTCAGAAGATTTTAGGAGCTGAAGTTATAAGAAATAGCTTGGTGAGAAAAATGAGGATTGAGAGCAGGTAGCTGTGCTACAGCACAGGGCAAAGAAGAGCAGCAGCTCACTCTTAAACCACACAAAGGTTTGTGCTCTGCTCTTAGCGCCTGCTAAAAAGAGGGCCATTTCCGTACATGATTATGGTAGACAGCCAACCAGATTGATCTGCTTTCCCAAAGAGGCTCAAGCAGCCTTATCTGCATCTGCTTTCTGAGGAAACGATACTTAATCTAAGACCAGGGGGCCGGGATACACCGGTAAACAGCTCCACCTGGTGAATGTTGGCCTCTTGTACTTTGATCTCCTGGGGACTGGAACGAGATGGATTCAGGAAGTAGCCATGATTTTCTACTACACCCGGAGTCTTTAATAAGCAGGAGATATTCAGGATTACTCCCAGCAAGGTCTTCTGGTACATCTGCCCATTACTAGGATCCTTGGGCTGAATGTATTCTACAAAAACCTGTAGGAAAAGACAAGCCTAGTTATTTGTCTGTATGATGAGATAAATGATGGGATGAGAGGGCCTCAAAGAGTTAAGATTATACAACAACCAATGTATCTTTCTCTTATTCCATAGGTAATATTACACTGCCCTCAGGATAGGGAAGCATAGAGTATTAAGCTTCCAACTCAACTGAATATATATGAGCTTTCAGACCTACCTTTGCCATATCCTTTTGCCTAGTGAAATACAGAAGAATGTCCAGATATGCATACAACGGGATCTGGCAGAGTTCTAGATCTTTTATTCGGCCCAATAAAATATCAAACACTGGAATCATGACTTCTGGAAATGTTCGAACTTCCTCATCCAGTATCAAGGCTTCGATGACCTCATCCAGAAACTCAGCTACACCTTCAAAATCTGACAGAAGACAAGAGAGAGAGGAGGCCATAAGAATTTTTAGACGCCTCTACACACAGCTCTTTACTCTTCTGATACTTTTGATAATTCTATTGGTATTCAACCTCAAAGGTCAAGGTGTGAGCTCTCTTCCTTAATTTACGCTGGAACCATAGTGGCTCTGAGGCTTTCTAATGCAATTAGAGGAATGTTACACTTGGAAATCAAATGTAGAAGCTCATAGATGTTGCTTATGTACTCACGGCCTCCTAGGATGGCTTCCAACATCAAATCTACCAGTTGCTCGTGGATGTTTTGGTCAACATAGATCTCAGGGGTGAGGAGAACTGTTCGGGTATTGGACACAGTGAGGTTCCTGCACTGCACCGCAAAGGGTAGCAGGTTCTCTGGAACTTTGGTAATCTGGAAACAGCAATGAAGAGAGGGAAGAGTCTAGCTCTGTGACCTGGCACAAGGACAGATATAGCAAATAGAAGGGAAAAGACATTGTGTCCCAAAACAGTAGTGCTTTCCTGTGGATGCTTGAAAAGCCACGAGAGTTCATTCTTTGGTTTAAGGAATCACCTAACTGTTAGAAATTCTAATGCTGGAAGTGATCAAGCTTAATCTACGCTGTTATATATACCTTAGTGGAAATGAATTTATCAGACCTTTTTTTAATAAGGGTGTGATATATTAAGACGTTTGTAGAGAGAATAATAGGAGGCACTTGTTAATTGAGGAAAGGGGTAGACCCCAAGCCACAGAAAGGAGAGACTAAAACTTTAGAAGATAAACTAACAGTGCCTCTGATATCCAGTTCCAGATATAATATGATGTATATAAATTGAAATAATAGACACTGATCTTGGGACTTCCCTGGTGGTCCAGTGGTTAAGACTCTGTGCTTCCACTGCAGGGGGTGTGGGTTCGATCCTTGGTTGGGGAAGATCCTGCATGCTGCACAGCACAGCCAAAAAAAAAAAAAGACATTGATCCAACTCTCTGGCTTATGTGTTAAAGTCATACCCAAGAGGACAATAGAGTACTCAATACGGATTATTCTTTTACCTCTTCCTTGGCTCTTTGGAAACAGGAATAAAGGTAACAAAAAATGTGCCTCTCCCCTGCATCTCGATCAGCAGAGAGATTCAACGTTGTAGAAGAGGTCATGTTAATCAAGTGGTTGCCTGGATCTTGAAGTAATAAGCGAGTGAAGACGGCCTATTAAGAAAGACAAATAAACAAAAATACTAAATCATTGCAAAGTTAATTTATTTTTAAATTTTTTTGATGTATTTTTTATTGAAGTATAGTTGATTTACAATGTTGTGTTAGTTTCAAGTGTTCAGCAAAGTGATTCAGTTACACACACATATATAGCTATTCTTTTTCAGATTCTTTTCCATTATAGGTTATTATAAGACATTGAATATAGTTCCCTGTGCTATATAGTTGGTCCCTGTTGTTTACCTATTTTATATGTAGCAGTGTGTATCTCTTAATCCCAAACTCCTAGTTTGTCTCCCCTGACCACTGCAAAGTCTATTTTAGAACATTAAGATAAAAAAGATAATTTTGACACAGGTTATTATAAGAATCACAGAACGTAGAACAAACGGGGGAAAAAGGGCTCAGTGTACCATTACTTTAGAAAATATTACATATACAAATTTAATTGTTTATGTAGTTATCCTAAAGCAAGCTTAAGTGTCTAGCATAGCCCCTAGCACAGAGTAAGCATTAAAAGAATATTTGTTGAATGGTGTGGAGAATTGGAGATTAAACTCATATGTGAAATCTACTACTCTGCGTCATTGCTGACCTCACTCAGACTTATATAAACACAGTTTAAATGTACTGGGTTGGCCAAAAAGTTCGTTTGGGTTTTCCCACACCACTGTACAGAAAAACCCGAATAAACGTTTTGGCCAACCCAACTATGAAGTTAAACTACAAGTTGTCAAGTCTTCCCTATCAAACTTTTATTCCTTTAATGTTAATTAGGCATCTGCAAGGTAAAATGCATTGTTTTGATTTTGGAAAAGATATAAAAAAAGAGATGGGGCTTCCCTGGTGGCGCAGTGGTTGAGAGTCCGCCTGCCGATGCAGGGGACACGGGTTCGTTCCCCGGTCCGGGAAGATCCCACATGCCGCGGAGCGGCTGGGCCTGTGAGCCATGGCCGCTGAGCCTGTGCGCCTGGAGCCTGTGCTCCGCGGCAGGAGAGGCCACAACAGTGAGAGGCCCGCGTACCACAAAAAAAAGAGATGGACCTTGGCCTTGATAAATATTAGTGTCTATGGGAGAGAGAAGACAGGCTCATAAAGAAGCCAAGACATGAGACAGAAAGAGACAATTCCCATAAGAGATGCATGGAGATTACTGCCAGAGCCCAGAGGAGAAAATAACTCCTACTTGGCAAAACTTTGTAAACAGGATGGCATTTTAACTAGGTCTTAAAGGATGGGTAGATTTGGACATGGGACCATGGTAGATGAGAAGATTCCAAAAGAGGAACACCACAAACAATATAAGAGATGGAGCTAAGCAAAGCCATGGTTGGAGAAAGGTGAGCAGAGTTCAGCTGCAAGGCTAATTTTTCCTGAAGCCACATGTAAGGAATGTAAGAATGGTACCTGCTCTACGTTGTTCATATCAAGCCAGTCTTGATCTTCCAGGTCTACTGCCATTTCTTCCAAATACACACAACGGCTGGGGATGCCATTCCCACTTTTCAGGCTTGGGTCACCTAGCAAATGGTTTTAATCTGGTAAGTTAAGGATAATGCTTCTGTCTTATACAGACAACTGATCTTGATGGCATTTCTCTTGAACCCCAAGTTTGACTCAGGTAATATCAGAATGATCTTGCCACACAGAGCAGTACCTAAAGATTTAAATCATTTTTACCCCTCGAAGAGTATGTGCTTTGTTATAAATCTAACATCATGACATTAAAGAGTAAATCCCAGACATCAGCACTAATTCTGGGGTTTAACTACAGATAGGGCACAGAGGGGAAACACTATCTGACCCTTCTTGGGGCTTTCATCTAAATGTTTAGGTCACCTCTGAGAAGAAAATGGATTTAGCTACCATTCCCATTTCCCTTTTAAGGTAGTAAAGGCAGTAGCTACATGGCCCAGTCAGTATCAACACAGAAATGAAAGTTGTAGCTGTGTCAAAATTCTGCTTTAGGTCACATTAAAAGCTTCCTTGAAATATAAACCCTGTGTTCCAGGGAGTATGATGGGCTTGTTTAGCCATCAGATACAATAAGTTTCTAGGAGCAAGTCCCTAGCCCAAGCAGGAAGGGCAGAGTAATAAATACACTAGCTGCAAAGATGTAACTCACTGTTGTCCAGAGTGATGAGGAAGATCCTTTGGATCATGTGATTGATGTTGAGTTGCTCACATATTTCCTGCTGTGAACGGAATGAGCGGCTAATCTCAGCCACAGAGTAATCAAATTCATCCAGGCTCTCTGACACACTATTATCTGAGTCATCTGGGCTGGCTGGGAGTTCATCTGCCAGAAGATGTAAGTCGTTAACAGTTACAATGCTCTCTTTAAGAGAAAGCCAAGTACACATGATAAATGTAACCAAGAGGAGGATAATTTGGGGTGTTAAACAAGTTAACTATCTAATTAGTGAACATCTCAAATCAGGCAACATCTTTTTTTTTTTAATTAAGGTATCATTGACATATTAGTTTCAGGTGCACAACATAATGATTCGATATTTATATATATTGTTATTGTTATATAACAATATATATATTATATATATATAATATATATATTATATATTGTCATTGTTATATGATCACCACAATAAATCTAGTTAACGTCTGTCACCATACATAGCTACAAATTTTTTTCTTGTGATAAGAATTATTACGATCGACTTTCTTAACAACTTTGAAATACACAATACAGTACTGTTAACTACGGTCACCATGCTGTTCATTGCATCCCCATGGATTCTTTATTTTATAACTGGAAATTTGTACCTTTTGAAACCCTTCACCTATTTTGTCCATCCCCCCCACCCCCTGCCTCTGGCAACCACCAATCTATTCTCTGTATCTATCAGCTTGTTTTTTGTTTTTTTTTTTAAATATTCCACATAAGTGAGATCATATGGTATTCGTCTTTCTGACTTATATCCCTCAGCATAACGCCCTCAAGGTCCAACCACTGTCCACCTGTTGTTGCAAATGGCAATATTTCTTTTTTATTTATGGCTGAATAATATTCGTGTGTGTGTGCATGTATGTGCGTGCCTGTGTGTAATTACATCGTTTTCTTTATTCATCCGTTGATGGACATTTAGGATGTTTTCACATCTTGGTTATTGTATACTGATGCAATGAACATGGGGGTGCATATATCTTCTTGAATTAGTGTTTTTGTTTTCTTTGGATAAATACCCAGAAGTGGAATTGCTGAATCATATGGTAGTTCTATATTTATTTTTTTTAGGAATCTCCATTCTAGTTTCCATAGTGCCTGCACCAATTTACAATCCCAGCAACAGTGCACAAGAATTCCTTTTTCTCCACATCCTTGCCAACACTTGTTATTTCTTGTCTTTTTGATAATAGCCATTCTAAGAGGAGTGAGGTGGTTTTGATTTACATTTCCCCAATTAGTGATGGGTTTTTTTTCATAGATTAGGGCACCTTTTAATGTACCTGTTGGCCATCTGTATGTTGTCTTTGGAAAAATGTTTATTCAGATCCTGTGCCCATTTTTAAATTGGACTGTTTATATTTTTTGCTATTGAGTTATATCAGGAAACATTTTAAATACAGAATTCTGAAATCCCTGGCTATAAAATCTACCACATTTTAAAAACCAAAAGTTTTATTCTTTGTACTCATAATTAATTGTATTCCAAAATGCCAATAGTAGCAACACTATCTTCCCTACAGAATCCTAGTGGGCAAAGAATTACCCAATAGATCAGTATGCCTTTAATTATATTAAATATGGCTTGGGGCTTCCCTGGTGGTGCAGTGGTTAAGAATCCACCTGCCAATGCAGGGGACACGGATTCAAGCCCTGGTCTGGGAAGATCCCACATGCCGCGAAGCAACTAAGTCCGTGCGCCACAACTACTGAGCCTGCGCTCTAGAGCCCACAAGCCACAACTACTGAGCCCGTGTGCCACAGCTACTGAAGCTTGTGCGCCTAGAGCCCGTGCTCTACAAGAGAAGCCACCGTGATGAGAAGCCCACGCACTGCAATGAAGAGTAGTCCCCGCTCACTGCAACTAAAGAAAGACTGACTGCGCACAGCAATGAAGAAGACCCAACGCAGCCAAAAAAACAAAACTTCATAGACTAAAAACTATCCTAATTGTTCTTTTAATGAGCATTTCTCTAATTATTAGTGAGACTGGATTTATTTTTTTTTGGCTGCATTGGGTCTTGTTGCTGCTTTTCTCTAGTTGAGGCGAGCGGGGGCTACTCTTCATTGCGGTGCACAGGCTTCTCACTGTGGTGGCTTCTCTCGTTGTGGAGACGGGCTCTAGGCGCATGGGCTTTAGTAGCTGTGGCTCAAGGGTTCTAGAGAGCAGGCTCAGTAGTTGTGGCACACAGGCTTAGCTGCTCTGCAGCGTGTGGGATCTTCCCAGACCAGGGCTCGAACCCTTGTCCCCTGCATTGGCAGGCGGGTTCTTAACCACTGTACCACCTGAGAAACCCGAGACTGGATTTTTAAAGTAACTTGATTATCATATATAAATCATTTCTAACTTATTTTTGGTTGTACTGTGTGGCGTGGCATGCAGGATCTTAGTTCCCCAACCAGGCATTGAACCCATGCCCCCTGCACTGGGAGCATGTGGAGTCTTAACCACTGGACCACTAGGGAAGTCCCTGTTCCTAACTTTTGTTGTTTTTCCAATGAGTTACTTTTTTCTTCTTGATTGTATCCTTTTATTTTTTACAAAGCAACTTACAAGAGCTTCTCAGAATGGCACTCATGTTAAAGTGGTATATAAGTAGGTTGTTCATTAAAAGCTACACACAAGTCTGCATCTGCTTTTCTCCTCTACTGACAAAACAGTTAACTCTAAAAGTCCAGGCAAAACTCGCAGAAGCAAGAGTTGTGGGACTTCCCTGGTGGTCCAGTGGTTAAGAATCTGCCTTCGAGGGGCTTCCCTGGTGGCGCAGTGGTTGAGAATCCGCCTGCCAATGAAGGGGACACAGGTTTGAACCCTGGTCCGGGAAGATCCCACATGCCGTGGAGCAACTAAGCCCGTGAGTCACAACTACTGAGCCCACGTGCTGTAACTACTGAAGCTCAAGGGCCTAGAGCCCGTGCCCCACAACAAGGGAAGCCACTGCAATGAGAAGCCTGCGCACCACAATGAAGAGTAGCCCCCGCTTGCCACAACTAGAGAAAGACTGTGCGCAGCAACAGAGACCCAACGCAGCCAAAAATAAATAAATAAAATAAATTTAAATTTATTTAAAAAAAAAAAAAAGAATCCTCCTTTGAATGCAGGGGACACTGGTTCGATCCCTGTTCAGAGAACTAAGATCCTACATGCTACGGGGCAACTAAGCCCGTGCTCTAGAGCCTGTGCCCCACAACTAGAGAGCCTGTGTGCCGCAACTACTGAGGCCTGTGCGCTCTGGAGCCTGTGTACCACAACTAGAGAGAAGCCCTCACACTGCAATGAAGATCCTGTATGCTGCAACTAAGACCCGATGCAGCCAAATAAATTATTTTTAAAAAATAATAATAAATAAATAAAATAAAATATCTTAAAAACAAAAAGAAGCAAGAGTTGCTTCACTGGTGACTTTTGTAAAAGTGAAGCTCAATAAAGGAGGCCAAAGGTTTTGGTAGAGTACTAACTGCTGGTGGAAAACAGGTTAGATCAGGTGGCCTGAAAAATTCACTGTAAACAAAGATGATGAGGTGCCAAAATAGTAACAGAAGGGCATGCACCTGATTTGTCCCCACTGCTTGGTGGCTGCAATGCTCCCAACCCTAGCCAGCCTTATGTCTGTTTATAGCCAGAAGGATGAGCGTTCTGTCACTCTATTCCTATACCACTCTATTCCCTTTTGAATTCCAAGAGTAATAGGTGCTGATTAGCAAAATTTCCCTCAACCACATACTTAAAAACTTTATTTTCTCATTTCCTATTTTTCCAACTCCTCACTCTCCATTCTCTCCTACAATCTCTCATTCTCATCCTGTATTTTAGAAATCTGGGAAAGTTTTCAGAGATGGAGACTCAGAGCTGCCTATTTCTATCACATTAAAAAAGTCAGCATTACATGTATTTCTCCCTTGTTTCATCCATCACTTTGTCTACTACTCATGTGTCTTCCCCTGACCTCCTTTTTCTTTTTCTTCTTTTTTTAAAAATTTTTAAAAATTTATTTTTGGCTGTGTTGGGTCTTCGTTGCTGTGCGTGGGCTTTCTCTACCTGTGGTGAGCAGGGGCTACTCTTGGTTGTGGTGCGTGGGCTTCTCATCGCGGTGGCTTCTCTTGTTGCAGAGCATGGGCTCTAGGCGTGCAGTTTTCAGTAGTTGCAGCACGCAGGCTCAGTAGTTGTGGCTCACAGACTCCAGAGCACAGGCTCAGTAGTTGTGGTGCATGGGCTTAGTTGCTCCGCGACATGTGGGATCTTCCTGGACCAGGGCTTGAACCTGTGTCCCCTGCATTGGCAGGCAGATTCTTAACCACTGTGCCACCAGGGAAGTCCCCTGACCTCCTTTTTATCCAATCCTAATCAAAGAGTAAGGCCACAACTTAGCTACATATCTGAATACTTCTGAAATAAACAAAATAAAGGGAAAATATAAACATTTCTCCTTTCCTAAAAACAATAACACTATTATTCTTTTTGGAGGAAGGAGAAGGGGAGCAATTTCTGGCTTGTAGGATTGTGAATACCCTCAGAAGACTAATATATTTGAGAAACAGCATCCTACTTCTTCTAGTCCATATGTCACCTTATAGGAGGGAGGTAGACTTGATGTTAATTTTGGTCCCAGATGAGGAAAATCATTTTTCTGATTAATAAGATATTATCCTAATTTTTTTCACATTAAGGTTAAGGATCAGATTTTCCTAGATGTCTGTTCTGAAAGCAGTAAGTTATGAAAGTTGGCCACTCTATGGAGTGAAAGAAGCGTTCTGCTTGAGATAGACTCTGAAGCACTTGGCTTAAGAACAAATCTCATTTATTTCTCTACAGGCCAAAAAGCTTTTATAATTCTTCCTTCAACAAATCTGCTTTCTACAGCTGCATGTGACTTGGTTTCCACACCTTCGCCTATAACCTCAGTTTCCTATGTTAAAACAAATTAGTATCCTGGTTAAGTATCTTTCACTAGGTGATGTTTAAAATAAAAGAGCTTCACAGCTTTGGGATCATGACTGGCATCTGTTACTCTGGAACCACCTGTCATCTGGTCTCTTCTTTATGCAGGAGATAGGACAGGGAGAAGAACCCAAAACAAAACAACAAATATGAACAAAAAAAACCCTTCTGCCCTAAACTTAAATTCTAGTTGCAATGAAGGACCCAAAGAATACTTAAGTTGGGAAGACCCCATTCTAGGTCACCTCATCTGCTGCTACTGGCTCGTCCACTTACCAGATTGCTGCTTCAGCTGCTCTTTTTGGATTGCTGCAAACTGCTTGGCATCAGCCAGGGAGCCAAAAAGAGCAGCAAAGGGGTTACTTGAGATGTTGTTGTTATTCTCCTGGTCTGTCATTTCACTTTAAAGTATCCTCCATCCAGACCTAGGGGGAGGGGCTATAGAAAGGACAGGTATTAGACGCCAAAGGGCAGATAACACAACAGTTATAATATTATCATAGTTGTTTCTTCTCTCATTTCTTGAATACATTTTAAAAGGGTTTGGGTAAGACTTGCCAACTCCTATTCCAAGATTCAAGACAATTTTTGGCAAAATGGTTAAAAACCTACCAACTGGACAAGTTGACTTGATTTGGGGGTGGCTAAAACCAAAAAGCTTAAAAAATGTTCAGCTGGAATGCATTTATCTATTGACATGTTTCTATTTACTATACCTTTAAAAAATAGATTAAATAGAAAGAATTATTGAAGTCAAAGAGGAAACTCAGCTACTAATTGTAACAACAATGTGGCACTTAAAAATAATATGACAAAAACTATGGATCTCCCATAAATCCCTAGGCTGGCCGACTAGTTCTCATTCACCACGAGCATAAGGTGGTGCTTGCACAGGCTTCTGTGACTTAAGAGTTGGAGCTGGGAATTCCTCAGCTACACAGAAACTAAATGTAAGTCTGTATGTCAGATGTGGAATTGCAAACCAGGACAGGAATCAGATTAGCAGCATATCGTGGGTTTTAAATCTATATTAAGCAATCTATCTCTACTTCTAGGCTTATGACTACTGATATTTTTTCCTCTAAAAACTAAATGGTCTTTGCTTAATTCTATATTTAACTTTCCCTATTTATCTGACTTTACAATACTGAAGAAACACAAATTCCTAATGTATAATATGAAATAGATATATACCTCAAAGGTATTTAAAGGAGCTGACTGAGCCTGCATTTGCACTCTTCTGATTACATTTCCTCATCCGAGCGCCAAGGGGACTCAGTGGCACAACGGGATGAGCAGAGCTCCCTGAAAGGCTTTCTCCCCTTTCTGAAATTTTAAGGCCAAAGCACAGACATACAGCCCTGAAAAGGGTGAGAAGAGACAAAGGGTATGAATATTCTGTTTACAAGGATGCTGAACTGCTACAAGGACAGAGGCCTTAGAAGGAGTTGGGGTCAGGAACACAAATGTGGGAGAAAAAAAAGAACGTTCGGTCTACATTTAATTAATTGAGTTAAGACTCCTTACAGAATCCTATTAACAAAAGCTAATACAAGTCAGAAAAGTTACCCTTATTTTTTGGAGGAAGAGAGACTATCACTTTTTGACACTTCTGAGGCATCTCTACCAGTTGCTTCATGCTCCTCTGTTGTGCTTTCTGCATAAGAGCTAACGGCTACTGAGCTGTAATGACTCAGGCAGACAGTCTAATCTCGTCTCAGCATGGTGCTGGGCTTTACTGCTTCAAGGAACTGAACTGTTATATGTTGCTCTATGATTTTACTTTCTACTATGTATAGTTTAGTTGAGCTTAATAATGCAGAAAAGAAAGACAGCATATTTAGTGCTGGAATTAACAATCCTTGAGAGGTCTTTCCTCCCATTTAAACATTGCATAAGCTTAATTATTACCCCTAATTCACGTAGAGGCACCAAGAATTGTGTCACTGTTAGCTGACCACCACCCTACCTCTATTCTGAGGTACCCAGAGGAATGCAAAAAGTGTAGTGAGCTCTAGTTATTTTTCTGTCTGCAAAATATCAACCTCTTTTTTCAACATGACACCCACATTTTTCTTTTGGGGATCCAACCCATTCCTGGTCCATGTGTACAGAAGGGGATGACCTTACCCATTAGCTCTAGAAATGGGCATATGAATCTGGCCTGGCCCAAAAGAATACAGTATTCTCTGCCCAAAGTGACTGATTCAGGAGTGGGCACAAGACCCTAGCAAGGCCTAACAGAATCAATGAACACCAGCTACAGGCCTTTGGCTACATCTACAGAAAAGGGGACTCTTCTTTCCTGCTTGGGTTGTTAGGCTAGTAAGATAGGAAACTGGAGTTGCCATCTTTCTACCATCTAGAGAAGGCCTAGCCTAAAACTAAGCCAACATGTAGGAAGAGAGATGTGAGATGGAAAGAGTCTTCTCAGTTATAAAAAAGCCAGTAGATTTCCCTACATTGTGGAAGCCAATACAACTGAAAAGGGTGCAGATTAGTACAAAGGAAAATGCATCACCTGTACCATCAATGCAGAAAGGAAGTGAGTTGAAAGCTAAGAATCAGAACATAGGACACAGGCTCTTAAGACTACCAAGAGAGATAAAGAGGATTTATCATCACAAACGGCATTATTTCCTCCTTTTAATAATATACTGTTGCAGTATATAAAGCTAGCTTCCCACTACGTTTTACCTATATTAACAGGATTTATAACTTTCTACACTGTATTCCTAATGTAGATCTTCTATCTTACTAGAAGGTAAGCAATTTGAACACAGGTTCATACCTGATTATTTTTTTCTTCTGTACCTGGCATAGTCCGTAATCACAAAATCCCAAACAAATATGTATTGAATGATTCAATCTTACATGTAATTATTCCTGACCTTCTTGTAATCAATAGCAGCACCCATAGTCCTACTTCAAGGTAAGGGTTTTACTGTTTGTCCTGGGTTGCAGTGGAAGGTCAAACTATTGGGCCAGACACTTGTGGCTCTTTGATATCTCAGAACGTGTAGAATAGAGAATGGAAATAAATCTCTGTTGTCATCTATGCTGTCTTTCTGAAAAACAAAAAGGGCTTTGCCGACCTCACTAAGCTCAACTTTCTCATATGTACTTAAAATCTATTTGAAGTAATAGTGCAAAAACTATTTTCATAGAAAAATAGCTAACACAGTGCAACCAGGAAAATTTTACAGGAAAAAGGAGGACTGATCACTTGATGGGAACCTTTGTGGAGATGTCAGTTTAGATTTGTTCAATGATCACACAAATGTAAAAAGAGTACCCACTCCAAAAGAAAGGTCTGATAAAATGGAACCTTGATATTTTGTTTAGTATTCAATGTCATCAGGAATTTATAATCTCCTACTTTCAACTGCCATACAAAGATAAAGTACTATCCTGTTGTCAGCCTTTCGCAAATAACCAATCAATATAACCACCAATCCTCAGATGTTTTTGGATTTGATTTTTAAAAGACGTCCTCTTTATTTATTTATTTACTTTTGGCTGCATGGCTTGCAGGATCTTAGTTCCTCCACCAGCGATTGAACCTGAGCCCTCTGCAGTGAAAGCACCGTGGTCCTAACCACTGGACCGCCAGGGAATTCCCCAAATACGTCCCCTTTAAAAACACGTTTGCCTCTTTTTTTTTTTTTTTTGCGGTACGCGGGCCTCTCACTGCTGTGGCCTCTTCCGCCGCGGAGCACAGGCTCCGGACGTGCAGGCTCAGTGGCCACGGCTCATGGGCCCAGCCACTCTGCGGCATGTGGGATCTTCCCGGACCGGGGCATGAACCCGTGTCCCCTGCATCGGCAGGCGGACTCTCAACCACTGCGCCACCAGGGAAGCCCCATGTTTCCCTCTTATACGTATGCTGCAAGACTCTACATTTATAAATGCTGTCTATCTCCAGTCCTACAAAATCCTCTCACCCTCCCCTGATTCACTCTTTTGTTTATAAAGAGTACTTCTAATCCCTTAAGGGGCACTGTCAGCTTTTAAAGAGGTGAGCACATAAACGTTTTAACATCAGATTTGGTATTCCTTTTAAACAGAAATACTTGGAATACTTCACAAAACTAGGATTGTCAAAATCAAGCTTTAGGGTTTCCCTGGTGGCGCAGTGGTTGAGAATCTGCCTGTCAATGCAGGGGACATGGGTTCGAGCCCTGGTCTGGGAGGATCCCACATGTCACGGAGCAACTAAGCCCGTGCGCTTCAACTACTGAGTTTGTATTCTAGAGCCTGTGAGCCACAACTACTGAGCCCGTGCACCTAGAGCCCGTGCTCCACAACAGGGGAGGCCACTGCAATGAGAGGCCCGCGCACTGCAGCGAAGAGTAGCCACCACTCGCCAGAACTAGAGGAAGCCCACGTGCAGCAACGAGGACCCAATGCAGCCCAAAATGAAATAAATAAATCTATTAAAAAATCAAGCTTTATTAAATTATACTCCATAAGGTCTCTTTCCTGGTGAGTAATACATAGATCAAACCAAAAAAAGGAATTTAAAAAATGTTTTCATTGTTACACTTTCAGGCCTTTGTTGTGGCAACAGATCCTTCCATCACATCAGCAAGCTAGAAGGATCTCATCAAGTCGCAAAGCACACAGCATTCCTTCCTGGGCCCCATTTTATCTCAGGACGGCTCCCATGTGAGACCAAAACAGATCAAGGCAGTGAGACTATACATATCCTTGTTCTGGGAGTGAAAAACTGAATCCAAAGAGAAGACCCAACAAGTATAAGCTCCTGAGCTCTGGTAACTCAATTTTAGAAATGTCTTCTAAACCCAACTGCTGTGGGAGCAAGAAGCAGAGTGCCAGGAGAGTTTTGAGTGGTGAACTGATCACTTGCCTTTAGAAATATCAACACCTTGCCATACGGATTCGACTGGTTTGACTACTGCGACTCGTGCTTAATTTTCTCTTCTTTTGCACCTAGCTATTTGTTGTCTACTCTTTATATTTTGTCCCTCCAGGTTCCATAAGGGATTCGCGGCACAGAGGGAGACCCACCCACTCGGGGCACGTTCTAGAGAAAGAAAACCAAAGATAATGCAAGGCCAGGATTCGGCCTTTTCCAGGAGGGAAATGGCAAAGAGGGGCAGAGATGCCAGTAGCTGGAGCACTGTAAGGGGTTCCCAAAGCAAACAGGGTCGAAGTTCATGAAGGAGAGAGACAGTGTTTAGGAAAGCACAGGAGAAGGCATTTGGAGGAGGTAAGAGTGCAGACGTTTGGACTGGCATTCGATTAGGAGAAGAAAAATCCCATTGGAGACTCAACGATCCCCTCCCCTCCAGCTATATCCTCTCTTACCAGAGCCTGAGGGCCAGCAGCGACGACACAACAGAATCTCACCGGCCGAAGCGTTCCCACTTCCGACTCAGCACGGCCACCGGAGCTAACGTCATGACAAGGCGCCGGGCCTTGTGGAATCTCATCTGGGCGCCGGAAGCTGGGTGTGTCGCCCTGCGCTGGAAGCGGGCGCGCAAACATCCCCACTGCGCATGCGCTAACTGGCTTGGGCGGGGCGGAAGTGGCCGGAAGTGGATTTGGGGTTGGATTGGGGGCGGGTCAGGTTGACTTGGGAGCGGATTGTGGTGGAGCTCAACGGCATATGCGGCTCTCGGAAACCCATGTATCAGCAGCACGTATGACTAGGTGAACCCTGGCCTCTGTGGACTCAACGCTGATTGTCCCACCGATCTTAGGCCTTTTTGAAACAGCTTCTGTAACTCTTCATAGATAATTATTATCTATGAAGCAATAACAGTAGCGTTAACAATAACTGAAACTTGTGAACTGTTATTAGGTACCCGGAAATGTGTTAAGCTTTGCTTTGATTGGAGTGCAGTTTTCTTATTTGTAAAGTGAAGACGAGTACATCCTAAAGGTTACTTTGAGGTACACAAAGGCAAAGGAAGCAGCATACTTTTCAAGCATGCACGTGGAAAGACAATTCATAGAGTGACAGAAAAAATTTGTAACTCACATATCTGATAAAAAGTTAATATCCAGTTATATAAAAAGCCTATAACTCAACAACAAAAAACCTAAACAACTTGATTAAAGAATGGACAATGGGCTTGAATAAGCATTTCTCTGTAGAAGATATACAAATGGCCAATAAGCACATGAAAAGAAGCTCAATGTCACTAATCATTAGGGAAGTGCAAATTAAGACCACAGTGAAATACCACCTCATACACATTAGGAAGGTGATTATGAAAAAAAATAGAAGATAAGTCTTGGTGAGGATGTGGAGAGACAGGAACCCTTGTGCATTGCTGATGGGAATGTAAAATAGTGGAGCACTTTGGGAAAACAGTTTGGTGGTTCCTCAAAAAGTTAAACGGAATTATCATATGATGCAGCAATTCCACTTCTGGGTAAATACTCCAAAGAATTGAAAGCAGGGACTCAAACAGATACTTGTACACCACTGTTCATAGCAGTATCGTTTGTAATAGGTGAAAGGTGGAAACAACCCAGAATGTCTATTGACGGGTGTAGGGCGCGGCCGGATAGCCATTACGCATGCACTAAGTATGCCGCTAGGGCGTATGCACCTAATATGCTAATCAGGTTTTGAAGCAGTGGCCTATCCAAAGTCCGGCTTGCGAAATGCGATAACCATACGGACGAATCAGGGACTTACACGAGTCCTTAAGCCCTTATATAAGCAGACAGGCTCGAGCGTACGGGGTCTTCCTTCCATCCGCCCGAAACCAAGCTGTACTCCAATAAAGTGTGATGCGAGAAGAATCTAGCGTGTGGTGATTCGTCATTCTGCTGGTCAGAAGCGGCTCGCCGCGAGTGGTGCCGAAACCCGGGAACCTGCGCGCCCCGCATGGAGGACCGATTCAGAACTCGACACACGGAGTGAACCGCCGTTAAGTAGTCCAGTTTAGGTATGTTTTTGCTGCAATAGAGCCCGAGATTTTTATTTTCGCTTTCGTTCTCTTCGTAGCTGTCGCACTTTTTGTCTGCGTGTGGCTACGGTGCCATCAGCCCGACCGAGTGTGTCTCCCCTGGCCATTAGATAGGTCAGAGATCTTCCCGCTTTAGCAAGTTGTTCATATATGAGCGTGAACTATGGGGAATAGTTCATCCGCGGAACCAACCGTTGGATTCCATGAGCCCATCCAAGCCCTTCTGAACGATCGAGGACTTAAGATTTCACATAAAACTATTAGTAAACTGTTGCAGGATATTGATGGTGCCGCCCCATGGTTTGCGGTGTCTGGAAGCCTGACTGTTCCATCTTGGGAAAAACTGGGGAAGGACTTGGCTGATCGTCACAAAATGGGGGAGCTCTCTCGAGGCACGTTTCTGTTATGGAGAATGATACATTCGTGCTTAAGAGAAGGGAAATGCAAAGATATTGTACAGATGGGCCGTAAAGCTCTTAGCATACATCAAGATAGTGCGTCAGAAAGTGAAAATATAGGGACTACGGTAGATAGGCCTAAGAATCCTAGGAAAAAGAGAGAAAAACAAATAGAAAAATCGGATGCAATGCCAGGATTGTATCCACTTTTAGATGAATTTAAAGCGCTTTATTTGTCTCAGGATGAGTTGAATCCCAAGGAGGAGGCGGATCTGGAAGAAGCAGCTGCCGAATATGAAAGAGGACGATATGGCAGTTCCCCATGTGCTCGTCCGCCATTTTGTGCCTCTGCGGGTGCTCGTCCGCCATTTTGTGCTTCTGCTAAATCAAAAGCTTTAACATGTACTCAGACTTCCGCTTTTATTGCTAGCGCCCCCCCTGGCGCTGCGGTTCGGGAACCGCCAAAGTGGTTTGAAGACCCAGCCACGCGTCAAAGATATTATGAGATGGTGGATCATAAAATACTTAAGGATCTTGCAGAGGCTGCCAGGGGATATGGGGTTACTGCTAATTATACCTTGATGCTATTGCAGCGCCTTACGCGAAATGCATTGACGCCCACAGATTGGCATGATATCGCTCGTGCTTGCCTGTCCATGGGGCAATATTTAGATTGGAAATCAATTGTGGCTGACTTGGCGTACAGCCAGGCGAGAGAGAATGCCGCCAATGGGCAACCTGCCTGGAATGCCGAGATGCTGCTAGGACAGGGCCAGTGGTTAAATAATCAGACGGTGTTTCCGGTAGAGGTTTATGGCCAAATAAACCATATTGGCATGCAAGCGTGGCGTGCCCTCCCAAATAAAGGAGAAGTTACAGGGAATTTGACTAAGATTATACAGGGAAGCACCGAGCCATTTTCTGATTTTGTAGCTAGGATGATGGAAGCTGCAGGAAGGATTTTTGGTAGCGTAGATGATGCTCTGCCGCTAGTAAAACAGCTAATTTATGAACAAAGCACAAAGGAGTGCCGCAGGGCAATAACACCTATTAAAGGAAAGTCTTTGGAGGCATGGATGAAGATGTGTAGAGAAATTGGAGGGCCTTTATCTAATGCTGGGTTAGCGGCAGCAGTAATGGCTGCCACCAATAATGCAAAGCCCTCTGGAAAATCAGGGGTTTGTTTCCAGTGTGGGAGGCCTGGACACATTAAGAGACAATGTAGAGAAATGAGCAAAAAACCAAATATGCCACCTCAAAAGACTCCAGGAACCTGTCCTAGATGTAAAAAAGGGAAGCATTGGGCAAATGAATGTAGATCCGTTAAGGATATTAATGGACAACCCATCCCGTCCGCTACAGCGTTTGCAGACTCAAGGAATGCTTATGCCTCCAGTTCAAAAAACGGGATGAAGGGCCCCCGGTCTCAGGGCCCGAAAATTTTTGGGGCCCACGAGAATGTGAGTTTCCAACCACCCAAACCCCGAGGCGAGCCACGTCAGGATCCGCAGGGTTGGACCTCCGTGCCGCCTCCAGAATGGTACTAACAATGACTATGGGTGTACAGCCCGTGGAGACCGATATGAAAGGACCACTACCTAAAGGGACGGTCGGATTGGTGTTGGGCCGATCCTCCTCTGCTCTAAAAGGGCTCATAGTCTTACCCGGGGTAATTGATTCTGATTATACTGGAATAATTAAGGTCATGTGCCAATCCCCAAAAGGAGTAGCTATTATAAATCCCGGTGATCGAATTGCCCAATTGTTGGTGTTGCCATCTCTTCATGAAAAATACCCTGCTCGCTCCAAGGACCGAGGAGATCGCGGATTTGGATCTACTGGGGTTGATCTGGCCTGTTTATCATTGTCTCTTGATGATCGTCCTATGATGGATTTAACTATAGAAGGAAAGGTATTTTCCGGTCTGGTTGATACCGGAGCTGATCGCAGTATTATTACTGCCACCTACTGGCCAAAATCCTGGCCTTTACAGACCTCCTCTCAGACCTTACAGGGTTTAGGATACGCCAAAGCACCCCAAATTAGCTCTAAAACACTGACCTGGATTTTTGAAGATCAGAAAGGGAAGTTTCAACCCTTTGTGGTTGAAGGATTGCCACTTAATCTGTGGGGAAGGGATGTGCAAAGCCAGATGAAATTAAAACTTACTAATGATTATTCCGAGGCTGCACAGCAAATGATGCTCAGGTCTGGTTTTATACCAGGCAGAGGGATAGGAAAAAATTTACAAGGTACTGCTGCTCCTATAGAAGCTCAGGGAAACCCCTGTTGCAGGGGGCTGGGTTTTTCTCAGGGGTCACTGAGTTAATGATTCCTATTACATGGAAGACCACAATGCCCGTGTGGATCCCTCAGTGGCCGTTGTCTAAAGAAAAGTTGGAGGCAGCATCGCAATTAGTAGAGGAACAATTACAATTGGGACACCTAGAACCCTCTCAGTCACCCTGGAATACTTCTATTTTTGTTATTAAGAAAAGATCAGGGAAATGGCGCTTGCTCCATGATCTAAGAGCAATAAATCAACAAATGCAGGTCATGGGACCCATACAACGCGGCCTACCGGCTTTGACAGCCATCCCACAGGGGTGGCCCATTATTGCCGTTGATATAAAAGATTGCTTTTTTTCCATTCCATTGAATAGCAAAGACAAAGAGAGGTTTGCCTTTACATTACCCTCAATTAATCATGAAAGGCCTGATAAGAGGTATCAATGGGTCGTGCTTCCTCAGGGTATGGCCAATAGCCCCACCATGTGTCAACTTTATGTTGACACTGCCTTACAGCTAGTACGGGATAAGTTCCCGGATGTTAAAATTATTCATTACATGGATGATGTTTTGCTGTCAGCCCCTAGCATGAGACTGCTTGAGCAGGTCTTGGGAGATTTATCTGTGAGTTTAGAGAATAGAGGTTTATATTTGGCCCCTGAAAAAATTCAAAAGGGAGATGCCATTAACTTTTTAGGAGCTGTTATAAACAAAACCAAAATAGTGCCTCAAAAAATTGAAATTAGAACCAGCCGTTTGGTAACTTTGAATGATTTTCAGAAATTGCTTGGGGATATTAATTGGCTTCGACCGTATTTGAGTCTGACTCGCTTTGAATTACAACCTTTGTTTGCTGTATTGGAAGGTAATCCTGATCTTAATTCCCCGCGTCAGATGACCCCCGAGGCCCAAACAGCTCTTCAGAAGGTGGAACAGGCTCTTATGAAAGCACAATTACAGCGTTATGACAGTACCTTGCCTATTTGGATGTGTGTTCTTCCAACCTTAGGATTTCCAACAGGTGTTCTTTGGCAAGATGGGCCCTTGCTTTGGATCCATACTAAGTCCCTGGGGATGAAGACGCTGTCTCACTATCCATCTATGGTTGCTGAGGTTGCCTTCTTGGGTATTAAACAATGTGTTTCCGCCTTTGCAATGTTGCCGGAAAAACTTGTAGTTCCCTATACTAAGGATCAAATAGAAATATTAACTGCTACCACCTCTGAGTGGTCTATACTTATTTATACCTTTTCTGGAACTATTGATAACCATTTGCCCAAGAGTGAAATTTTGAAATTCATTATCCAGCAACCTGTCATTTTTCCAAGGGTCACTGTAGAGCGACCACTAAATGATGCCCTGACCATTTATACGGACGGATCAAAATCCGGAAAAGGGGCTTATATGGTTCAGGGTCAGCATCCTGTCGTTAGAGACTATCAACCTGATGCTCCTCAAGTGGTGGAATGTCATGTGGTTTTGGAAGTTTTTCAACGATTTCAAGAACCCTTTAATTTGATCTCTGATTCATTGTATGTGGTTAATGCAGTGAAACATCTTGAAGTGACCCCCCACATTCGATCATCCAGCACAGTGGCACCCTTGTTGGCCGGGATAAGGTTTCAGATATTGCGCCGCCAACACCCCTTTTATGTTACCCATATACGGGCTCATTCCCTGTTGCCTGGTCTAATGGCAAAAGCCAATGAACAAGTTGATGTGGCAACACGTGTTTTCTTACCCTTGGATCAAAAGCAGCAAGCACAAGAATTTCATGAGCTATATCATGTATCATCTGCAGTGTTGAGAAAGAAGTTTTTCATTACTAGAGCCGAGGCCAGACATATTGTTAAGTCTTGTTCCACTTGTGCCCAATTTTTGCCGGCCCAAAAGACTGGTGTAAATCCCAGAGGTTTGTCCCCAAACGAGCTGTGGCAGACGGATGTCACTCATGTTCCCTCCTTTGGGAAGCTCCAGTATGTTCATGTGTCTGTGGATACCTATTCCGGGGTGGTACATGCTACCCCTCTCTCTGGAGAACGGGTTCAACATGTTATTACTCATTGCCTTGAAGCCTGGGCAGCCTGGGGCAAGCCTGCTAAACTAAAGACAGATAACGGCCCAGCTTATAGTTCCAAGAGCTTTGTTCTCTTTTGTCAAAAAATGCAAATAGAACATGTTACGGGCCTGCCTTACAATCCACAAGGCCAAGGTATAATAGAGCGAACTAATCGCACACTTAAAGAATTGCTTTTAAAACAAAAAGGGGGAATAGCGGAGAATTGCACCCCGAAGCAGAAATTGTCGCTTGCCTTATTTACTATTAATTTTTTGAATTTACATGATGAGAAAAAAACTTCTGCTGAACGCCATATGATACGTGAACAAAAGGATTACGGCAGAGTGATGTGGAAAGATGTGTTGTCCAATCAATGGAAGGGCCCGGATCGCGTTGTCACGCGATCCAGGGGATCTCTTTGTGTTTTTCCACAGGATCAAGATCCGATTTGGGTCCCGACAAGGTTAACAAGAGTCGTGGAAGATAATCCCAAGAACGATGTGGAGCGCTCAAGGAGTGACACTGGGCTGGATACTGTTGATGAGCTTCCCCCTGCTCAAGGCGGAGATCAAGACGTTTTGGGGAATTAGCCGAACCTGGCCAGTCCCCATCCCCGTTCATTCTCAAAGTACCATTCTCCCAGTATTGTATTCCACTAGCTGTGAGATGAATACGGCTTGTGCTAGGCCACTAAGCACAGATTGGATGCTCTGAATAAGAGCAAGCAGATTGGAGAATTCCTAAAGGGAAATTGGTCCCGCGAGGCGGAGAAGATGATATTTAAGCAGAAGTTGAATATCCTGCAGCTGAATGCAACCAGAGTGGATCCAGTGACTCTTGGAGAATTTACCGCATGGCTAGCTAGAGCATTTTCCTTTTTTAAGGAATGGGTGGGTGTGGGACTGTTCGCAGCCTGCTGTTTGTTTGGGATAGTGTTGTGTCTCTGGTTGGTCTGTCGTATTCGCATTCGAACCCGGCGAGATAGGATAATGCTCACTCAGGCGCTTGTGGCCATCAGTGAAGGCGAGTCCCCCGCAGCCTGGCTCTCCACCCTAAAAAACATATGATCGCCCTTGCACAGAGGGGCCTTGCCGCCATTGCACCTCTATAGGGGATCGGCCCTAGGGGCTGCCTCTGCACGGAGAGGTCTCGTTACCATTGCACCTCCATGAGGAGCCCATGCCACGTGAAGACAGCCCTTGCACCCTGCAGTTCGATTGCGAGCATTGCACGCAGGAGGGTGTCTGCGAATGCAAGCGGAAACTACCGGTACACCGTGTACATACCCCGGTATGAGCACTGGTACAGGTCAATGTCCGCTGCAATGGTCGAAAAGAAAAAAGGGGGAGATGTAGGGCGCGGCCGGATAGCCATTACGCATGCACTAAGTATGCCGCTAGGGCGTATGCACCTAATATGCTAATCAGGTTTTGAAGCAGTGGCCTATCCAAAGTCCGGCTTGCGAAATGCGATAACCATACGGACGAATCAGGGACTTACACGAGTCCTTAAGCCCTTATATAAGCAGACAGGCTCGAGCGTACGGGGTCTTCCTTCCATCTGCCCGAAACCAAGCTGTACTCCAATAAAGTGTGATGCGAGAAGAATCTAGCGTGTGGTGATTCGTCATTCTGCTGGTCAGAAGCGGCTCGCCGCAGACGGGTAAATGGACAAACAAAATGTGGCATATACATACACATCATTATTAAGCCTTAAAAAGGAAGGAAATTTTGATACTTGCTATGAACCCTGAAAACATTATGCCAAGTGAAATAAGCCAGACACAAAAGGACAAATATTGTATGACTTCACTTATACGTGGTACCCAGAGTAGGCAAATTCAGAGACAGAAAGTAAAAAAGAGGTTACCAGGGGTGGGGTGAGGGAGGAATGGGGAGTTATTGTTTAATGGGTAAAATGTTTCTTCAGGATAATAAAAAATTCTGAAAATGAGAGTGGTGATGGTTGCACAACACTGTGAATGTACTTAATGCCACTGAATAGTATACTGTAACACACACAGACACACACCAAATGTTGAGCAATCTTAGAGCGCCTATTATGTTCCAGCATTGTTCTAGCTCCTGAAGCTACAGTAGTAGAAAAAAAATACAACTTTTCCTGGAGCTTACAATCTGGTGAGAGTGGAGTGGTAATGTAGCTTTTAAAATTAATGTGCACAAGGTGGATTCTTCAATAAATACTTCCAGAATAAGTGGGTAGCTATGGATTTAAACGTGTCAATATATTAGACCTTTACACTAAAATTAATTCAAGGTGGATCAAAGATTTAAATATATAAAGTGAAACCAGGAAAATGCTATAGGGATTAATGGGAGAAGTTTTGTAAAAGAATAATCTAAGCCATAAAAGAACAGTGAATTCTACTACAGTCAAATATTTGTAAAATGTGTATAGAAAACCAACCATAAGTAAAGTCAAAATCTAAATAACAACACTGGAAAAATATTTGCAACTAATGCCACAAACAAAAGATCTATTTTCCCAAATATGTAAAGGGTTGTTGCAAGTCAATAAGAAGATCAGGGGCTTCCCTGGTGGTGCAGTGGTTAAGAATCTGCCTGCCAATGCAGGGGACCTGGGTTCAATCCCTGGTCTGGGAAGATCCCACATGCCATGGAGCAACTAAGTCCGTGTGCCGCAACTACTGAGACTGTGCACCACAACTACTGAAGCCCGTGCACCCTAGAGCCTGTGCGCTACAATTACTGAGTCCACTCGCCACAACTACTGAAGCTCGCACGCTCTAGGGCCCACATGCTGCAACTACTGAGCCCGCGTGCTGCAACTACTGAAGCCCGTGCACCTAGAGCCTGTGCTCCGCAACAAGAGAAGCCACTGCAATGAGAGACACGTGCACCACAACGAAGACCCAACGCAGTAAATAAATAAATAAATAAATAAATAAATAAATAACACTAAGAGAAGGGGTTATATTCTAAACACCAAGAGTAACAGTAAAAAAAAAAAAAATCAAAGGATATGAGCCTGTATTTCATGAGAAGGAAAAACAAATGGTTAGGAAAATGCAGATTAAAATTAAGCTGAGATGCCATTTTTAACTTATCAGATTGGCAAAGTTCAAAAAATTTAATAGTACACTGTTAGACTGTGTATGGAACAGTAGACACTCTTGTTAGGATTATGTATTGGTCCAACCTCAATGAAGTGCAATTTGGCAATATTTAATTAAATTACAGGTGTGAATACATTATGGTCCTACAATTCCATTTATTTGTATTTGTTACATACAAATAGTCTTAATGTTCAAAATGACATTTATTGTTAGAAATAAAACTGTAAAAACAAGACATATGAGAAATCTTTGTGACCTTGGGTTTGGCAAGGATTTCTTAGACATGACACCAAAAGCACAATCCATTTTAAAAAATGGATAAAACAGACTTCAGCAAAATTAAAAACTCTTGCACTTCAAAAGACACCACTAAGAAAATGGAAAGACAAGTCACAGACTGGTAGATATATTTGCAAATCATGTAGCTGATAAAAGACTTGTATTCAAAAATATATAAGAACTTTTACAGTTCAATAGTAAGAAGAAAAACAACTCAATTAAAAAAAAGAGTTTTGAACACACGCTTCACTAAAGATATGATAAGAATAGCTAATAAGCACATGAAAAGATGTTCAACATCGTTAGTCGTTAGGGAACGCAAATTAAAGTCACAATAAGACACTATTTTACATCTACTAGAATGGCTATACTAAAAAAGATAGCAACAAATATTTGTGAAGATGTGGAGAAACAGGAACCTCATTCATCCATTGCTGGTGGGAATGTAAAATGGAACAGCCAGTTTGGCAAACTGGCAGTTTCTTAAAATGTTATACATAAATTTACCATACAACCCAGCAATTCTTCATTCCTGGATATCGACCCAGACAAATGAAGACATATGTCCACACGAAGACTTGTACGAGAATGTCCAGAACAGCATATTGTATGACTCCATTTATCCAGAAAAGGCAAATCTAAAGAGATAGAAAAGAGATTAGTGATTGCCTGGCATTGAGGGTGAGAACAAGGAGTGACTGCAAAGAGCACAAGAGATCTTAAGAGACTGATGGAAATATTCTAAATCTGGATTATGGTGATGGTTGTACAACTGGGTAAATTTGCTAAAAATTACCGAGAACAGGTGAAATCACTTAAAATGAGTGAATTATATGTAAATTATACCTCAATACAATTTTTAAAAATGACATTTATACAGTCATTGTGGCATTGTAAGAGCAAAAGAACAAACTGAAATTTCCATCAATAGAGGACTGGTTAAATAAATTATAGGGGATCTGTACAAAGTGGCTGCATAAAAAAAAAGAGCTCCTTTATATATTGGTATGAAGTAATCTTCAGGTTTTATTAGGCGAGAAGTGCAAGATGTATAGTATGATAACATTTGTGTGAAAAATAGGGGAAGGAAGAATAATGTGTACTTAAGAGTTTGCTTGGGGACCTCCCTGGTGGCACAGTGGTTAAGAATCTGCCTGCCAATGCAGGGGACATGGGTTCCATCCCTGGTCCGGGAAGATTCCACATGCCACGGAACAACTAAGCCCATGTGCCACAACTACTGAAGCCCGTGCGCCTAGAGCCCATGCTCCACAACAAGAGAAACTACTGCAGTGAGAAGCCAGCGCATTGCAGTGAAGAGTAGCCCCCACTTGCTGCAACCAGAGAAAGCCCACGCGCAGCAATGAAGACCCAACGCAGCTAAAACCAAACCAAACAAAAAATCACGATGCATTTATCATCCATAAAAAAAAAAAGAATTTGCTTATGTATGCCTAGAATACCTCCGATATATAATACTTTAAATATCTTGTAAAGCTATGTAAGAAACTAGTATTATTGTTTGCCTCTGTAGAAGGCAACTGGGTGGCTGGAGAGGGAGGTGGAGGGCGACCTTTCACTGCATATTAGAACCATGTGAATTATGACTTATAAAGAAAGTAAATAAAAATGCAAACTTAAAAAAATGGTATTCAAATAAAGGAGGTTATTTGACCTTTTCGTTTTTCTTTTACAGAAAAATTACTTCCAATAGGTGGCGCTCCTGAAACACCATACAAGTTTTACTTTACTTTTTTTTTTTTTTGAGGAAAAACCCGAATTTGCTCTGATGGCCTTTCTTCTCCATTTGTCACCTTTGGGAATCTTGAGTCTAGATTTAGGGGTGAAAATCTCTACTAGGATTGCTCCAAAATGTATTGCTCTGTTTCTGAGAACTGGATAGAAGGGAAAACACCTGGATTAAAAAAGAAAAATTGCAACTGGTTCAGAAAACCAAATAATGCTTGGGTCCTGTTTTCCTGACTGAAATTTCTGGTTGATTGAATTAGAACTTCTGATTGAGTGCTTGGGTGATTAGAAGGTTAATATAGGTTCAGTGATTCTTAACTAAGGGCGACTTTGCATCCCGTGGGGATACTTGAAATATCTGGAGGTATTTTTGTTGTCACAGCTGGGGAGTACTACTGGCATCTGGTGGACAGAGGTGAGGGATGCTGCTAAAAATCCTAATGCACAGGAGAGTCATCCCCCTCCCCCCAAGGAATTATCAATCAATCCTCCCTAACCCCCATCCTTATAGCTGCTTGGGGAAAGGAGATAAACTTGGCAGTAGTTGGGAAGGCAGGTAGTGCAAAGGCACTTTCTTAGAATTGGTGTAGAGAGACACACCTACTCTGAGTTCTGGGCTCAATTCTTCCTCAAATGGTTTCCTTGAAGGTGGCTGTATTGGTCATCTTCCCGTTCCTTAAGGGGCTAAAAAGGATAGTACAGTCATAATCATTTTCCATCATCCTCTATGAATTAATTTGATGCATATTTATTTTCTAATTAAAAAAATTTTTAGCTTTCACTCTAAATGTCTTTATTTTTTTCACCTTTCTTCATATATATGTACTTCAAAATTTTTTTATTGGAGTATAGTTGATTTACAGTGTTGTGTTAGTTTCAGGTATACAGCAAAGTGAATCTATTATACATATACATATATCCACTCTTTTTAAAAAAAAACTTTTTTAAAGATTCTTTTCCCATATAGATCATTACAGAGTACTGAGTAGAATTCCCTGTGCTATACAGCAGGTTCTTATTAGTTATCTACTTTATATATAGTAGTGTGTATATGTCGATCCCAATCTCCCTATTTATCCCTCCCTGCCCTTACCCCCTGGTAACCATAGTCTGTTTTCTATTGATGCATACTTATTGAGTGCTTTTTATGTTCAAGGCTTTGGAGTGGTTTCTTCATGGTCCTGGGGGTGGGAGAGGACAAGAATGGAGGCTCTGTATCTAGTTTCTCTGTGTGTTCTTCAACTTTTTGTCACTAGACCCTGACCTCAGTCTCTCTCAACCCTTCTCTTTATTTCGTCCATTCTACCCAAAGGGATAACGATGCCATCGTCTGGTATGTCCTAAGTAGTTTCTTCCAAATAACTTGCCCCCCCATTCCAAAATTTTACCACTACTAACTAGCAATGTCTCTTTCACTTCACATTCCCTTACCTGATAGAGCTGGTCATTGGACAACAGTGTCTGCTTGTCTGAAGCTGCACAAAAAATAAACAAAATGTACACATACACAAGACAGAATAAATAATATACTGGGATATATTCACCCAATGGAGTACTGAATAGCAATAAGAATTAGTGAAATACATCTACATATAACACTATGGGTAGATGTCACAAGCATACCGTTGAGTAAAAGAAGCCACACACAAGAGTACTTACTGTATGAGGCTATTTACGTAAGCAACAGAAACAGGCAAAATGAATCAATGTTGTTAGAAGTCAGGATAGTGGTCGCTTTTGGGACTAAGTGGAGGCTGGAAGTGACCACAAGTGTTAGTTCTCTTTCTTAAACTGGGTGCTGGATTCATATGTGTGTTTGCTTTGTTAGAAAAGTTTTTTGAGCTGTGTGTATGTGATTCATGCACTTTTCTGTATGTAGGTTTTACTTCAAGAAAGAGTTTTTTAAAAAGCACAGAGGACCAATCAGAGAGAGTTGGATCTTGAGATAGGCAAATGTGCTGCGAAAACACCAAGTGTCCTTTTCTCCTGCCTACAGAACCAGAGCCCCACCCAGTCGTGTTCATCAGTGACACGTGCCAACCCAGTCTTTTCTATTGGTTCTATTTTGGTAGGAAGAAGGCTAAGGGTCCCAGGTGGTCTCACCTCTCAGCTAAGAGCATTCTTTTACCTCTTGACTGGCGAACTCCTTCCTGTCCAGCAATGTAGTAGACCCCAACAGCAAGGAGGAAAATGCTGATGATTTCAGTGAAGATAAAGCCAAACACAGTGTCTAAATTCAGCTCAATGCAGTTCTGACACACTGTGGGGAAAGGGAAGGATAAGCCTCCTTCGAGGTGTGAAAGTTGTTCTGGATTTTTTTCTCCTGAGATAATACCTCTGTCTAGGGCAGAAGACTGTTCCCTCTGTGGGTGGTATGGCAAGGGAATTGCCTGGGAAGATCCTTGGGCTGAGAACTCAATGCTTTTTGATGTTCCTCTGTCCCCCACGAGTCCTGGGGAAGCCCATGTAGTATTACTCCCAGCAACTATTGAAATATAAGGAAGACCAGATCCCATTCTCCATGCTCAACTGCCTTCTACATTCCTGTTACTTATCTTGTAGTCTCCCCTGTCTCCCTTACCTGCCCTAACTCACTTTATATAAACTGCTGACTGCTCCAATCTGTGGGGCCTACCCAAAAGTGAGTCAGGCTTTACAACACAGGCTATGCTTTTTCAAGAATTTGGGGGAACTGCTTTGTTAAATTCAAAAAGAAGTAAGTTGAGGGACTTCCGTGGTGGTCCAGTGGTTAAGTCTCCATGCTCCCAATTCAGGGGGCCAGAGTTTGATCCCTGGTCAGGGAATTAGATCCTGCATGCTGCAACTAAAAGATCCCACATGCCGCAACTAAAGATCCCCCATGCCTCAATGAAAATCCCGCGTGCCGCAAGTAAGACCCGGCGCAGCCAAATAAATAAATTAAAAAAAAATTATGTTGAGATTAAGAAAACTGGCTCTTACTTCACTGCTTAGCATCTATTTCCACACTCACCCCAGACAAGAAGCTCACCAGAACAGCAAGTACTGTTTAATTTCACACAAGCAAACCAAAGGGGATACGTACTTCTATAATATACTTGGAGTGGTTTTGAACGGTTCTTTGATCCTTGACACCAATATATCCCTCGAGGGTCCTTGGTACTACTTCCAAGATCCCAAGTCTTTTTACTTGTGTTTACAGGACTTATTTCCACCTCATCTTTAAACCATTTGATAACTTTTTCATTCATGTCACAAGTCAGACGTACTGAACCATCTTCTTGATTTTCATCCACTTTTACTGAAAAAGGAAATGTCGGTTAAGATCTTGCCTCTGAAATTCTCCCTGTCCCAGGGCATCAGGAGAAGACCACGACAGTACTGCTTCTTAAGCTTTAATGTGCGCATGAATCACATGGGGTCTAGTTAGAATTTCAGGTTTTATTCAATAGTTCTGGGGAGGGACTGAGATTCTGCAGTTCTAACATGCTCCCAGGTGATGCCAATGCTGTTGATTCATAGGTTGTGCTTTGAGTAGTGCCTGGCTGCTAGGGTCCTCTTTCTCCTCCAAGAACCAGAAAACTAATTGTTTAGCTACAGGAAAGCTGCCAGGGAGGTCAAGGCTGGCCACTGATTTGGTTGACACTGGAGAGGTTTGCTCTCTATCCTTCATCATCCCATCCCTTCTTAGCTCTTCACTTGTTCCTATAGGACTACTGTTGTGGGAAGCCATATTTCCATGAATTTCCTCAGAGGTTGATGATAGAAAGAAGCCATTTCCCCTACCTTCATTCAACTGTGCCATAGTACCTGTAGAGACAGAAGAGAGACAGAGGATCAGCTGGGCATGAAGTCATTCAGAGTCCCTGATGTATCATTTCCATGGTCATTTGAGGCCAACATGGAGAGCAAGAGCCTAATTCATGCGAGTGACAGTATCTATACCTATTTCTTTGGATTGTTGCCTGAATCACCAAACCGAATTTAGGGTGTCGTATAGCAAAGAGTTTGTCTGGTCTTTCTCCTGGGTTGCTGGGAGGGAGTTTCTCAACCCGTGGAATTTCATGAATGACAGGATTGCCTTTGTGATTCTTCGTGGGCCCTTGGATCACACATGAGTTTATGCTAATGAGATGACTCAGGATGGGACCGGTCAAGACCAAACATGTGATTGGAGAATTGGGGCTTTGAGCCCTAGGAGGGGGAGGAGGACTGGAGATTGAGTTCAGTCACACGACCAATGATTCAATCAATCATGCCTATGTAATGAAACCCCAATAAAAACTCATTCATACTTCCTAGTTGGTGAATATATCAATGTGCCAGGAGGGTGATGTATTTTAATTCCCGAAGGAGAGGGCATGGAAGCTCTGTGTTCAGGACCCTCCCAGACCTCACCCTATGTGTCTCTTCATTTGGATAGATCTGATTTTATTTTCTGTAAGAAAACTGTAGTAGTAAGGATGGGGCTTTCCGGAGTTCTGTGAGTTGTTCTAGCAAATTCTGAGGGGGTTCTTGGGAACCCTCCAGATTTGTAGGCAGTTCGTTAGAAGTGTGGGTAGTCTGAGGATCCCTGAACGTGTGCCTAGCTTTTAAAGTGAGGGCAGTCGTTTTGGGGACTGAGCCCTTAACCTTTGAGGTCTGACACTAACTCTGGACGGTTAGCATTGCAGAACTGTATTGCAGTATCCATAAGGGTATTGCCTGTACAGTGTGGAATGCTCTTCTGCTTTAGCAGCCAAAGCCCTGGCAAAGACTGGGTGTGCACTAGCTGAAGCCTTTTAGAGCTGAGTTACTTCTAAAACCTTCACCCTTGGTGATCCATTTTTTGTGGAAACCCTGAATGTCCCCAAAGAGTTAGCTATTAAATAGCCCTCAAATCTGTCTCAAAACTCAGAGTAGTAGAGTTGCATGGTAGACATACTATAGAGAACAAACACTGGAGTTCAGTTCAATCGGATTTAATCCAAACCCTTACCACTATTATGTGTCTGAGTAACGAGTAATGAGTAACAAGTGTGGAAGAAAAGGGTGGTGATACAAATAACTAGTTGCCGCTTCTGAAGAGTTTACAATGAAGTGGGAAAAAAATAAACACAAATGTAATAAATGTAATAGTACTTATAAATTATCATTTAGTATTTGTATAAATGCATATGGAAAGGGGTAGAAACTATTGATTTTGACCAAGGGTGAGGGGAGAGGGAAAGCTTGACAGAGAAGATGGCATTTGGTTCTGCCTTGAAGAATGAGTAAGAATTCACCAGACAGAGAAAGAGTTTCCAGGTAGAAAGAATAGCTGAACAAAGATACAGACTTGGAAAAGGACAAAAGAGGTAGTTTGGCTAGAGGTAGAGTTTGTTATGGGGAGAGATGGGGGCATAGATCAAAGTGTGATGGAAACAGTTGGAAGGAGTCAACAGTCTTAGAACTTCATATAGGGGTGAACTGTTTATGAATAGTTCACCCAGCACAGTGCCTGGAACATGGTAGGAACTTTATATATTTCGAATGAATGTATGAGTGAATAAATGGGTAAATGAAGATAAAGAAAAGCAAGACAAAGAGTTAAGCAGATTTCTAACTAGCTCTTCTCCCCATCCACCTGATCACCATGGGAGGAAAAGAGTCCCCTCATTCTAACTCTGATTCAAAACTCTCCATATCTCCTCCCTCTTGCGTCTCCCTCCCATCCTCCCTATCCCACCCCTCTAGGTGGTCCCAAAGCACAGAGCTGATATCCCTGTGCTATGCGGCTGCTTCCCACTAGCGATCTATTTTACATTTGGTAGTATGTATACAGACTTAAACTTTTGAATATATTCTTTTTTCTTTTTAATGTTTTATTTATTTAATTTTGGATCTGTTGGGTCTTCGTTGCTGCGCATGGGCTTTCTCTAGTTGCGTCGAGCAGGGGCCACTCTTTGTTGAGGTGCGCGGGCTTCTCATTGCAGTGGCTTCTCTTGTTGGGGAGCACGGGCTCTAGGCGCGTGGGCCTCAGTAGTTGTGGCATACGGATTCAGTAGTTGTGGCGCGCGGGCTTAGTTACTCCGCGGCATATGGGATCTTCCCGGAGCAGGGATCGAACCCGTGTCCCCTGCATTGGCAGGCAGACTCCCAACCACTGCGCCACCAGGGAAGCCCCTGAATATATTCTTATATCAGTGGACGTCTCTTTAGCATTTCATACTCATGGTGATTTTCTCCTTCTGGAAGCTCTCTACTCCCTTGGTTTCTATGGAATAGCACTCATCCGATTATTTCAGCTCTTGGATCATTCCCTTATCTCTTTACTGACATGTTTGTTCTCTAACTATTCCTTAAAGGTGGTATCCTCACAGTTCTATCCTCAGCCTCCTCTTCCTCACATCTCTCATAGTTCTTGCGTGATTTCAACGACTTTCAATGTGGAGAGGATTACCTCTAGTCCAGATTCCAGGCATCGGCCCAGTTCATCCACTTCCTATTGTATTTCCAACTGAATATTCGTTCAGGCGACCTATTTTGAACCTTACACTCAATCTGGCAACGTTGAAACTTATCTCTTCAATTAGACTATGAGCTAATTGGAGCAGAAGGTTTTTATTCACCTTTATACCCTTCTAGCCTAACACGTAATGGGATCTCACACGTATTTGTTGACCAGCTGACCAACAGAGTGAGTGAATGCTTCATAGGTCTACTCCTAACCCCAGCTCTGAGTTAAGGAACACATACATTTTCTCTTCAGATTCCTGGCCTGTGCCCTTTGGGCTACATTCAAACCTAAGATGGTGGCATCGGGATTCTCTCTCAAGCCAGTAAAGTCATCTGTTTTGATTTCTTAAGAGACAAGGACTCCATCTCTCCCATGGAACACGGCTTCTCTTTAGCAGAGAGCAGCGAGAAGCTTCATTTTTGCCCTTCCTTCTCTGAACTTTAGGATTACAGCTTGAGGTTAGGAGATCCAAATATTCTTGCCCCCCTGTTATGGCTTCTTCCCTTGAGCCCTTCTCCAGACTGTCAGACCCCCTAGCGGGCCCTTACCTTGAAGAAGAGTGACAGCCAGGATGAGGCCAGCCAGACGCTTCCCCTGCTCCATAGCAGCCTCTGTTCTTCTCCCGCAGAAGCACTGAGCAGCCCCTAGCAGCCAGCCAGCCAGCCTGTGCTAGCGTATAGCCTGGCTCCGCCCAGCATCCTTAAGGCTGGGGCCCCTGTGAGAAGGCAAGGACCCGGAGCCTCCACCCTCTGCTTCAAGTGTGGGCGGTGGGTGGGGGCAGGGCTCAGGAGGGCGGCAGGTGCAGATGCCTCTGGCTTTTCAGTTAAGGAGAGGAGCGTGGGTGGTGGAGGGGAGGGAGCGTGAGGGAGTGCTGGATTCCCATCTCAGAGACTCAGCTTGTACGGAAAGCCACCTTGGGTGCTGGGCAGGAGGTGGCCTGGGCCGCTTTCTTTTTATGAGGGGAAGATAAACGTTTCTGCCACCACTTGTTACTTGGATCTCGGCCAGCTGTTGCCTGTTGCTAGCTGTTGTTGTTACAACTAGTGAATTTAAGTGGGAACTCTTAGGTGCTTGGGGCTGGAACTCTGAACAGAAATCCACCTCAGTCCAGGGATTTTTTTTCACTGCTCTCTTGAGATGAGATCATCAAAGTGGTTCCTGCCTGGAAAGGAATAGGTAGGACAGTTCCACCAAGACAGACCATACATTTCCAAGGACTAGGGTCAGCTGTGTTCCCAGGATCTCAGGCCCCTCAGCCGGTCAGCCAGTGAATTGAGAAAAATGTACGGAGCTCTCATCACGTGCCACGCACAGGCCAGGTGCTGGTGATACAGAAGTGAGCAAGACACATACGCTTTCTACAAATTTCTATAAATTACATTTCTATAAATTTCTATAAATTACAAATTTCTATAAATTACAGTCTAACTGCGACAGTGTAGACAGTTTGGGCTTTCCATAGCCCAGAGGAAAAAAGTCCATTTGTCTCCTGGGGAGACTCAACTGTGCTGCGAAATAATCATACTGTTATTAATAACTCCCTCTCTTATTGAGAACATATGAAGTGTCAGGTACCATGGAAACATTCCATTCGAATTCTTCTCATGGTACTGAGGGAATCAGGCTCTGAAGAATTCTGTGACGCTCAGACCCAGCAGGTAGGCAGTATTGGAGCCAGGATGTAAATCTCTCGTTAGGGGGCTCCCAAAGCTCAAACTCCCACTGGTAAGAAGCTACTTAGGGCTTCCCTGGTGGCGCAGTGGTTGAGAGTCCGCCTGCCGATGCAGGGGACGTGGATTCGTGCCCCGGTCTGGGAGGATCCCACATGGTGCGGAGCGGCTGGACCCGTGAGCCATGGCCGCTGAGCCTGTGCGTCCGGAGCCTGTGCTCCGCAACAGGAGAGGCCACAGCAGTGAGAGGCCCGCGTACTGCAAAAAAAAAAGAAGAAAAAAAAGAAGAAGAAAAAAAAAAAAAGAATCTACTTAGTGTGGTGTCCCAGGCGGCCCAAGGAGGACCTCGGGTAGGGTCCCAAGAAAGACCAGGAAAGGGAGGAACCTAGCTGATACGGCTTCTGGGATGGGGTTCACAGCTTGTCTCAAGGGTTTTGAGAGGTGGCAGTTTTTAGCTGGTGAGTAAATGTAGTGATGTTGCTGACAGGAACTCAGAATTTCTTGTTTTTCATCAGTGACTCAAGAAAGGACACCCTGAATCTCCTTTTACTTCCTGGAAGTCCAGGCAACCTTTTCCATATCCTCTGCTTCCCCCTTCTACCCCTCCCCCACCCTCCATGCTCTGAGAAAGAGCGATTTGCACCTGCTTCCTTCCTACCCCACCCCCAGCCTACCTCTACCCTGGCAGCCTCCCATCACCAACAGCAGAGAGCAGAGAAATAGGCGTCTTCTAGTGCCTCCACCACCCTTTACTTTTTCCGGGTATGCACGAGTCAGTTGGGGGAAGGCAGCTTTCACCTTGGTTGATAGTTCTGTGACTTGGGTCTGTCTTCTGGATGAATTCTGCTGGAAGATGGAACACAGAAGTTTTCTGTCTGGCCTGATACTGGCTGCCCTTCTCTCCCAAGGTAAGGCTTCTCTGGGTGGATGGGGGCATCTTGGAGAAGGGACCTAAGAGCGACATTACCACCTGGAATGTGGTCCACTCGAAAGTCCTTCTCAATGCTAGCTTCAATTCACCAGGCAGCGTTGTCAAGGAGGGCCACGTTGGGACGTAGCACAGGGTGTGGGAAGCACAGGCTCTTGGTTTTGACTGAATCCAGCTAGGGGTGCATCTTTGCCTTGAATGTCTCTCTGAAGACCTTAGGCCAGAGATCTGTAGGAAGTGTTGCAGTATGTGTGTGCCTTAGCCTAGGGCTGGTAATGGGAGCACTGTTCCTTCTAGGGCAGAGAGGCTTTGGGATCCAGGACTCTTGGTCATTTGGCCATCATGACGTCACCACCTGGGGCCATGGCCCAGCACTCAGGGGAATGCTTTAAGAGAAAAGTTAAATTGAAGCTGAGCAGGAGGGAGGGCAGATTTGGGGTAGTAGAATGACCCACTCATCCACGTTTGTCTGGTTTTAAAACTGATACTCTCATGTCCCAGGTATTCTCTCAATCCCAGGCAAACTGGGATGAATGGTTACCCTAGTAGTCAGCTTCTTTGGGACATCCAGGATTTCCATTGGAAACGGATCCCCAAGGAATACGTGACTCTGTGATGTGGAGCATCTGATGTACATGTATCTCCCTGAGAATACATGCATTTTCTCCTGACCTGCTACAGAGGCACGAGAAATGGCTCTTCGGGGGGTTTTCTAGAGGATCCTCTTCTATCCAAATTGGTTACTGACCCTGAATCTCAGGAAGAATGTAGATTCCACTTTTTCCTGGGATTGGAGATACAGATTCCAGTGCCTCTGTGGGCTGTGGAGATGCTCTCAGTCACAGCAGTTCAGTGGATCTAGAAAGGTGCTGTTCGTACCTCCAACCCTTAAACTCCCCACAAGACTTGACCTGTGTGGAGCCCCAAGAACAGATTCAATAAATTTTTTTTTTCCTGTCCCTCTCCTCCTAAGCAAGGGTGGAACAACTAAAAATGTTTACATGGGATTTGCCCTAGGTCCCCTTTTGGACTACTGGGATGGCAATTCATATTAGCTTCTCTCCTACCCCCAGCCATCATTGGCCATAGGAAAGGCTTTAGTAGTACCATTCCCTTGGTAGTGGTTGGGGCAAGGGTGGGGCGAGGGGGCAGAAGATGAGAAGTTGACGTGGGAGTGTTGCAGGTGGCTGGGAAGTAGAATTAGAAGGTTTCTTGGAGAAAAAAATGTGGACATCTCCAATCGAGGACCATTCTTCTGCCTTTCCATATCTCTTGGGTGTTTTAGCAGTCTGGGCTCCCCTCCTACTTCTTTTTTTTTTTTTTTTTTTTTGTGGTACCCGGGCCTCTCACTCCCGTGGCCTCTCCCGTGCGGAACACAGGCTCTGGACGCGCAGGCTCAGCGGCCATGGCTCACGGGCCCAGCCACTCTGTGGCATGCGGGATCCTCCTGGACCAGGGCCTGAACCCATGTCCCCTGCATTGGCAGGCGGACTCCCAACCACTGTGCCACCAGGGAAGCCCCCTCCTACTTCTAATCAGTGGTCTGAACACATTTCCAGGAAGGTTCTTGGATCGACCCAACTCCATGTTTTCCTCTTTTGCTCCATGTCCATCAGGGCCTGTCCTCTGTTTGGATTGTATCCTCATGTCCTTCTTGGTCCCCGCAGTTTGTGGGGAGCCTATTGAAGCACTTCTCTTGTGACTTCCGTCTCTCTCACTAGAAACCATGAACTATTCTAGACTTGGAAAGTGGTCCTTTTTAAGTATGAGCCTCAGCAGAACAAGCAGTCTGGTGCAGACCAAAGAGCTGGCTCCAATCGTGGTATTTTTTCCCTTAGTGAGCCCCTTCAATATCTCTGTGGAGGAACTTGAGGACAGAGTGTTTTTGAGATGCAATGCCAGTATCACGTGGCTAGAAGGAACGGTAGGACAACTGGCCTTAGGCAATAAAACTATGGACTTGGGAAAACGTAACCTGGACCCACGAGGAGTGTATGTGTGCAATGAGGCAGACGGACAAACCAGCAGAACACCTACTCTGCAAGTATACTATCGAAGTATGTGCTTCCAAGACCCTTTGGGTTGGAATGGATGGGGCCTCTGGATATGAGAACTTTCTAGGTGTAGGGAGCTCTGGTGTACCAGTCTGTGCTCTCAACAAACTGGGTTGCTCTCGTAATGGTATGAGCCAGATTTTGGAGCCCTGAGTGGGAAATAGCTTAATGGCAAAAGAACAATAGGGACCTTGTGACCCAAGCAGTAGGGGCTTGGTTGGGAGAGTGGTTGGCCTACTGCCTCGTTTAAGTTCCTACAAAGCTGAGACAACTTCTTGGCTCTCCTCAGGGATTTCTTGGGTTGAAGGTTAGAAGTAGATGTATCAAGGCTCTCAGCAGGACTTTTTCCAAGTTTGGGTCTTGGCATGAGAGATCCTGGGGCTGACCTAAGAGGCAGAGATGGTTCCCTGATCTTGAAGACCCTCCACCTCTCCTTCGGCCTCCCTTCCCCCACAGTGTGCCAGAACTGTGTGGAGCTGGACTCAGCCACCCTGGCAGGCATCGTCATCACTGACATCATTGCCACTGTGCTCCTTGCTTTGGGTGTCTACTGCTTTGCTGGACACGAGACTGGAAGGCTCTCCAGGGGTAAGTGGAAGGGACAGAACATGTGTGTGTTGTGGCTGTGAATGTGGGTGTGAGTGTGTGCCTGCTAAGGAATGGGGCTGGAGGTGGGTTGTGTCTCATCTGGGAGTCACTATTGCAATCTCCTAAGGACTCCTACAACTGGTTGCTGACAGAACTTAGGTGCCCATATAGCTCATGCAGACTTCCAAGGGTGTGACCAGCTGAAGTCCCCCTGCAGCATTCATGGGGTCTCACTGTCCCGTCTCCTAGGCCCTTGTTGACTCTCTTTCCCTGGTTCTTCTAGTTGCTGACACTCAAGTTTTGTTGGGGAATGACCAGCTCTATCAGGTGAGCCCTGAGGCGAAAAAGATGAGAATGGGGGGAGGAGTGAGTGGGGATGGAGAGCCTGATACCAGGTTTAATGTGTATGTGTGTGAAGGTCCTAGTGGGGAATCCATCACTGGGGGGTCTGGAATGGCCAGGAATGAGCTCTCATCTTTGGGGTCTGCTGGGGTTCTCCCTGGGACAGTTCTGACACTGCCTCACTGTTTCTCCTTTTCATCTCTTAGCCCCTTCGAGATCGGAATGATGCTCAGTACAGTCGTCTTGGTGAGAACCGGGCTCGGAACAAATGAACCTGAGGCTGGTGGCTTCTAGGCTCATTGGTTATCGACTGGACCTTCTCTCCTTGCTCAGCCAAGAAAGCTGTCCTCCTTCACTCAGCAGGCACCTGGACTTTTGAAGGCTCCTGGACAAGGCATGGGAGTGGCCCTGACCTGACTGGGCCTTTGCCCTCCCTGCCCATCTGTGTCCTTCTTTCATCACTTCCCTCCTCTGCCCCACATGGACCGTGTGATGGGCCGTCTCCCACCATATCTTGACCCACTGGTGTTTCTGTCCTGGTGGGCTCCCTGGGTGCAGGATCGGCTCCACCACACTCTCTTGGCTCCAGTCCCCTATTACAACCCTTCTATGGCTTTGATTTCCTCACCACAGTGGAGGGCGGGCTGCTGTGTTTAGGGACGCAGCCACTCAGAAGTTTCCATGACATCATGGGCGGAGGTGGCAGAGACATCAAAAGCCCTGAGGATCACTTCTTATCAAGGCTCCGAGAGTGTGTATGACAAAGTCCCATTTCTGCTAAGGGGCTGGCCTTGGCTTTATGACTCCTGTGGAGTGGTAGCCACTACCTACAAGGAGGTCTCAGCCAAAGCCCCTTCAGTACCCTTTTCCCCTGTATAGAAGGTACCATTCTATTTTCTTTCCTCAGAACCTGTCCCTGCCCCACCCCTGCCTTCTGCCTAGTAAACTGGCATCAGAAACTCTTCATCAATTAAAACATACTATCCTTCTCCACACACTTGGAAGGCTGGAGTCTGAGACTGGGTGGGGAATTAGGATATTTTCAATAGATGGCATCTTTAGCCATTGGGTTAGTGGGGGGTTCTGAAACTTTGGGATTTATTTTAAAAATACACACTTGGGTCCCACTTGGGGACACTCTTGGCTCCCCAGGTGATTCTGAAGCAGCCTCAATTCAGAGAATCTCTGGTTTAGAGGAAGAATTGAGGCCACTTACTCTTTTGTGTCCTTTACGCCCATGCCTGTCTACCATGTGTGGGAACCCCTCTTTTTTTTCTCTGCGTAAGAGTAATTCAATAAACTTCAGAACAGTTTAATGAGAGATGGGTGTTTTTTTTTTAAAGATTTTTTTGTTGTGAACCATTTTTAAAGTCTTTATTGAATTTGTTATAATATTGCTTCTGTTTCATGTTTTGGTTTTTTGGCTGCGAGGCACGTGGGGTCTTAGCTCCCCGACCAGGGATCGAACCCACACCGCCTGCATTGGAAGGCAAAGTTTTAACCACTGGACCACCAGGAAAGTCCCCAAGAGTGGGAGTTTCTTAGACCAGGGTTCCCAAAGGAGAAAATTATTAGCAACCACATAGCCAGAGGTCTGGATGATTCTGCCCACTATCTCCTCAAGATACACACAGACCCTAACTTTGTTAGAGACAGAATGAACTTCCAATTTACACATGCTTCATTCATGGTTATGATTCATTCCTACCCTTTATACCCTACTGCTGCAGTCCTCCTAGCCCTAGATCCAATTTTCACACTGGATCCCTCCACCTTGGGCAACTCTTCCACGGCTTGCATTGCAGCAATACTTGTGTCCCTCCCATGCCCTGCACACTTCCTTTGACCCTGTGCTCCTCATATACCCTTATGTCCCCCTCTACAGCTCACCAGTTCTCAAAATTTACTGCACATTGGAATCTCCTGGGGAGCTTTCAAAGTACTGATACCTGGGTGACACCCCTAGAGATGCTGATTATACTGGGTTGGAACATCAGGACTTTTCAAACTGCCTAAGCTGATTCTAGTGTGAAGCCAAGGATGAGAAACACTGACCTTCACCTGAGCCCTTCTAGAAACTTGGGTCCCTTCAGCTCTCTTTTCTTTTGTGCTTTTAAAACACAGCTTTACTGAAGTAAACTGACATGAATAAACTGCATATATTTAACGTGTAAAATTTGATAAGTTTTGGCATATGTATACACTTGTGAAACATCACCAAGATTGATAAGTATGAACTTACCCAATACCCTGGACAGTTTCCTTATGCCCCTTTGCATGCAATCTCTTCCTTATCCTCTCATCCTCTAGGCAACCACTGATCGGCTTTCTGTCATTATAGATTAGTTTCCGTTTATCTAGAGTTTTAAATAAGTGAAATAATATAATATGTACTTTTTCCGGTCTGGCTCCTTACACTCAGCATAATTATTTTGAGATTCATCCATCTCTTTGCATCTATGAATAGTTCATTCCTTTCTAATGTTCCGTAGTACTCCGTTGTATGGATATACCACAAGTTGTTTATCCATTCACCCCTTGATTGTCTTTTGAGTGTTTCCTGATTTTGACTATTACAAATTAAGTTGCTATGAACATTCATACATAAATCATTATACAAGTCATACACTAATATACAAGAACATACACTCTTATCTCTATTGGATAAATACTCAGGAGTGGAATGGCTGGGATACAACTTTTAAAGAAAGTAGTCTGGCTATTCTAGGTTCTTTGCAGTCCCATATGAATTGCCTTCTCAGTTACTACAAAATGCCCGCTGAGATTTTGATCAGAATTGCATTGAATTTATAGATCAGTTTGGAGAGAACTGACATCCTAATGATATTGAGTCTTCCAGTCCATGAACATGTCTTTTGTCAGATTTATCCCTAGGTGCTTTACCATATTTTTGATGATATTGTTTATGTTATTTAAAATTTTTTGATTTCCAGTAGTTCCTTGAAATTGTATAGGAATACAATTACTTTTTGTATATTGATCTTCTATCCTGAAAACTTCCTAAACCCATTTATTAATTCTGGTAGCTTTTTTTTGGTAGATCCCATTGGATACTCCATATATTTGATCATGTTTTTTGTGAATAAAGACAGTTTTTTATTTCCAGCTTTTCCATTTCCAATCTGGATCTGTTTTACTTCTGTTTCTTGGCTCATTGCACTACTAGAAGCTCCAGTACAATGTTGAGTAGAAGTGGAGAGAGGACAACCTGCCTTATTTGTGTTTTTTTTTTTTGTTTTTAAGTTCTGGGTCCATTCTAAATATTTATTTATTTGGCTGTGCCGGCTCTTAGTTGCGGCACGTGGGATCTTTAGTTGCGGCATGTGAACTCTTAGTTGCGGCATGTGGGATCTAGTTCCCTGACCAGGGATTGAACCCAGATCCCCTGCACTGGGAGCGTGGAGTCTTAACCACTGGACCGCCAGGGAAGTCCTGCCTTATTAGTGATCTTAGGGGGAAAGCACTGTTTTTCATCATTAAATATGATGTAGGCTGTACGTTTTTCTTAGATGCCCTCTAACAGGTTGAGGTCATTCCCTTCTCTGTCCAGTTTGCTGAGAATTTTAAACAAAAATAGTTGTTGAGGATTGTCAAGTGCTTCTTCTGTATCCATTGAGATGATTATATGGTTTTACTTTTTTTGTCTGTTAATATGGTAAATTACATTGATGGCATGAACTGTTAACCCAATCCTGCATTCCTGAAAAAAACTGTACTTGGTCATTATGTATTTTTTTTGCGTGTGTATATTATTAGATTAAATTTGCTAAAATTCTGTGAAGCTTATTATTATTTTTTGGCTGTGTTGGGTCTTCGTTGCTGTGCACGGGCTTTCTCTAGTTGCGGCGAGCGGGGGCCACTCTTCGTTGCGGTGCGCGGGCTTCTCATTGCAGTGGCTTCTCTTGTTGCGGAGCATGGGTTCTAGGCACACAGGCTCAGTAGTTGTGGCTCGCAGGTTCTGGAGCGCAGGCTCAGTAGTTGTGGTGCACGGGCTTAGTTGCTCCACGGCATGTGGGATCTTCCACGACCAGGGCTCGAACCCGTGTCCCCTGCATTGGCAGGCGGATTCTTAACCACTGCGCCACCAGGGGAGCCCGTGAGGCATTTTTGCATCTATTCATATGGGATATTGGTCTGCAGCTTTCTTTTCTTGTAATGTCTTTGTCTGGTTTTTTGATATCAGGGTATGTTAGTCAGGGTTCTTCAGGGCAACAGAGTTGCAATTGATGTTGCATGTTGAGCCCAAAGGAAGGTCTGGAGACAGAGAGAGTGCCCTCTTCCTCAGACGACCTCAGTCTGCTTTTTCTTAAGGCCTTCACTGATTGGATGAAGCTCTCCCACATTATAGCAGGTAATCTGCTTTACTCAAAGTCGACTGATACAAATGTTAATCTCAGCTAAAGAGTACCTTCACAACACAATGAGATGCGTTTGACTGAATATCTGGGTACTGTGGCTCAGCCAATCTGACACATAATATTAAGCATTGCGTGTGATAAGTTTGGTCTTCATAGAATGAGTTGGAAGTATTCTCTCTTCAATTTTCTGAAAGGGTTTGTATAGAATTGGTATTATTTCTTCCTTAAATGTTTGATAGATTTCACCAAGGAAGCCATCTTGGTCTAGAGTTTTCTTTGTGGAAAGGTTTTCAACTCTGAATTCAGTTTATTTAACAGCTAAAGGGCTATTTTGGTTACCTAGTTCATCTTCAGTGAGTGGAGTGCCTCCTCCTTTGACTTCAAATTCTCTCCATCCTTCCCTTCAGGGCCCAGATCAAGTCTCTCTTCCTCCACGGAGCTTTTGCCCACCACCTCAGCTCTCCCAGTTCCTCCTGGGAACACTGACAACACCGTCTATAGCACTTCTATGCTTACTCACATTGGTTCTGTCTCTGTTTAACTTTTTGCGTACTTGACCACTCATATAATCGTAAGCTCCTTGAAGACAGGAGGAACCGTTTGTATCCTTTTGGTACTCAGCACAGTGCTGGTCTGTCACACGAGTGATTAGAAAAGCACTCATGGAAGGAATACCTCAGCAATTCAATACAGAGTTTTTAAGTCAGGAAAATGGAGGGCATTTCTAATGGTCACAGTCAGCACTGGGTAGCTGTTCAGAGCACTGGAGTTGGACAGCCTTGGAGGCTAATTCCAGCTCTGTCCCTGACTAACTGTGCACCTTGAGTGAATGACTTCACCTCTTTGAGCCCCCTATTCTCATCTGTAAAATAAGGACATCTACCTTGTCGGTCGGTCGTCATAGGATGAAATGAGATAACGCTTGTATAGTGCTAAACACAATTTCTAGAGCAGAGTAAATGCTTCCTAAGTGTTAGCTATTATTGCTTTCATTACACCGAGCCATACCTCCCTTGCCTGGGCAGCATCAAATATACCTGGGACAGAACTGCCACCCCTGGGCCAGCCTGCTGATCAGCAACTAGTGATGGTCAACGTCACAGAGAGTCCTTTTGGGCCTGAGTGCTGAGTGCTTACAGGGAGAGAAGCAGCTTCAGCAGGGGCCAACAAGTAGAAACTGCAACCACAAGACCAAGGCTGAGCGTGTCCAGTATGTGGAGGCTGCTAACCACAAAGGGCTTTTGTGAGTCGTGGTCACACTCTTAAATAGTCCTGGGGTCAGCAGAGAGGTTTCTGAGTGCAGAGAGGGAGCAAGGAGAGCCCACTAGTTTGAGCTGGGCTGAGAGGTCCTCAGTGCTCTGGCGTCTTCTCTCTGCAAGCTGAGTGTGTGCCCTGGGAGAGTGGAAAGAAACCCTCCCACAACACCAGTCTCTGCTGCGCTGCACCCATGTGCCTCGCTCAGAGTGCAGCCCACATCCTGGCCGCTAAACCACAGCCCGCCTCGGGCTGCAGGCTGCTGCCTCTCACAGTGGAGGGAGAGGGGCCTGCCCGGCAGCACCTCCTCCCCTCCCCTCCGCTCCCCTCCCCTCCCCAGCCCCAGCTCCGCGGAGGTGCTTCCTTTTCGAGGCAGCGAGGAAATATGTGTCCGCTGCCTCCCCTTCACCTCCTCTCTTCTGCCTGCTGCCTTCAGCTACCTTTTAAGGCCTCTGTTTCTGTCTCACCCATTTTCTGAGCTGACCACTCCATCAGGGACCCATCAGGCACTCTCTGCCATCCCTGATGTTTTTCTCCAAAAGACGTTAGGCAAACGATCATTTTTCTTTCTCTTTCTTTCTCTCTCTCTCCTTTCTTTCTTTTCCTTCCTTCCTCCTTCCCTCCCTCCCTTTCACTCGCTCTCTCTCTCTTTTGATTTATTCCCTGATGCCCTTTCCACAGAGAGCTTCAGGTAATGCTGTTTCAGCTGTGAAAACAGGTAGTACTGGCATTTGGGGTCATAGCTAGGAATATAGTCAGAGGAAGGGAGGACCTGTGTTGTCTTAGGAAACGAGGCAGCCTCTGAGGGCCTCCCAGAAAAGAGGGACAGCAACTCTTTCAGCCAAATACACTTTATTTCTTTTCTCTCTCAGCTGAAAAGGCGCCTAGCACATTCATGGAGCTGCAAATGACCGTCTAGGGGCCTGCTGTGGAGACAGGGAGGGAAGGGGCACAGGACTAGCTCTGGGCCAGGGTCTGTGAACAGGGCAGGACCTCTGCCAGCATTTACCCAGTCCATTACCACAGAGGGTCACCAAAGAGAGAGCTAGAAACAGGGAAATGTAGATGGAATAGTTAGGGATGGGGCAACTTCTGTGCAGGAGGAGGAGGGAGCCAAAGGGAGAAGTAACAGCCATCAGGGCAGGAAGGAATGGGGGTGTGTGAAGAACAGAAATAAATATCCTGATAAGAGGGCAGGCGGGGTGCGAGGGGTGAGTAGTGATGATGTTTCAAAGGATGATGAGGCAGCAATATCCTTGGATGGGGGCCAGCAGAGAAGGCAGGAAGGAGGCCGCTGGGGACAAGGCTGAGCGTGTGAGCTCCCCACAAGGCAGAGGAACAGTTCTCCTGTGTGGTCCAAGGTTTGCCCAGGGAACAGGGAGTAGCAGGCCTGGAGAGGAGCCAGACCTGGGTCAGTGGGAGACAGTGTCTTCAGGAGCTGTCAGATGCCTCTCTGATTTAGGCCAGCATACAGGTCCCGCTGGCCTTTCCGGATGGGCTAGGGGTGGAATAGAGAGGGGGTGGTCAGCAGGGTGGGAGGAGGTCACTCCTGAGAAAGAAGGGCCTCTGAAGAAACTTAGACCAGGGGTCAGGAGGCAGGCTCAACCGGTAAGAGATTTGATCTGGTCACCTCCTGTGAGCCTCAGTTTTCCCATCTCAAAAATGGGAAACTAAAGACTCAACTCTCAGGCCTTTTCTCAGAATTAAATGAAGTCACTCGTGCGAAAGTGAACAGCACTCTCTTGACTGGTGCTCAATAAATATTTGCTGAGTTTGTCCAGGTGTGATATTCAAAATATTTAACAATTGGTAGTGCACATACACCGAGCAATCAGAACAATCCTGGTGGTTCTCTGCTATGCCAGGCAGTAACTCTTCAGTTGCCCAATCTAGAGGTGGTCCAGTGGGGGAGGGGCTGTGATGTCTGGCAGTGTGTGTGCTGGGGATGGAGGATGGAGGAAGCTTGGGGCTATTCACCAGTGAAATATTTTCATGTTCCAACAACTGGTAGGTGCATGTCGGTGGAACATCAGCCATGAGTTTATCATGTTAGAGTCTGGGTGCATGGTATTCCCCATGGCTGTCGCCCAGCTAATGAATAAGCCAGAGGAATAGGGGCAGCACCTCACCCCTACCACCCGTGGTTGTGGAAGCCCTGCAGCCTTTGAGATGGCCCCGTTCTACCATGATGGATACAGAGGCGGGCACATGGTGGATTGTCCTGGAGCCCTGAGGGAGGGGATTTGAAGTATCTGATGGGCCAGATGGACAGTCCCACCTGTCCCCTTCTCTCCTAGAAAGACCCCTCACCCCACTTTATCCCTTGTTACCTCATAGTCTGGGTTGGGTACAGGTGGTGGCCTCTCCCTGTTTTGTCCTGCAGAGGAGGGAAGGGAAAAGGATTCATTTCCATGGGGAAACACCAATCTTGTGAGAATGAGACCCAGATCAAGGAGGGCAAACTCCCGTCTACTTCTTTTTTCTATTTCAGCTGCCCTTTCTCTTTGCTTTCTTTCAACCCATCTCTAATGACCCCACACTGTCCTTATCATTTGTGACCTCAGCTAAAGGTCCTTCCACTGTTTCCTTTCCCACAGGTTGGAGTCGGGAGGGCAAGGAACTAATGTCCCAAAGTCTCCACAAAGATTGAGGGGTGGAGTCTGATTACTCCAGAACACTGACAGGCACTTGAAGAAGCCCATCCTGGTAGTAAACGTTTTCGCATTTTTCAAGGGTGGAGAGGACAGGAGTGATCTGAAATGGGACACTCTGTGTCAAGATCTTGGCCACACTGTGAATGTTCTAGAGAAGCTGTCTTGACCTAGCCCTGGACTTGCCAGCCCATCCTGGCCTGGGCTGGGCATCCCCCCTTGGCGGGAATCTCCTCCATGGTCTTACCCCTGGGCCTGCTGCCAGGACCCGCTCCTCTCGTCACAGGCACGGCCCTGGCCTTTCTGCTCTTGCTGCAGTAATACACCAGCAGCAGCAAGCCCAAAGTGACGCAGATGTCCACTACGATGATTGTGGCCACCACCCTCAGATCCGCCTCCACGCAGTTCTCACACACTGTGGGGTGGGGAGTGTGGAGAGAAGAGGAGAAATCACCCAGAAAGGAAGACACAGGACACTGGAGATGAGGAAGGCAAAAATGAAGGTTGTTCTGCCTTTAATACTCACATGCCTGCCATGGTCAGACACCCTCTGCCCCCTTTCAACACGTTTATAACAACAAGCAAACTGTGGTGTTCGTGGGTAGAGGCTCTGCAGTCAGACAGTCCTGGGTTCAAGTCCCAGCCATGATACTCACTAGCTGTGAAAGCTGTGGAATGTGTGTTCAACCCACAAAACCTCTGTTTCCTCATCTATAAAATGGGAGTAAGACAGCACTCAACCCATATGGCGGTTAAGAGGATTGTGTGAAAAGCCCTGGCAAGTATTTGGTATAGTGCTTACAACTTAATAAGCTCTCAATGATTGTTAGCTCTCATGATTGCTTATTAATATGCCTTAGTTTATGACACTTTAGTAGAGTGGCTTTGAGTCCTTTTTGTAAATCCTGGAGAATTCCTCTCTGGATAAAGCATCAGATAAACTAATATTGGTGTCCCGTAATTCTGGACATGATATAATGCAAAGGACCCAATCTTGTCTCTTGGGACATTGTAGTTTTAGATCTAGAGCTGACTGAGGTTACCCAGAAAGCCCCATATTGGTGTTTAATCTATATTTCAGAAAACACTGATGCTGTGCGGCCCCAGACAGTCCCGGATTGAGTGTCGCAGAAGCACAAAGATGCCAGGGGACTGTGAGTTGGGTTAGGGGAAATGTTGAGAATGCCCTTTTGAAACGGTCCTCCCTAAAGAGTCTAATAGTGCTTGCTCTGAAGATCTATATTACCTCTTGCTTTCAGGTAGAGCTTATGCTTCTTGTCCTTTGAGCAGGTATAATAACCGCTGTTCTCTATTTCTGAAAAATCCTTCAATAACAGTGGCTTGTCAAAATGGGGCACTGGTTTATCATCTTTTTTCCAAGTTATTTCCTCAGGTATGGTATCCTCAGGGCATGTCAGCTCTACACTGTTTCCAGAGATGGAGACTTTATATGCTGGGGAATTGGAGAAAAGAGAAGGGAAATTAAAGGGAGAACCCAGTAAGATTTAAGGCAAATTAGTAGCAGAAGAACCACCCAAATGCAGAAAGTCCTCTGACATCCTAGATCTCAGATTTTCTTGTCAAAAGGGAACTCTGCTGGCTAGGGGGTATGAAAGAGGAGATATGTAGGAGAAGGGGCCCTAGAGAACCTTTTGAAGATGACTTCAGAGTTTAGGCATGGACATGGGGACTTGGAAGGGGAGGAGGGAAGTAAAGAAAATCTATAGCAGTCCTTATTTGTAATGTTTCTAAAATGGGAATTAGAAATATGAGGTTGGGAGGACCTCAGTTCTTGGGGTTAATCTCTCTCAATCAATTCCTTCTTCCCAACCACGGACTTGCATCATCAGATAGGGCAGATATAAAAGACTGATAAACTTACTTTTCAGTGTTTGTGCAGCTTCATCTGAAAATGAAAAAAGGAAGGAATGGTAAGAAAATAACCTTGGCTTAAGTTTAAATTGTAGGTGAAAAATTTCAAGTGGAACTAGATACTATCCCCAAGAATTCCCAAAGAGGGCCTGTTCTTTAGGGAGCTCCAAGTCTTGAAGGTGAGGTATGTACTTGTCCTATGAGATATGCTCATAGACACAACTCAGATACATCAAACTGAGAATATACCAGCATGTGCATCTAGATTTAGATCCACTAGAGCTCAGTCTTAAAATCCTGAAGCTGAAAAATTCCAGTCATCTTCAAGCTTATTCTCTTGCATTAGCAAGAACCATATTCCAGATAGATATGAAAGGGTCTTCTCAGAGATAAAGACCTTCATATGTTTGAATCACTGATTCTTGGGCTTCCGTGTTTTTCGTTATTCAGAAGTTCTTACTTATAACTAACGGAAACCCTCATAGTAGAGATCAAATATCTTTCTTCTTATTCCATGCCACTTTTCTGTTATTGCCCTTAAGTTATGTGAAGCACTACGCACATTTTAAGGAAATAGTTCTTCTAATAAAATGTGACTTTATTTTAAATTATATCTGAGTGCAATCAACTCTCAATTATTTTTGTTAGAACTATTGGTGTGGACAACTGAAATCCACTAGTATAATTTGGGGATCCAGCCAAATTCCCCACAGTAGGCAATTTTGCCCTGGGAAGTGGGCTGGGGAGCACCCTCATTTCCTGGAAAACTTGTGGCTGGGACACTGGGTGGCACTAGGCTATGCTTGAGCCTGTATATGACAGCTGGAAGGGTGGAGAGTGGTGCTCAGAGACAGCCCTCTCTCTGTTGGGGGTGTTCTGCTACAGTGTGCTGTTGGGGACAGAGCACTAGGCTGAGTCAGTAGCGCTGTGTTTGAATCCAAGATCTGCTTTAGGCTGTGTGACCAAGGGAAAATCATTTAACTTCTCAGAGCTTCAGTTTCTTCATCTGGGAAATGGAGATAAAACATCCACTTCGCAGGGTATTCGTGAGAATTAAATGGATTAGGAAGGTGAAAATGGATGGTGCATAGCAGATGCTCAAGAAAAGTGTTAGTTACTTTCTTCCTTTCCTTCTGGGGGTCCTGCTAATGGAGAGCAGAACAGAGTTCTGCCCCAGTTGCTCAGTCTGCCCTCCCGCTGAGATCATACAGAATGTAAACAAGTCATTCTCCAGGTGTATCTATCTGTTAATAATTGCGAGTTGAGTATAATGACAATAGTCTATAATATTTTGATTTGGGAATAATTTTTCAGCACTGATATTTCTTAGAAATATTAAACTAGAAATCATAAATAAAATAATTTAGAAGTAAATAGAAGTTTCACTCTGATTGGTGTGTTTCTTTGGAAAAGCAATGTAAAGGAAATTGCTCACAACTCCTTTTGGCACAAATGCAGTAGTAGAGCTCAGACCAACACATTCTCATACAAGGGCCTAGATGTCTACGCTCACAAAAATTTTGTACACATTCATAGTGATTAAAAAAATGAGCTTCAGCATCAGCTAAATCTGCATTTATATTTCTCTCTCTGATTGGACTATATATTTATTTTCTAAGCCTTGGTTTTCTTACCTGTAGAATAGGGATGTTAGGAGAGTTATATGAGGAAATTCAGGTAAAATATTAAGAGCAATACATAGAACACACATGCTCAATAAACTTTACTGCATATTAATTAGTCTGCATACTTCCCATATAATGATAGCTAAAATCCACCCCCTGCTTTCCATATGTCAGATAATGTTCTAAGTAAATTACTCATTCAGTCCTCATAACAACCCTATCAGCTAGGTATCATTATTATTTCCATTTTGCATGTAATGATGCTATGGCACAGAGAAGTTAACGAAATTATTCAAAGACACTCAGCAAATAAGAAGTTGAGCCAGGATTCAGATATGACTGTCTAGATTCAGAGTTAGACTCTTAACCACACACTACATGGCCTTCTCCTCTGCCTGAGATATTCTTCCTTAAAATATAAGCTCACCCTTTAAAATTCAGCTCAAGAATCACCTCCTCGGGCTTCCCTGGTGGCACAGTGGTTGAGAGTCTGCCTGCCGATGCAGGAGACACGGGTTTGTGCCCCAGTCTGGGAAGATCCCACATGCCGCAGAGCGGCTGGGCCCGTGAACCATGGCCGCTGAGCCTGCACGTCCAGAGCCTGTGCTCCGCAACAGGAGAGGCCCGCGTACCGCAAAAAAAAAAAAAAAAAAAAAAAAAAAGAATCACCTCCTCTGGGGAGCTTTCCCCAACCATCCTCTGTAGAGTTGACCACTCTTCTCTTTATATTTTATTCTGTATCTACCCGTAATATGCAAAAGACTATATTATCAATTATTTGTCTTTCAAATAAGACCATCAGCTTTTTTTTGATTTTTTTTACGACATACCACCTGTCTTGAGGGATCTTAGTTCCCCAACCAGGGATTGAAACTGGGCCCTCCGCAGTGAAAGCGTGCAGTCCTAACCACTGGACTGCCAGGGAATTCCCAAGATCGTCAGCTTCTTGAGGGGAAGGAACTAGTGATGCATTCACGTGTATGATCATTTATTCATTCAAAAAATATTCATTGAGCACCTACTATGTGCCAGGCACTGGGCCAGGTAAATAAGACGCCATCTCTGCTTTCAATGAATTCATGATTTACACAAAAACTTGTGGTGGCTCCAACACCCACATGTGTATTCTTTCCTGAATGGTTGCTCAGGGATACACATCACGCTCAGCTATAATCAGACCTGACAGTTAGCAACAAACATAGGCACATATCATTGAAAGATAATTGTATTTTCCCTCTAATAGTTCTGGTTCTTAGTATTTATTACTATGATTGTCTTCTATGACCATTCTGTTCCACATTTGAAAGGATGTCGTACAGAGTGAAAATCCTCTTACCAGTTTCTTCAAAATCTGAAAAGGAAATGGTAAGAAACTATTAGCAATACTTCTATCAGCTACTAAGATCAGACCCTGCTGCCATGGGTTAGGACTCTTCCCTCAACCTTTAGAAACAATGGATACGTTTGGTAGTGTATATATGTCCATGCCACTCTCTCACTTTGTCACAACTTACCCTTCCCCCTCCCCATATCCTCAAGTCCGTTCTCTAGTAGGTCTGTATCTTTATTCCCATCTTACCCCTAGGTTCTTCATGACTTTTTTTTTTTTTCCTTAGATTCCATATATATGTGTTAGCTAGTGGGAAGCAGCAGCATAGCACAGGGAGATCAGCTAGGTTGTTTGTGACCACCTAGAGTGGTGGGATAGGGAGGGCTGGAGGGAGGGAGACGCAAGAGGGAAGAGATATGGGAACATATGTATATGTATAACTGATTCACCTTGTTATAAAGCAGAAACTAACACACCATTGTAAAGCAATTATACTCCAATAAAGATGTTAAAAAAAAAAAGAAAACGATGGATATTCAAATTCCCCATGGCTGTATACGAAAAGCTGTTTAGGATCCTACATTAAACAACTGGTAACTAGTTATAGAAAAGGGTTCTAAGTAATCATTTTGAAGATAATATATATATTTGGTATATAAATATAAAAAATATATTTATGAAATCATTACATTGTACGCCTTAAACTCACCCCATGTTATATGTCAACTATGTTCCAATAAAGCTGGGGAAAGAAGAAGATCTGTATTGGGCATCAATTAAATGATAAACAAAATCAACCCTAAATGGCCAGTAACATGTGGAAGAGGTGAGTTATTCTGAAGCATATCAGTGCTTTTGACATATCCCATCTGTCAATAATGTAACGTTAACAAATTCTCCATGATATATTAAAAAGAGTATCCAAAGGACACTACAAATTAGGCAGTGTAATGCAATGGAATGGAGACTGGCCCAGTGGCTGCCTTTAAACACAAAACTGGTTCACTCAATTTGGAGGAGCTGACTGAATAGAAAGCCTTCCAATATTGGGACATTCTTGACACTCTGCAATGACTGAGAAAGTAAGTCCAGGGCAGGCACACTCACATGCGTGTGCACACATGAACACATATGCACATACATTCAAAGTATTTGGACATGTAATTCTGAAAGTGCACTCCAATGCTGCCCCAGAGGCTTTCCCAGTGCATCTCCATGCAGGCATTCAAGCCACAAACCCTCTACAAAAATCTCCCATCAAATATGAAATGCAGACAAATGAAAACTGTTTGCACCTTTTTAGTTATCTCAATTTTTTTCTTTTGAATAGTTAAGACTCATTATTTCCTATGATCTCTGTTTCATTCCTCTTCTTGGCTAGAACTCTGTCTAGACTTATGAAGAAAAGGCAAAGGAGAAGATGATAGAAACCTCTTTTATTGGTATCTGTGGGAGCTCTGTGGGAGGTCTAGTGAAAACTCCACTCATAAATACAAAACACACTGGGCTGATTTCATAACAAGGAAAGAAAGCATATCTCACCTTCTTCTGCCCAAGCACCAACTAGAAAATAAATAAGAAAAAAAGAGTTAGTAAATGTTGTGAGCACCTGAGATTCCAAGCAGAAAAAGTTCCATGGCCTAGTCTGCCCATTTCTGAAGATCTAAGGTCCTTTCCACCCACTGCTGGATCACAGTTATTCCTATACCCCAGATAAGTGACAAAGACTGCTGCGTACTGATCACGGGTTCCTGGTCAATTCGGGATGAAACAGAAGAAGAAAGCAGCTAGTGTTAAACATGAACACACAACACTTGGGAAACAGAAGTTAGAAAATGTTAAGGGTACATCTGGGGAGACTGGAGAAACAGCAAAAGAAGTGTGCAGCCCAGCCACAATTTTGAAAAGAAATCTCTGACTGTGGAAGAAAAACAAGCTCTGGGTTAGGTACAAAGACAGATTCTTGTTCCATCTCTGACTCCTGCTTGTCTGATGGTTCGGTTTTTCAATTTGTTTCCTACTTGAGAAAGAGATGGAAATATTTGAAACCAATTATTCATCAACTAGAGCCTGTGCATTGAAGAGTCCCATCATATTTCCACTGGGCCCTCCAGAGTCCCCGCATTTAACAGTAATTTGGATTCTTTATAAAAATCAGTTTCCCTGGCATTGCCTTAAAGTTTTTGTTTTTTTTAAAAAATTAATTAATTTTATTTTTGGCTGCATTGGGTCTTCGTCGCTGTGCGTGGGAGTGCTCTAGTTGCGGTGAGCAGGGGCTACCCTCCGTTGCGGTGGGTGGGCTTCTCACTGTGGTGCCTTCTCTTGTTGTGGAGCACGGGCTCTAGGTAAGCGGGCTTCAGTAGTTGTGGCACGCAGGCTCAGTAGTTGTGGCTCGCGGGCTCTAGAGTACAGGCTGAGTAGTTGTGGCACATGGGCTTAGTTGCTCCTCTGAATGTGGGATCCTCCCAGACCAGGGATTGAACCCATGTCCCCTGCATTGGCAGGCGGATTCTCTTCTTTTCTTTTCTTTTCTTTTTTTTTGCGTTATGCGGGCCTCTCACTGCCGTGGCCTCTCCTGCCGCGCAGGCTCAGCGGCCATGGCTCACGGGCCCAGCCGCTCCGCAGCATGTGGGATCTTCCCGGACCGGGGCACGAACCCGTGTCCCCTGCATCGGCAGGGGGACTCTCAACCACTGCGACACCAGGGAAGCCCTGCAGGCGGATTCTTAACCACTGAACCACCAGGGAAGTCCTGCCTTAAAGTTTTATGTGTACCTCTTTTATCAACAGCCTCCATATTGGGTGAGACACCCCTCCCAACAGCCTCCTGCCCGCACCTGCCTAACCAGAACAGACGGGGCACATTCTCGTGATGCCAAATCTCTAGAGGTGCTTGGCTCTTTGGTATTCTGTCCCTCTCTCTCCCTCTGCAGAGCATAGTTTATACTATAGGCCTCTAAGCCAATTCCTTGAAGGAGTCACACTCTGCCCCTTGACACTCCAAATGTGTTTCCTGGACCAGTAGCAGACGAATAAGCCAGAGAGCTTATTAGAAAGGCAGAATCAAAAAAAAAAAAAAAAAAAAAAAAGAAAGGCAGAATCGCAGTCCCACTCCAGACCCACTGAAGCAGAAGTTGCACTTTAACAAGATCCCCCCGTGATTTGTGCACATTCAAGCTTGAGAAACCCAAGATGAAGCAGGAAGTAGAGAAGCCATGGCTGTAGCTCTGAGATGGGAGCCCCAGCTGTGATAGCAGTTTCTAGGTCTCTGAAATAAAACCCTTGTGAGCTGTCTGGCCTCATGTCGTGCTGTCATTAAGAGCACAGGCCCGTAGGCAGTCCTGAATTCCCAGATCAGCTTCAGCACTTACTAACTGTGTGGTTCTAAACAAGTTATTGGGCTTCTTTGAGTATTAGTTTCTTCATCTGTAAAATAGGGGATCCATATAACGTTTACCTTCCAAGGTGGAGGTAAGGATTAAATTAGTAAACATGTGTAAAGACTTTTTTAACACGGTATCTGACACTCAATAAACGGCAACCTTTAAAAGAATCTTCCTTGTCTGTTATGAGATATGGAAATGCTCTTGGTTATTTATCAATTTATATTCCACCTTGCTTCAAAAAGGACTAAAGTAATTGAAAGCTCTTGGTCAACTGAAGAAGACTGAAAATTATGAGGTGTTTCATTGTCTCAGATACTAAGCTTGCTGTATACCCTGTGCAGAGTTTGGGTTCAACTATCTAGTCTCCTCACAACAAAGAGTGAAGGTTAACTCTTCTAATCTCTTCTGTGTTAGTTCTTAAGGGCTCTGTTGTTCATTGACAGAATGAGCTTGTTCTCGGAGGCACAAAGACCGCCTTGCTTTCAGTAGATATGATCATCCCAACTGCTTTCCTTTGGCTGTTCTCTGAAAGGTCTCCTGGGCACACACTAGCCTCCAGCCCTGGTTCTCTATGCTAACGTTGCACAAACACTTTATATTTTCTAGTAAATGAGGTTCCTTGGTACCACTGGGCAGCACCAGGTTAGGCTGTGAGCCTTCCATGGTCTGGAGAAACACCCCCCTTTTCATTCCATCCTACTCACCTGATAAGAGGCAGAGTCCCAGAACTCTCCAGAGATTCCCCGACTGCATCCTTCCCTCACCAGACACTCACTCTACCTAAGATGGCGGAGGCCGGTTGGCTTATAACTTCTGAAAAAGAAGCCAGAGGACTTTTTCAAAAGCCCTGATGGAGATGAGGACCCTGGAGCCATTGCTCCCAACGCTGGGATGAAGAAGGGGGCTTTGTAAGAGGGAGACTCACCATTTTCCGAAGCAGGCACCTAAGGCTGGGAGGGGAGGCGGGTTTCTGAACCCTACACAGGAAGTGTGGAGGGGCCTCTGGGCCTGCAGGGTTCTACATCACTGGGAAACGTTCGAGGCAGAGGCAGCCACCTGGGTTGGCTGGGGAGAGTTGGGCCCCACGTCCTCCCATTGGGCGCGCGAGACCTGAAGGTGCTGTGAAAAATGCCTGCAGTTTAGTTGTCTGGGCCTTGCACAATGCAACCCCCATGTCGGGGGCTCCCTTCTCAGAAACCCCTGCCCGCCAAACAGGCTGTGACAGGAAGAGAGAGGAGCACCAAAGAGCTGCTTTCTTTACGGCGTATGTGGCATGGGGCAGCAAGACACAGCCATTTTATTAGCAAAACTGCTGGCTTGAAAAGACATGTTGGCTTAAAACCATAAGATGCCATTCTTTTTTGTCTATAATATTTGCAAAAATATTTAAAAACACAATATTCAATGTTGGAAAGGGTAAAGAGTGAGTCTCAGAATCTGCTGATGCGAACGCAAATGGTTTGAGCATATGCATCGATCAAACGCTTACCGGGTGCCAGGTACCGTGCTGAGGGCTTCACCAACAGATCTCACTTAATCCTCAAAACAACCCTCTAAGGTAGGTATTATTTTCGGCCCCATTTTATACTTGAGTAAACTGAGGTTCAGACAGGTTATTTAAGTTGTCACAGATTACAGAGCTGGAACCCTGGAAAACATTTTGGCGAAATTCATTGATCCAGTAAATATTTGATATCTACTATGCTGTAGTATGTGCCGGGTGCTAGTAATAGAGCAGTCACAAGATAGTCCTTGTGGAGGATGGAAGGAAATGTGGATATTACACTGATTATTTCAGGAGATTGATGCTGAGAAAGAGGAAATACAGGGGCTGTGGGAGTGATAGAGGGGGGCCTAATATAGTCTGGGGGTAGAGAAATTCACCCTTCTCAGGGTGACATCTAAGCTGAAACCTGATGGAGGAATAGGGGGGACCCAGGTGCGGGGCAGGGCGGGAGAGCAAGTAAAGTATTCCAGACAAAGGGAGCGTCATGTCTGGAGCCTGGAGATGAGGAAGAGAGGCATTCAAGAAACTGGAAGTCCAGAAAGGCAGGTAACAGAGTGAGAAGGAAGGTAAGAAATGGGACCAGAAATTCAGCAGGTTCCAGATGGGGAGGGATTTGCAAGCCTTGTTAAAGATTCCTAAGGATTATTTTAAGGGCAATGGGAAGTGATGGAAGGGTTTAAAACAGGAGGATGACAGCATCAAATTCTTTAAACGTTTAAAAATTTTTAAATGAAAAAATTAATTATGGAAGTAATACCTGCACGTTACAAACAAAGAAGAGCACAGGAGGGTACATACAACAGTCTCTCACCTCACCTCAACTCAGCCCTATTCCTCTCCCTAGAGAAAACCACTTGCAACTTTGTAAACTGCTTTTTTTTCTGGTGGTTACCTCCTTATCTCTAAATGTGCCTTGTCGTCATTCGGGTTCTCTGGGAAACAAACTTTGCAATGGAGATTTGTGTGCAGGTGGCTCATGGAGGGAAGCGCAGGAACAGCACCTGTCAGGGAAGGAAGCGGGATTGGCAGAGGGAGAAGGGGAATTACAACGAGAGCTCAGCCAATCCCAAGGGGAGTTCCCAGGCTAGGATTATAATAGGGAAGAACCTTGTATTCTATTACAAGTTAATCACTAAAGTGATGTTACCTATAAGCTTAAATTATACATAATGGCCCATCCCTGGGAGCCCTGCCTCCGAGGTAATGAGTGTTAAGCTAAAATACCTTTGTTTAGCTCACAGGGAGCGTCCTGACCAGGCCCACCTGTGAATGACTGCAGGAAGGAAGAAATTAATACAACCCCTCTGGAGTCTGGCTGGAACCAGGACTTTATACCTTCCCTTTTCAGTATAAAAGAAGCCTGAATTCTAAATCTGGGAAGATGGTTCTTTGGAACGCTAGTCCTCCATCTTTTCCATCTGCTGGCTTTTGGAATAAAGTGGCCATTCCTTTCCCCAATAACTCTTCTATTTATTGGTCTGTTGTGCAGCAAGCAGTATGAGCTTGGACTCGATAACAGGATGACCGGTCAGAGTGGTCCTGAGTTGAGGCCGCAGGTATATCATTTAGTTTTGCTTATGAGCTGGTTGCAGAGAGGTGTGAACTTGGGTGTTACAGCTGCTTCCACTGAGAACGATGTCTGTGAAAGGGCTCAGCTGTGGGCTTTCGGAGGATACCCTCCCAGCAGCCAGAGGAGTAAGCAGTCCTCAAAGGGGAGCCTGGGCAGTACCCATGCAGTTCACCCTTTGCACTGCTCAGATCCACTTGCTGTATAAAAATTTCACTCCATTTTTATTTTTATTTTTTTCGGTACGCGGGCCTCTCACTGCTGTGGTCTCGCCCGTTGCAGAGCACAGGCTCCGGATGCGTAGGCCCAGCGGCCATGGTTCACGGGCCCCCCCCGTTCTGCGGCGTGTGGGATCTTCCTGGACCGGGGCACGAACCCGTGTCCCCTGCATCGGCAGGCGGACCCTCAACCACTGCGCCACCAGGGAAGCCCATCACGCCATTTTTAAAACAGCCTTTTCAGGGTTCTGGTTGATCTCTTTTCCTGGAGAAGCTTGTGAAAGGAAAATTACAGTCCCACTACACAGCTCTTCTGGGGGTCCCATCTAATAGTCATCATCTCCCTCCTTTATTACTCTTCTAGATTGCTCCCGGCCTCAGCTAGTCCTTCTGCTGACCTAAGAGAAGACATAGCTTGGGGAGCCTGAGCTCCTGGTCGGCATGGCCTTCTCAGGCCGTGAACCCTTGGGTTCTATATGTATTCTCCCTGCCCCCTGCAACCCTGACTCTTCCTGATGATAAGGAGAGATTCATCCTGCTGGGAGAGCGAATTGTTTTTTTGCCTACTGGTCTCTTGGCAGGGGAGACAGCAGGTGTAGCTTAGTTTAATAGGACTCTTAGTGTGTACTATGGTGGAAGCATTCTGCCTCTGGAAACCATGGCCTCTAGAAACTCAGTCTAGAGTTACAGGGACAGGAAACACAAATTTCCTAAATGCTTCACTGGGTAATGGTAAATATGGATGCTCCCACTTCCAACCCTTGCTTCCTGAATGCATATATTCTATGTCTTGGGGATGCAGTATCATATGATAGTCACTGATTTAAGATGTATGTCACATCCTGAAGGATAGTGCCCCAGGCTGCAGGGTGTCATCTTTAAGTTGATACCTTAGCTATGTCTTCAAAAGGCTATTCCATTGGTCCATTGGCTGGCAGCTTTAGGACGGTGTGGTGTATGATAGGCCCAGTGGATCCCATTGTCGTACGTCTATATACCTTTGTTATAAAGTGGGTCCCATGGTCTGTTGTGATGCTATGCAAGATTCAGTGCTTATGGATCAGGCAGTATGTGAAATCTTGGATAGTAGGACTAGCTGACGCCTTACAGGCAAGAAAGTCAAACCCGTACCGTTCATTTGATAGAACTGAATATCTATCAATTCCTATCAAATGAATTGAGTCCTTTCCAGGTTTGGTTTGGAAGGGTCCAATGTAATCATCTTGGCAGGAAGTGGCTGGTTGGTTTCCCCCAAGGATGCTCCCAAATTGCAGGCTCAGCACTGAACTCTGTTTCAGGAGCAGCAGTAGCTAGATCAGCCTTGGTGAGTGGAAGCTCACATTACTGTACCCAGGTATAGCCTCCATCACTGCCACCAGTAGTTACTGCATTCATAAGCCCATTGTCCCTGTGTTGGGATGGCTGAGGACAGAGGCTAGTTGACATTAACTGGCCAAGTCGTTTTCTTCTCCTTTGTCTTGTAGTGCCTCTTCCATGATAGATGTTCTCTGGTGGGTGTTAACTCGTGACACAAAGACCTACTCACTCTATATTGATGTACATTGGTCCATACACATGCCTCTTCTCCATACTTTCTTCTTCCCAATCTTCTAATCTTATTTAAAAGCCCTGATCAATAAGTTAAGCCATCCACCACTGTGCACGAATCTCTATATATTCAAACATCCATAAAGTGGATGACCAGGTACGATGCCAGAAGCTCTGCCCTTTGGGAGAATCTCCCCTCACTACTGGCTTTCAAGGCTAGTTTTAAAATTTTTATTTTAATTTTTTGGCTGCGTTGGGTCTTCGTTGCTGTGCATGGGCTTTTCTCTAGTTGCGGTGAGTGGGGGCTACTCTTCATTGAGATGCACGGGCTTCTCATTGCGATGGCTTCTCTTACTACAGAGCACGGGCTCTAGGCCTGTGGGCTTCAGTAATTGCAGTGTGCAGGCTCAGTAGTTGTGGCGCATGGACTTAGTTGCTCCACGGCATGTGGGATCTACCCGGACCAGGGACTGAACCCGTGTCCCCTGCACTGACAGGCAGATTCTTAAGCACTGCACCACCAGGGAAGTCCTCAAGGCCACTTCTGAGTGGCCTGCAGGGCTACAGCAGTCCATTTTGACTTGTATCCACATACTGAGCTGACATCTGTCAACAAAGATCAGGCTTTATTCTCCACTATCAGTGGTGGAGGACATAGGAGTATGGGCTAGGTACTCCTGGAGCTTGTAACCTCTGTAGCTACTCATGCCTGAATCAGACTGTATTCCTTACATATTATGATGGATTGTTGCTATATCCACCCAACTTTACAACTTGGTGGATCTGACAAGTGCCTAACTTATAATGGGCAGTTCTTTTGTTTTTTTTTTTGCGGTATGCAGGACTCTCACTGTTGTGGCCTCTCCCATTGTGGAGCACAGGCTCTGGACGTGCAGGCTCAGCGGCCATGGCTCACGGGCCCAGCCGCTCCACGGCATGTGGGATCTTCCCAGACTGGGGCACGAACCCGTGTCCCCTGCATCGGCAGGCGGACTCTCAACCACTGCGCCACCAGGGAAGCCCTATAATGGGCAGTTCTGATTTAATGGCCAATTGATGTCCCATAGTCAGTCACTCAGCTCTTCCAGTGTGTCTGTTCTAGTAGTTTGCCTTGAGCTGTTTCTCCGATGGTATACAATTCTCTACTGAAGATGGAATGGCCTTGCTCCAGAACCCTATGTGTCAACATTGTGATCCTCCTACTGGAACTTGCCATAGGGACTTCCCTGGTGGTTCAGTGGTTAAGACTCCGAGCTTCCACAGCAGTGGGTGTGGGTTTCCGTGGTCAGGGAACTAAGATCCCACATGCCATGCAACGTGACCAAAAATAAATAAATTAAAAAAATAAAGAACTTGCCATAAACTCCAAAAGGCAACTTTTCTCACCGCAGATATTTCTAATTACCATCAGGTGTGCCAAAATATGGCCCAGGTTGCAGAACTGCTTGCACTGCAACCTGGACTTGCTGCAGAGCCCTTTACTGCTCTGGGCTCTACCCAAACCTGGAAGAGTTCCAGGTCACATGGTAAATAATCAAGGGTGGAGTATGTTCCTCCAAAACATGAGGTGCTGTGTTTCCTTCTTAAAGTTAGGATCGGTGCAAGGTGTAATAACATGTCTTCTGCATTGGAAGGCATGGCCTGGCTGGCCCAAGACCCTGGACTCCTAAGAAGGCCACTTAGGTGGCAGTCCCCTGAATCTTCATAAGGTTTATCTCCCATTCCCCAAAGCCTCAAAGTACTTGCCATTTCTTGCTTATTCGATTTGGCTAGCGTTGATGTTATTGATACAGTAGACTGCTATAATGTTCTCAAGAATGTCCAGATCATCCAGGTCCCTTCAGACTATGTTATGACAGAGAGTGGAAAAATTAACATAGCCCCAGGCAAGACCAGGAAAGTATATGTCTGTTATGTCTGTTTCCTGTTTTCCTCTAACAAAGGTATTACATTTGGCACAGCTGCTGCTGTTGGGGTTACTGTTTGGTTTTCAGTAATTCACTCTCAGGTACAATGATTCCTCATTTTTTGCAAAAGCCAAATTAGTGAATTAAATGCGGATATGATAGAATCATTGTTCCAGCATCCTTTAAGTCCTTCAAAGTGACACTAATCTCTACCATTCCCTTTACGGTGCCATATTATTTATAATCTTGGCTGGGAGTCATGGACAGTTTCGAGGGTTTCTGTTGGCTTTTCCTAACACAACAGCTCTTACAGGTTGAGGAAGCTAGGGGAGGGTTCTGCCACCTGCTATGTCCATAAATGTCCCTTGGGCCATTTGAAAGTCATATGGGGTGTAGGATAATTTTTTGTTTTGCTGACCTATTCTGTGCATGGCCTTTAGCATCCCACACAAACAACACCACACCCCTGTAGAGAACAGTGCCATCTTATCTGAGAATTACTAATCAAGAACTTTCCTCCATCCTGGGTTTATAGAACCCAGTCTCCAGTTCCCTCTCAAAATGAACAGAAGGAAGCAACAACTGACTAGGAAGTCAGCAATACGGGCACATAAATGCTTGGTATGAGATGTCTCTACTCCTCTGAACTTTGCCCTCACTCAACCTGCTCCACAGCCACTAGACCAGCCCAGAAGCCCACTCTGTTCACTGGGAGTCTATTAGGTATGTTCTCCCCTCTGGCTTCCCAAACGGTCACCACCTCTCAGTTCCTAGCAAACTTGCAGTCCCCAGCAAACTTGCAGTTCCCAAGCAGTGGAGTCTTTTTTTCTTTTTGAGGATCGATTAAAAAAAAAAATGGTGGTAAAATACACATAACAAATTTTACCATCTTAACCATTTTTTTTTTTTTTTTTTTTTTTTTTTTATGCGTTACGCGGGCCTCTCACTGTTGTGGCCTCTCCCGTTGCGGAGGACAGGCTCCGGACGCGCAGGCTCAGCGGCCATGGCTCACGGGCCCAGCCGCTCCGCGGCATGTGGGATCCTCCCAGACCGGGGCACGAACCCGTGTCCCCTGCATCGGCAGGCGGACTCTCAACCACTGCGCCACCAGGGAAGCCCTTAACCATTTTTAAGTATACAGTTGAGTAGTGTTAAATACATTTGTATTGTGTAGCCAATCCCCAGAAGTCTTTTCATCTTGCAAAACAGGAACTGTATATTCATTGAAAAACAACTCCCCATTTCCCCCTCCCTTCAGCCCCTGGCAACCATCATTCTATTTTCTGTCTCTATGAATTTGACTCTCTCATTTAAGTGGAATCACATGGTATTTGTCTTTTTGGAACTAGCTTATTTCATTAGCATAGTGTCCTCAAGATTCAGACTGAATAATATTTTATCCTATGTATATAGCATATTTTGTTTACTCATCTGCTGATGGACTCTTGGGTTGCTTTCACCTTTTGGCTACTATGAATAATGCTGCTATGAACATGGGTGTACACATATCTCTTCAAGACCCTTCAGTTCTTTTGTGTATATATCTGGAAGTAGAATTGCTGGATCATATGGTAATTCTATGTTTAATGTTTTGGAGAACTCATGCACTATTTCCCACAGCAGCCGCACCATTTTACATTCCCCTGAACAGTGCACAAGTTTCCGACTTATCCACATCTTTATCAACACTCTTCTGTTCTTTTGATAATAGTCATCCTAATGGGTGTGATGTGGTATCTCATTGTAGTTTTGATTTACATTTCCCTGATAATTAGTGATGTTGAGTGTCTTCTCATGCGCTTGTTGGCCCTTTTATATCTTATTGGGAGAAATGTCCATTCAAGTCCTTCGCTCATTTTTTAATTGGGCTTTTTTTTTTAAAAGCTGTCATACTTTATATATTCTAGGTATTAACCCCTTATCAGATATACGATTTGCAAATATTTTCTCCCATTCCATAGGTCGCCTTTTCATGCTGGTGATTGTGAAACTTGATGCACAGCTTTAAATTTTATTACCTGTGCTTTTGGTGTCATGCAGTGGCCCCATTTTATTGCCAGCCTAGAGAACCCTTCAGGCTGTGGAAGAGGAGGAGGAGGAGGATTGGATTAATCCTTTGTGTCACACTTAGCTATTGCAATGATGGTCTTTTCGCCTCCATGCTTGGTCCCACCAATCCATTCTCCATAAGACAGTGAGAGTGAACTTAAAACACACCGAAGGGCTTCCCTGGTGGCGCAGTGGTTGAGAGTCCACCTGCCTATGCTAGGGGACACAGGTTCGTGCCCCAGTCTGGGAAGATTCCACATGCCGCGACGTGGCTGGGCCCGTGAGCCATGGCCGCTGAGCCTGTGTGTCTGGAGCCTGTGCTCCACAAAGGGAGAGGCCACAACAGTGAGAAGTCTGCGTACAGCAAAAAAAAAAACCAAAAAAAAAACCCACCAAAAATGTGATTTTGTCACTCTACTGCTTGAAGCTTAAAACACTCACGCATCATCCTCAGGACGATTATAAAGCCCAGGGATGGTGGTGGGGGTGGGGGAGGAGTCTTGCTGCTGATTTTCTTTCCAGATTTATCTAGCCTTATATTCCTTCCTCCCCCTCTCCCACGCTTCTGCTATACTAAATTATTAGTAGATGGCTAACCACTTCATGCTTTTTCTTTTCCTTACTTCTAAGAAACACTTGGTTTTTCTGCCTAGAAGGTTCACCCTCCTCTAGTCAACTCATACTAAGGCTTCAGGTTTTAACTAGATATATCAGCCTCTGAGAAGCCTGCCCTAAACGCCAAACAAAAAGTTAGGTTAGGCAACACTCCTCCACACAGCACTTGTTATAACTGCCATTCACTTGTCTTCCCCCACCTAGATCACCGTGTCCTGTAAAATATTGTTTCTCCGTCCAACACTTTGCTGAAGGAATACGTAGGTGGCTGTGTATAACAAAGGTCTTAGCGTTACTGAACCAAACTTGGGTCTACTCGCCCCTGCACAGTAAAGCCAATCTGTTGACACTGGGCTGTGGTGCAGGAAAGTGCAGTGTTCATTGCACGGAACCAAGCAAGGAATCCAGGCAGCTAGTGCTTAAAAGACCTCAACTCCCTGATGGCTTTCAGGGAAAGGTTTTAAAGGACAGGGTGAGGGAGGGAGATTGTGGGGTATGTGATAAGCTCGTGGATATTCTTCTGGTTGGTTGGTGGTGAGGTAAGCGGGAGTGAATATCGTCAACCTTTTGGTTTCAACCAGTCTGTGGTCTACGTGCTGTGGGTGGCATACGGTTAACTTCTTCCACCTGGTGGGGGTTTCAGTATCTGCAAAACAGCTCAAAGGACATGGCTCAGAATTTTATCTATAGTCCTTGAGGAGGAACTAAAAGTCCTTGACTTTGTTTCATGGCTAAACTATTATTAGTTTGTCTTGCTTGACTATTTTCCTTTATTTCCTTTTTCGTTGAATTTTATTTTATTTATTTTTTTATACAGCAGGTTCTTATTAGTTATCTATTTTATACATATTAGTGTATACATGTCAATTCCAATCTCCACCACCACCACGCCCCTCCCTGCCCGCCACTTTCCCCACTTGGTGTCCGTATGTTTGTTCTCTACATCTGTGTCTCTATTTCTGCCCTGCAAACCGGTTCATCTCTACCATTTTTCTAGGTTCCACGTGTATGCATTAATATACAATATTTGTTTTTTAATTTCTGACTTAATTCACCCTGTATGACAGTCTAGATCATCCACGTCTCTACATTTGACCCAATTTCGTTCCTTTTTATGGCTGAGTAATATTCCATTGTATATATGTACCACATCTTCTTTATCCATTCGTCTGTCGATGGGCAGTTAGGTTGCTTCCATGACCTGGCTATTGTAAATAGTGCTGCAATGAACATTGGGGTGCATGTGTCTTTTTGAATTATGGTTTTCTCTGGGTATATGCCCAGTAGTGGGATTGCTGGGTCATATGGTAATTCTATTTTTAGTTTTTTAAGGAACCTCCGCACTGTTCTCCATAGTGGCTGTATCAATTTACATTCCCACCAACAGTGCAAGAGGGTTCCCTTTTCTCCACACCCTCTCCAGCATTTGTTGTTTGTAGATTTTCTGATGATGCCCATTCTAACTGGTGTGAGGTGATACCTCATTGTAGTTTGGATTTTCATTTCTCTAATAATTAGTGACGTTGAGCAGCTTTTCATGTGCCTGCTGGCCATCTGTATGTCCTCTTTGGAGAAACGTCTATTTAGGTCTTCTGCCCGTTTTTTGATTGGGTTGTTTTTTTAATACTGAGCTGCATGAGCTGTTTATATATTTTGGAGATGAATCCTTTGTCTGTTGATTCATTTGCAAATATTTTCTCCCACTCTGAGGGTTGTCTTTTCGTCTTGTTTGTAGTTTCCTTTGCTTTGCAAAAGCTTTTAAGTTTCATTAGGTCCCATTTGTTTATTTTTGTTTTTATTTCCATTTCTCTAGGAGGTGGATCAAAAAAAGTCTTGCTGGGCTTCCCTGGTAGTGCAGTGGTTGGGAATCCACCTGCCAATTCAGGAGACATGGGTTCGAGCCCTGGTCCGGGAAGATCCCACGTGCCACGGAGCAACTAAGTCCGTGTGCCACAGCGGTTGAGCCTGCGCTCTAGAGCTGGCACTCCGCAACAAGGGAGGCCACTGCAATGAGAAGCCAGTGCACCGTGGCAAAGAGTAGCCCTCGCTCGCCTCAACTAGAGAAAAGCCTGGGTGCAGCAACAGAGACCCAGTGCAGCCAAAGATAAAAAATAAATAGGGCTTCCCTGGTGGCGCAGTGGTTGAGAGTCTGTCTGCCGATGCAGGGGACACGGGTTCGTGCCCCGGTCCGGGAGGATCCCACATGCCGCGGAGTGGCTGGGCCCGTGAGCCATGGCCGCTGAGCCTGCGCATCCGGAGCCTGTGTTCTGCAACGGGAGAGGCCACAACGGTGAGAGGCCCGCGTACCGCAAAAAAAAAAAAATAAATAAATAAATTAAAAAAGAAATCTCGCTGTGATTTATGTCAAAGACTCTTCTTCCTGTGTTTTCCTCTAAGAGTTTTATAGTGTCTGATCTTACATTTAGGTGTCTAATCCATTTTGAGTTTATTTTTGTGTATGGTGTTAGGGAGTGTTCTAATTTCATTCTTTTACATGTAGCTGTCCAGTTTTCCCAGCACCACTTATTGAAGAGACTGTCTTTTCTCCATTGTATATCCTTGCCTCGTTTGTCATAGATTAGTTGACCATAGGTGCGTGGGTTTATCTCTGGGTTTTCTATCCTGTTCCATTGATCTATATGTCTGTTTTTGTGCCAGTATCATATTGTCTTGATTCCTGTAGCTTTGTGGTATAGTCTGAAGTCAGAGAGTTTGATTCCTCTAGCTCCGTTTTTTTCCCTCAAGCCTGCTTTTGCTAGTCAGTCTTTTGTGTCTCCATACAAATTTTAAGATTTTTTGTTCTAGTTCTGTGAAAAATGCCACTGGTAATTTGATAGGGATTGCATTGAATCTGTAGCTTGCTTTGGGTAGTATAGTCATTTTCACAATACTGATTCTTCCAATCCAAGAACATGGTATATCTCTCCATCTGTTTGTGTCATCTTTGATTTCTTTCATCAGTGTCTTATAGTTCTCTGAGTACAAGTCTTTTACCTCCTTAGGTAGGTTTATCCCTAGGTATTTTATTCTTTTTGTTGCAGTTGTGAATGGGATTGTTTCCTTAATTTCTCCTTCTGATCTTTTGTTGTTAGTGTGTAGAAATGCAAGAGATTTCTGTGCATTAATTTTGTATCCTGCAACTTTACCAAATTCATTGATTAGCTCTAGTAGTTTTCGGATGGCATCTTTAGAATTCTCTATGTATAGTATCATGTCATCTGCCAACAGTGACAGTTTTACTTCTTCTTTTCCAATTTGTATTCCTCTTATTTCTTTTTCTTCTCTGATTGCTGTAGCTAGGACTTCCAAAACTATGTTGAATAATAGTGGTGAGAGTGGACATCCTTGTCTTGTTCCTGATCTTAGAGGAAATATTTTCAGGTTTTCACCATTGAGAATGATGTTTGGTTTGTCATATATGGCCTTTATTATGTTGAGGTAGGTTCCCTCTATGCCCACATTCTGGAGGGCTGTTATCATAAATGGCTGTTAAATTTTGTCAAAAGCTTTTTCTGCATCTATTGAGATAATCATATGGTTTTTATTCTTCAGTTTTTTAATATAGTGTATCACATTGATTGATTTGCGTATATTGAAGAATCCTTGCATCCCTGGGATAAATCCCACTTGATCATGGTGTATGATCCTTTTAATGGGTTGTTGGATTCTGTTTGCTAGTATTTTGTTGAGGATTTTTGCATCTATATTCATCAGTGATATTGGTCTTTAATTTTCTTTTTTTGTAGTATCTTTGTCTGGTTTTGGTATCAGGGTGATGGTGGCCTCATAGAATGAATTTGAGAGTGTTCCTTCCTCTGCCATTTTTTGGAAGAATTTGAGAAGGATGGGTGTTAGCTCTTCTCTAAATGTTTGATAGAATTTACCTGTGAAGCCATCTGGTCCTGGACTTTTGTTTGCTGGAAGATTTTTAATCACAGTTTCAATTTCATTACTTGTGATTGGTCTGTTCATATTTTCTGTTTCTTCCTGGTTCAATCTTGGAAGGTTATACCTTGCTAAGAATTTGTCCATTTCTTCCAAGTTGTCCATTTTATTGGCATAATGTTGCTTGTAGTAGTCTCTTATGATGCTTTGTATTTCTGCGGGATCCATTGTAACTTCTCTTTTTTCATTTCTAATTTTACTGATTTGAGTCCTCTCCCTCTTTTTCTTGATGAGTCTGGCTAAAGGTTTATAAATTTTGTTTATCTTCTCAAAGAACCAGCTTTTAGTTTTATTGATCTTTGCTATTGTTTTCTTTGTTTCTATTTCATTTATTTCTGCTCTGATCTTTATGATTTCTTTCCTTCTACTAACTTTTTTTTTTTTAAGGATCCTATCATTTAATTAATTAATTAATTAATTTTTTTGCTGTACGTGGGCCTCTCACTGTTGTGGCCTCTCCCATTGTGGAGCACAGGCTCCGGACGCACAGGCTCAGCGGCCATGGCTCATGGGCCCAGCCGTTCCACGGCATGTGGGATCTTCCCGGACCGGGGCACGAACCCATGTCACCTGCATCGGCAGGTGGACTCTCAACCCCTGCGCCACCAGGGAAGCCCCTAAATTTGGGTTTTATTTTTCTTTCTCTAGTTCCTTTAGGTGTAATCTAACCTTACATCAAAAGGTTTTTTTGAGATTTTTCTTGTTTCTTGAGGTAGGCTTGTATTGCTATAAACTTCTTAGAACTGTTTTTGCTGCATTCCATAGGTTTTGGGTCATCGTGTTTTTGTTGTAATTTGTCTCTAGGTATTTTTTGATTTCCTCTTTGGTTCTTTCAGTGATCTCTTGGTTATTTAGTAATGTATTGTTTAGCCTCCATGTGTTTGTGTTTTTTATGTTTTTTTCCTTGTAATTGATCTCTAATCTCATAGTGCTGTGGTAGGAAAAGATGCTTGATATTATTTCAATTTTCTTAAATTTACTGAGGCTTGATTTGTGACCCACGATGTGATCTGTCCTGGAGAAAGTTCTGTGTGCACTTGAGAAGAAAGTGTAATCTGCTGTTTTTGGATGGAATGTCCTATAAATATCAATTAAATCTATCTGGTCTGTTGTGTCATTTAAAGCTTGTGTTTCCTTAATAATTTTCTGTCTGGATGATCTGTCCATTGGTGTAACTGAGGTGTTAAAGTCCCCCACTATTATTGTGTTACTGTTCACTTCCTCTTTTATAGCTGTTAGCAGTTACCTTATGTATTGAAGTGCTCCTATGTTGGGTGCATATATATTTATAATTGTTATATCTTCTCCTTGGATTGGTCCCTTGATCATTATGTAGTGTACTTCCTTGTTTCTTGTAACATTCTTTATTTTAAAGTCTATTTTATCTGATATGAGTATTACTACTCCAGCTTTCTTTTGATTTCCATTTGCATGGAATATCTTTTTCCATTCCCCTCACTTTCAGTATGTATGTGTCCCTAGATCTGAAGTGGGTCTCTTGTAGACAGCGTATACATAGGTCTTGTTTTTGTGTCCATTCAGCAAGCCTGTGGCTTTTGGTTGGAGCATGTAATCCATTCATATTTAAGGTAATTATTGATATGTATGTTCCTATTACCATTTTCTTAATTGTTATGGGTTTGTTTTTGTAGGTCCTTTTCTTCTCTTGTGTTCCCCACTTAGAGAAGTTCCTTTAGCATTTGTTGTAGAGCTGGTTTGATGGTGCTGAATTCTCTTAGCTTTTGCTTGTCTGTAAAGTTTTCGACTTCTGCGTCAAATCTGAACGAGATACTTGCAGGGTAGAGTAATCTTGGTTGTAGGTTCTTCCCTTTCATCACTTTAAATTTATCATGCCACTCCCTTCTGGCTTGTAGAGTTTCTGTTGAGAAATCAGCTGTTAACCTTATGGGAGCTCCCTTGTATGTTATTTGTCATTTTTACCTTGTTGCTTTCAATAATTTTTCTTTGTCTTTAATTTTTGTCAGTTTGATTACTATGAGTCTTGGCATGTTTCTCCTTGGGTTTATCCTGCCTGGGACTCTCTGTGCTTCCTGGTGCAGGAACTTCCTGATGAGTTCCAGTGTCTTCCTGTCGATGATTGTTCAGCAGTTAGTTGTGATTCTGGTGCTCTCACAAGAAGAAGGGAGCACACGTCCTTCTACCCTGACATCTTGAACCAATCTCCTATTTTCCTTTATTTCTAAATATTCTGACTTCTCTAGTTAACTTTATTCTTTGGGACTTGGGGAAGGCCTAGGAGGTTAAAGTTTTTCTACAAACAAGAAGCGGGTGGAGGACATGGGAGGGCCTGTCCTGGGAGGGCCCCCCTGGGTCCTGCCTGGTTACATTAGTCAAACTGGAGACTGGATGCTGCTTTCTTCTCACCACTGGACACACCCCGAGGTGAAGATTTTATTTCGCTCATGACAAAGTACCACTTGTAGGGGACTGGGCTTATCACACATTTCTGGACCCAAAGTAAGTTTATGCCTAAACTGGGAACCTTGAGACCTGTCAATTCTGTCCAAGAGTCTTAGCTCTATAGTTTTCCTGAGGCCACTTAGCTGGCTTCATGTTCTTATCCCATAACTGCTCTACCTTCTGCCCTACCCTGTGGCTCCTCTCTCAGCCCTTTCCCTTGTGCCATTTGAAATTCCAAAGTAAAGAGATTGCCTGAAATCCTCTACCCCCTCACACAGGAAACTTGGCTCCTCTTCTCCCTCCCTTCTCAAGACACTGCTTTTCTTGCTCTTTCTTCAAATGCCCCTATCCCCTTATAGGACAAGAATCAAGAGAAAAAGCTTGAGGGACTTCCCTGTGGTCCACTGGCTAAGACTCCACACTCCCAGCGCAGGGGGCCCGGTTTGACCCCTGGTCAGGGAACTAGATCGCACATGCTGCAACTAAAGACCCTGCATGCCGCAACTAAATATTCTGTGTGCTGCAACTAAGAGCCGGCACAGCCAAATAAATAATTTTAAAAAAAGAGAGAGAGAGAAAGTTTGAATATTTTCCTTGTTCCTCACTGCCTTCTCCAGCCTGTTATGTTTCCACTCTCCTGCACGAAACCTTTGTGGAGATGCTGTTGTCATCTTATGTTGCATCCCCTTGGTCCATCTATGGCTTCAGCTGCAGCTGTGTGGTCACTTCTGATGCACACTGATGCCATCCCACATCAAAAACCTGCTGCTGAAGCCTTTTCTGCTTCAGTTTGCAGATGGGAACAACTTTGAATGGGTAGGAGAGGGTAGAGAGTGAATGTTCCCAGAGGCAGCCCTCTACTAATGGGAGAGGAGTTAGTGGATCATGGCCCAGCCTTCTGTCAGTCAGAGGATTCATTTCTGAAATGCATTCTACATGGTTCCTCAGAGGGCCTCCAAAGAGATTGACCCAGGTGCCCAGAGCAGTTACTCACTTAACACTGCACTCTTCACTGGCTCTCTCCTTCCCTCTCTTACTCCCCCAGCTCCCTCATTTTGGCTTGATAGGATCGATTCCCCAATAAGCTGCCAGTTCCTAGGTCCTCTCCTCTGGCTTTCTCCCCTTCTTCTTTTGAGGTTTTGTGTATGATGTAAACAAGAGATTCAATTTCATTTTTCTATATGACATTTTTTCCAAGCTCCACATTTTTAACAGTCTTTCCTTTCCTCACTCTTCTGACATGCCCCCTGTATTATATACCAAAGTTTCATATGTGTAAAGGTCTAACTAATGGGGTATGATTGTTTCACCAGTTAATTTTTCCATCCCTACATCAATACCACATCATCTTTATTTTTTTCTCTTTTTTAAAATTGAGGTATAGTTGATTTACAATATTATATAAATTTCAGGTATGCAACATAGTGATTCACAATTTTTAAAGATTTTACTCCATTTATAGTTATTATAAAATATTGGCTGGGGCTTCCCTGGTGGCGCAGTGGTTAAGAATCTGTCTGCCGATGCAGGGGAAACGGGTTCGAGCCCTGGTCCGGGAAGATCCCATATGCCGCAGAGCAACTAAGCCCATATGCCACAACTACTGAAGCCTGAATGCCACAACTACTGAAGCCTGAATGCCACAACTACTGAAGCCCATGCACCTAGAGCCTGTGCTCCGCAACAAGAGAAGCCACCGCAGTGAGAAACCTGCACACCGCAACAAAGAGTAGCTCCCGTTTGCTGCAACTAGAGAAAGCCCACGTGCAACAAAGACCCAACTCAACCAAAAATAAATAAATAACTAAATACATTTACAAAGAAAAAATAAAATATTGGCTATCGTCTCTTGAATTCCTTTTTTAAAAAAATATTTATTTATTTTGGTTGCTCCAGGTCTTAGTTGTGGCATGCGGGATCTTTAGTTGCGGCATCTGGACTCTTAGTTGCGGGATGCATGTGGGATCTAGGTCCCTGATCAGGGATCCAACCCAGGCCCCCTGCATTGGGAACATGGAGTCTTACCCACTGGACCACCAGGGAAGTCCCAGCTCTCCATTTATTTATTTTTAAATATCTCAATGTTTTATAATTTCCTCTATGTAGGTCACATTTTCTTTGGGTTAGATTTTTGTTGAATATACTCTGATACTATGTTAGGTGGTATCTTTTTTTTAAATTGAGATATAGTTGATTTGCAATAATATGTTAGCTTCAGGTGTACAACATAGTAATTCAATATTTTTATAGATTATACTCTAAAGTCTTTTTTAAGCTATGTTTTTAGTTAATTGTTGGGGATACAAATGTTTGTTTATTAATATTATCTGTTTATATATATATACACAGATTTTATATATATTAATATATATTTATATATATTAATCTTATATGTTTCATTGCTAAATTCTCCTATTATTCATTTTTTTTTTTTTTTTTTTTTTTGTGGTATGCGGTCTCTCACTGTTGTGGCCTCTCCCGTTGCAGAGCACAGGCTCCGGACGCACAGGCTCAGTGGCCATGGCTCACGGGCCCAGCCGCTCCGCAGCATGTGGGATCTTCCCGGACTGGGGCACGAACCTGTGTCCCCTGCATCGGCAGGCGGACTCTCAACCACTGCGCCACCGGCGAAGCCCTCTCCTATTATTCTTAATCATTTGTTTATATTCTTTTGTTATGGTATTGTGAAAAATCATGTCATCTGCCAACAATTACAGCTTTAGTTCCTCTTTTTTTCTTCTGTAATCCTCTAATTTGTTTTCCTTATTGGACTGCACTGGACAAGGCTCTGTATGATACAACATGGAATAGAAGTGGGGATATTGGGTATTCCTCTCAATTCTTAATTTGGAAATGAATCTGCTATTTCCCCATTTAGGATAATATTTGCTGAAGGATTTTAATAGTTAATATTTATCAGGTTAAAGAATTTCCTTCTAATTCCAATTTACAAAGAATTTTTATCCTAAATAGGTATGGGATTTTATTCAATGCTTTTTCTGCTTCTATTGAGTTGTTCATGTAGTTTTTCTCTGAATCTGTTTATGTGGTAAATTACATTTGTAGATTTTCTAATATTAAACCATTGTTATATAACTGGTGTTGGGCTGCACCCTGCAGGCCTGAACACCTTGTAGTTGCCCAGTTAGTGACCAAAGAAAGAGCCTGGAGACAGGGACAGAGACATCAATGGTTTATTGGACAGGGGATCATCCACAAAGTGTCCTGGAGCGACACCCCACTGTGTGTGGCAGATGGCCTGGAAAGACATAGTGGCTGTTGCTCTGGGGGGCGTGGTGGTGGGAATTGATGTCAGTTGGGCTCAGTTACCAGGGGCTAATTAAGCCTTATGATTAATTGGATAGTAATGTGAGTGAAGCAGCGACTGGTTGAGCAGGAGATGTACAGAGAGCAAGAGAACAACCATCTTGAATGGCCTGATGATACAACTGGATAAATCCTGTTTGGTAGTGGTCCCTTCCATCCTCCTTCCCTCTGTATTTTCTTCCTTCCTTCCTTCCTTTCTTTCTTCCTTTCTCCCTCCTTCCTTTCTCCCTTCTTTCCTTCCTTCCTTCCTTCCTTTCTTTCCTTCTTTCTTTCTAATTTTTCCCTCTATTTTCATTAGTGAAATAGGCTTGAAATTTCTTTGTTACAGTATCTGATTTTTGTATTGGCATTATGCTGACCTCAATGAATAAGTTAAGTAGTATTTTACTTCTTCAATACTCTGGAAGAATTTAACTTTTTCTGGTATGGTAAGTCATTTGCCACTCATTCACTGGTTTTTCAGCTTCTAAACTTTTGTTCTATTTCCTATCTGCTGTTATGTTCACATTCTCCTTGTCTTTTATGGGTATATGCCATTTTAGTAGGGTTTCAGGAGTGAAAGGGGATAAATATCATGTGTGTATTCAGTTTGTCATACCAAATCTGGTATCTCTATTTCCTTTCTCATTTATGCATTTATCTGTAAAGTTGGACTAGCTGAGAGTTGATTGTATAAAGAGTAGATTCAGATCTGAGCTTGCATATTTAACTTTAAATTATTCATTTTTTATTTATTTATTTTTTTTGCGGTACGCGGGCCTTTCACTGTTGTGGCCTCTCCCGTTGCGGAGCGCAGGCTCAGCGGCCACGGCTCACGGGCCCAGCCACTCCGCAGCATGTGGGATCTTCCCGGACTGGGGCATGAACCCATGTCCCCTGCATCGGCAGGCGGACTCTCAACCACTGTGCCACCAGGGAAGCCCTAAATTATTCATTTTAATGGAAGAACTAAGAAGCCTATATAACATAAAACAGTACCTAGTTAAAAAAATAATTTACCAATTCAGTAGCAATGAGCACCCCCAAAGCCCAGATAAGTAGGCCTCAGATACTATTTCCCATTAAAAGTAATCAAGGAGGGCTTCCCTGGTGGTGCAGTGGTTAAGAATCCACTTGCCAATGCAGGGGAAACGGGTTCGAGTCCTGGCCCAGGAAGATCCCACATGACATGGAGCAACTAAGCCCGTGTGCCACAACTACTGAGCCTGCGCTCTAGAGTTCGCATGCCACAACTACTCGGCCCGCGTGCCACAACTGCTGAAGCCCGCATGCCTAGAGCCTATGCTCTGCAACAAGAGAAGCCACCACAATCAGAAGCCCGCGCACCGCAACGAAGAGTAGCCCCCACTCGCCACAACCAGAGAAAGCCCGTGCACAGCAACAAAGACCCAATGCAGCCCAAAATAAAAATAAAAAAAATTATTAAAAAAAAAGTAATCAAGGATACCTGAAGAATTGTGGATGATTTCAGACATGGGGCAAGAAGTAGACAAGATGAAGCTGCAACATCTTGTCACATGTGTCAAAAAGGCTGTCATGTGAGGAATTACCTTGATGTTATGATGGCCTCTTAATATACTATATAACAAACAATCCCAGAGATCACAGAGCAGAATGGTTCACAGGCAAAATTAATACCCTTGATTCATTTGGTTTATTAAATCAATTAAAACATTTAGTGATTAGCAATGGGAAAGAGATGTGGAAGGTTAATCCCTCTGGGATAGGGTATAAACCGGTGGAAGACCCACTGGGTGTGAATCCTGTCTACGTAATGTTCATCAGCCCTACCTTTCTCTCTGCTGCAAGGACTGGGATTGTGGATGAACAGGGAGGCTCTGCAGATGATGGTGGCTGGATTGCCTCTTGTTCCCATCAAGGGGCTCAGGACACACTACCCCAAAAGATGGCACCTTGGCATATTGAATATTTTAAGCTGAAGGACTTGGAGAAAACAGCAGCAGCAGGAAGCTCACTCTCACCTTCCCCCCTTGCCCTTCTACCCTGAAACATGTAGGTCATAAATCCTCATGTGATAGGTGCCCTACCTATGCCTGGAGGAAAAGAACATTCTTATCTCCAAAGACAGAGGAACTCAGAGAAGAATCTGTCCTTGTTAAATTTCCCCCAGTGTAGTACAATGACCTCATACTCCTCAAACTATTATTCCACCACAATGGTCCGCTCTTCAGCAAGCCCAGCATAAAATACTCAGGTGTGTTTCTCTGAGTCTTCATTTCCTTATGAAGTCTCCCATGTCCTGCAAAATTACATTAAATCAATGTGTAGGTTTTCCTCCTGTTAACCTTTCTTTGTCAGTTTAATTTTCAGACCCAGCCAGGGACCCTAAGAGGGTCAAGGAAGACTTTCCCCTCTCCTATACTCTGTTGTAGGAACACAAGGGCAACAATTCCAGGCTACAGCTGTAGCTTGTCAATTACTGTGATAGGCAGTTACGGGTTTTACCTGCGTATGTCAGGCAGAGTACACAGAGTGCCACAATACGTGTCACAAGCAAATGACTGATGTAAGATTTTACGAATATTGAGCGTGTCAGAAATATCTGGTGTTTCATGTGCCTTGTGTAGATTAGTATCCACCTACTTAGTCTGTCCACCGCTTCCTATATCAACAGATATCTGCTTTATTCATTAAGGCTTGCTCTACCTCACAAGCTACTCACTTCTACACTTAATTTCTTCTATCCTCTTTATTTGTTTCCTTCTCTTATTTTCCATAGCAGACCTGAATATTCTTTTTTCTTTTTTTTTGGCCGCACTGTGCAGCTTGCGGAAGCTTAGTTCCCGGGTCAGGGACTAAACCCGGGCTGGGCCCTGGCAGTGAGACAGTGAAAGCACCAAGTCCTAACCACTGGGCCACCAGGGAATTCCCAGACCTGAATATTCCTAAATAACATAGCAAACACACCTTACAAGGATTCAAGAGCCAATCTGAAGAGGCTCCCACCAGCTAATGATGGGATCATTCGAGAATCAATAAGTATATTATCTGTAATGTTTGCAATGCATCAAATATGTTTAATGCCATGAGTTTATAATGACACCACAAACAAACAAACACACAAAGAAAATCTTTAAATGGTAACAATTGGACGATACTAGTGAACCAGGTTGTTGTGTTCAAAACTAGTCTTTCCTGTATGAACTATCCCACTGGGTAACCATTTAGCAGATGAGGGAGTTTCTCTTCCTAGAAGTAGCCTAGCTAGTAAATGAAGCAGGAATGATAGAATTAGAACATCATAGTTTATAATGCTTAATGAATGAATGAATGGTTCTAGGCACTGAGCATTGAAGACTGCTAACAGAACCAAAAAAGATGACATTATGTACCTCTTGGAGGAAGAATAGGATACCACATGTGAGGTAGTCTTACAAAAAATCAACTCTGATTCTGATTGAGGCTCAGTCAGGGCTACAGCATGACTCTCAGGTGTGGTCAATCATCACCTGACAACTTGTTAGGAATGCAAAATTTCAGGACTTGCCTCGGACCAGAAACAGAAACTCTTGAAAGTGGGGCCCCGCAATCTGTTTCAACAAACCATTCAGAAGAGACTCTGATGCCCACTAAAGATTGAGAACCATTGCTCTAAATCCAATTTATAGGAAATACAGAGGAACATATTACACGACATAATAATGTAAGCAAGAAGTCCGGACTGTGGAAATATCCAGAGACAAATGACTCAGTTTCTTTAAATGTAAATTTGAAGGAAATGAAAAAGTGATGAAGAGGAAGCTATAGATTAAAAGAGACTTAGGAAACATATGGACCAATTGCAAATTTTGCACCTTATTTGGACCCTAATTCAAATATGTAAACTGTATCCTTTTGAATTATGGTTTTCTCAGGACACATGTACCCCAATGTGCACTGCAGCACTATTTATAATAGCCAAGACATGGAAACAACCTAAATGTCCAACAACAGATGAATGGATAAAGAAGATGTGGTACATATATACAACATGGCTGAATATTACTCAGCCATAAAGAGGAACGAAATTGGGTCATTTGTAGAGATGTGGATGGACTTAGAGTCTGTCACACAGAGTGAAGTAAGCCAGAAGAGAAAAACAAATATCGTATATTAACACATATACGTGGAATCTAGGAAAATGGTACAGATGAACCTATTTGTAGGGCAGGAATAGAGACGTAGACGTACAGAATGGACATGTGGGCACAGGGAGGGAAGAGGAGGGTTAGACGAATTGGGAGATTAGGTTTGACATAAATTCACTACCATGTGTAAAATACATAGCTAGCGGGAACCTGCTGTTTAGCACAGGGAGCTCAGCTCAGTGCTCTGTGATGACCTAGATGGGTGGGATGGGGGGATGGGAGGGAGGTCCAAGAGGGAGGGGATATATGTATACATATAGCTGATTCACTTCATCGTACAGCAGAAACTAGCACAACATTGTAAAGCAACTTTACTCCAATTAAAAAAAATAAAACAATAATAAAACACAAATATGTAAACTGTAAAAAACATAACATTTATGAGATAAGTGGAAATTTTAACACTGGATATTTGATATTTAGGAAATGTTAATTCTTTTTTTTTTTTGCGGTATGCGGGCCTCTCACTGTTGTGGCCTCTCCCGTTGTGGAGCACAGGCTCCAGACGCGCAGGCTCAGCGGCCATGGCTCACGGGCCTAGCTGCTCCGCGGCATGTGGGATCTTCCCGGACCAGGGCACGAACTCGTGTCCCCTGCATCGGCAGGCAGACGCTCAACTATTGCGCCACCAGGGAAGCCCTAGGAAATGTTAATTCTTTTTAGGTGTGACAATGACATTGAAGTTATATTTATGGGTGAAATGATTTTTTTCCATTTGTTCAAAATAAGATTGGATGGATAGGTGAAGGTATAAGTGGAAAAAAGTTGACCGTGAGTTGCTGATAATCGGGGCTGAGTGATAGGTCCCTAGGGGTCATTATACCATTTTGTATACTTTTGTATATGTTTGAAATTCTCTATAGTAAAATGGTAAAAAAAAAAAAATTGCCTTTGACTTTGTGGGGCTTTGTGAGAACCCATGGGAAGAGCTTTGGTTTTAAATACAGAACCCCCAGAATGGGCCATAGTTCTTCCATTTATTTTGTAGTGGGAGTGAGCTGGATAGCTGGGCAAATCGCTTCGCATTATCCTCCTCATTTTCTTCATCTTTAAAAAAGAATAGTCATAATTAAAGGAGGTAATGTCTTCAAATGCTTTGCAAAGAGCTTTGCAGATGGAAGCTTCTAGTATCAAGTATCTGTGAATTCCTTAAAGCCCAATATGGCATCTTCTAATATTTCTTCAGCACAGTGTGGGGCATATATCAGTTGCTCCTTAAGTGTTTAGTCTCAGTTTTCTTATTCAATCAAATCATTATTTATTAAATAAATGAATGGATGAGTACATTCCAAATTCTAGGTTTCAGACCTCTAGGTTGAATCATCCATTCAGTAATTAAGACCTAGAATAAATGAATAAAAGTAGGAGACACATCCTGACAATTATGATTTAATACATTACATTGTACATATTCAAATAGAATCTATTATATATATTATAGATTATATTTGCTCCCCTCCTTTCATGATGGCTACTAGGCTGAAAACAGTGGAAGGTGGAAAACTCTTGTTAAGTGTAGATTTTTCAATTATGGAGAGGATCTTTACTGAGATATAAAAATAAGCAAAGTTAAAGCTGGGACTTGGTTTTAGGTCTTCACCCTTGGAGCTTTTTTGGGTTCCACCAGAGGGCGCTCCATACCTCATGGCTTCGCTGAGGTGTGGGAGCCCAGCATGGAGCCCACAGGAGCCTATCTGGTAGGTATGCAGTCACTCCTTTAGCAAATGTACATTGAACCTCTACTATGTGCCTAGCATGTTTAGGTGCTGAGGACACAGAGGTGAAAAGACCTGGACACTGCCCTCAAAGGACTCAGTCTAGAGTGGAGACAGACGTGTAAACAAGTAATGATGGCATAGTGCAGCAAGGGCCATAATAAAGGTGTCACAAGGTGTAAGGAACTATTAACTCTGGCTCCAGGGCTCAGGGAAGGCTTCATAGAATGTGAGCTTAATTTTGAAAAGCAAATAAGAATTCATCAGATGGACAAAGTAGACAGAATAGCATGTACAGATATATACGTGAAGGTAAGAACACACATGTGGTTAGTTTGACATGGCCAAGAGTGAGTTTCAAGGAGCCTGGAAAACGTGGAAGTGGGGCTGGATAGTTGGTGGGGCCGGATCATGAAGGGCCTTATTCCGTGAAAAGAGAAGAGCCTCTGAGTGTTTTTTTTTCCTTCTTTCTTTTGGCCCTGCCACTCGGCATGTGGGATCCTAGTTCCCAGATCAGGGATCAAACCCTCACCCCCTGCATTTAAAGGGTGGAGCCTTATCCACTGGACCTGCAGGGAAGCTCCCCTGTTCGTGTCTATATCCAACTCAGTAACCACAGGAGCGATCTTAAGCTCTAGGTGGGATTATCCTCTCATCATAGTTACGCACAAAAGAGTTTTTTAGTTTTTTGTCTTTGAAAGGCTCCTCAGGGAGCATGTACACACTACACAAGATCTTCATTCTCCCGATTTTATAATCAGTGGTGTTTGGTTACTCACTTTCTCACATTTTTTGGATTTGATCTATGTGACTTTTAGATGTGTCGGAGAATCAAACTAGCTCTCAAAAGCGTGAAGATTTGTCATCGTTAAGGATCTCAAAAAAAATTTTTTTTTGGTTCAAGATGCTAAGGCCGTTCCAGAAGAGTCATTCTAGAAACGTTTGGAATAATGTCAGCATCATTACAGTAAGAGCTTGCACTCAGGGTGACAGCTTTAAATGATCATTTTTTGCTCTGTCTTTGAAAGCCTCATTTCCTCTGCTTACTGCTAGTGTAGCCCAGCAGACACCGACACTCAGAGGGTGTATAACATGGGGGCAGGCTGGAAGAAAACAGCAACGTTGCTGAGAATTTTCCCTGTCTTCCCCTTTCAGGAGCTGGAAGCTGGGGAGGGGGAGGGGAACCCCCCAGGGGGCTGGGCAGGAGTGCTTTCTCTATCTGGCTCTGACTCACCAGGGAAGACACATCCTGTTTGCCTGGACAAGCAGCCGGGCTGCCCTTTCCACCCAGAAATGCTTCTGAGCCGACAAGTCCAACCTGCTTGTTCCCTTGCAGGCAACAGGCCTCGATGGGAAATGGAGGGGAGTGCAGAGAGGCTGAAATGCCTTAGCTAACTCAGCACCTTTGCTGCTTCTCAGCATTCAATGGACCTGTGATGAAAAAGAGTGGTTCTGAGGCCTTGCGACATCTGAGGTTTTCTGAGTAAGACTGAATTTTGAGGATGAAGCACGTTAAATCAGAATAGTAGACTCTTCGATGGTTAAGACTAGAAGGGTCCTTAGAAGTCAGTTGGTCCAACCCCCTCACTTTATTAATGTGGAAACTGAGGACCCGAGAGTTTAAAGTAGGGTGACCCTACATCCCAGTGTCCCTGGGAAAGCCCTGTTTTATTTTTCCAGTGTAAATATCAATAATGCCACTTCCAGTCTCAAAACAGTTCCAGTTTGAAGTGAACTAAGTCAGACAGAAAAAGAAAAATATCATGATATTATTGCTTATATGCAGAATCTAAAAAAAAATGATACAAATGAACTTAATTTACAAAACAGAAACAGACTCACAGACTTAGAGAATGAATTTATGGTTGTGGGGGTTGGGGGGAGGGATGAATTGGGAGTTTGGGATTGACTTGTACACACTGCTATATTTAATATAAAATGTCTTTCCATGAAAAACAAAACCAAAACCAAAAATCAACTGTTCCGGTTTGGACAGTAAATTATATGGTCACCCACCCCCACCCTAAGAGAAAAAGAAGGCTGTGAATAGGTGGGGAGCAGTAAAGAATGTTAAAGGAAAGAAACAGTTTGAGAAAGGTATAGAGAAGAAAATAAGAATGAACTTAGGATGGTAGAACTCTTTTTCGGTGATTCTGCTAAAGTACATTTTCTTTCATAAAGGTTTTGCTTCTCAAGATAAAATAGAGAGGAATAAACATTAAAGTTTGGGTAATCTGCTCTTTATTACTAGTATCATGGTTAAATTCTCTTTGGCTGTTACAAATTACTACAAATCATTCATATAAAAATACCAAAGAGGGCTTCCCTGGTGGCGCAGTGGTTGAGAGTCCGCCTGCCGATGCAGGGGACGCGGGTTCGTGCCCCGGTCCGGGAGGATCCCACATGCCGCGGAGCGGCTGGGCATGTGAGCCATGGCCGCTGACCCTGCGTGTCCGGAGCCTGTGCTCCGCAATGGGAGAGGCCACAACAGTGAGAGGCCCGCGTACCAAAAAAAAAAAAAAAAAAAAAAAAAAAAATACCAAAGAAATAAACTAGATTAGGGGAAAAACTCAAAATGGTAGACTTTTTTTGGTGAAAGAACACCTTGAGTTGACTTTGGTTTTATGAAGAAGAAAGAATTTTTAGTTAAAACTTATGCTTTCCCCATTATCCCAAAAGTACTTATTTCTCAGTAGAACTCAGTTATTACTTTTTGTGAACAAGTTGGAATTGTCACGTTACCGTGTATTTGATTTGCTTTAAGATGAACGATGAATTTAATTTGAATAAAAAAGTGCTTGTTTCTGCCAACCCGAGACCAGCTTACTCAATCACCAGTGTTTACTGAACACCTACAGTGTGCTAAGTACTGTGTCTGATCAATGAGACAGAGCATTTTTTCCAAGGAAGAGGTAAACTTTTTTTTTATTGAAGTGTATTTGATTTACAATATTGTTTTAGTTTTGGGTGTATAGCATAGTGATTTGTTTTTTGTTTTTGCAGATTATATTCCATTATAGGTTATTATTAACTTATTAAGATATGGGGTATAACTCCCTGTTCTATACAGTAAATCCTTGTTGCTTATCTATTTTATTTATAGTAGTTTGTGTCTGTTAATCCCATACTCCTAATTTGTCTCTCCCCACCTCCGTGTCCCATTTGGTAACCATCAGTTTGTTTTCTATGGCTGTGAGTCTGTTTCTGTTTTGTATATAGATTCATTTGTATTAATTTTTAGATTCCACATAAAAGTGATATCATATGATACTTGTCTTTCTCTGAGTTACTTCACTTAGTATGATAACCTCTAGGTCCATCCACGTTGATGCAAATGACAATAGTTGACTTTTTTATAGTTGAGTAATATTCATATATATATATATATATATATATATATATACACCCCACATCTTTACCCATTCATCTTTTTTTTTTTTTTTTTGCGGTATGCGGCCCTCTCACTGTTGTGGCCTCTCCCATTGCGGAGCACAGGCTCCGGATGCGCGGGCTCAGCGGCCATGGCTCATGGGCCCAGCCGCTCCGCGGCATGTGGGATCTTCCCGGACCCCAGCATCGGCAGGCGGACTCTCAACCACTGCGCCACCAGGGAAGCCCCCATCAAATCTTTTCTTTTAGGAGAGATGCAGAGAAGAGGATGCCTAATGTTTATTTCATTTACTTGTGCTTCAGAAGTCTCAGAATGGTGGCAGTGGTAGTGATGGGGAGGGAAGGAAGGCACCACTGGTCAGAGAGTGGCCTGCACATACAATGGAGGGCTGACTGTAGACATGCTTGATACATTCTTTTTTTTTTATTTTGGCCATGCTGCGCAGCTTGCAGGATCTTGGTTCCCCAACCAGGGATTGAACCCGGGCTCTGACAGTAGAAGCGCCGAGTCCTAACCTCTGGACCACCAGGGAAGTCCCATTTGATACATTGTAATGAGAAGGGGCAACTGGTATTGTAGGAAGAGTTCAAATTGGCTCTGGAGTTGACTTGAGAGCTGGGCAGGCCTGGTTTTGAATTCTGACCATGTCACTAGGTAGGTGACCTTGGGAATGCTACTTGACTTTGGCCAATTTCTCCTCTCATTCCTGTCACCAACTGTGTCAGACCTCCTCTCCCTTTCCGACTTCTGCTCCTCTGTCTCCTTGCCTCATCCTAGGACAGTGACCTTTCTTCCCTAGTACACAAATGAAGTAGGAACCACTAGATGAGAATTCTTTCAGGAGGTGAAAAAATCTTTATAAACACACACACACACACACACACACACACAGATGAAAACTTCAATTTTTGGTCCCAACACTTTCACTTTCAAAGTTAGCCAAGTCTGTGCGCAGCCTGGGCTTCCCCCTTATCTAGGTTGACCACATAAATTATCTTCCACACTGTCACAGTGTGAAAGGGGTACTATTTTTTAATTTTAATTTTTTATTTTTTGGATACCCTGCACGGCATGTGGGATCCTAGTTTCCCACCCAGGGAGCGAAACTGTGTCCCCTGCATTGGAAGCGTGGAGTCTTAACCACTGGACCACCAGGGAAGTCCCCCGAAAGGGGTACTATTAACGATTACAGGAGGACAACAGGTATAAAGCAGGACTGTCCTAAGCGTCCCCTGAGCATTTAAAAAAAAATATTTATTTATTTATTTATTTATTTTTACTTGTTTTTGGCTGCGTTGGGTCTCCGTTGTTGTGTGCAGTCTTTCTCTAGTTGCAGCGAGCAGGGGCTAGTCTTCGTTGCGATGCATAGGCGTCTCATTGTGGTGGCTTCTCTTGTTGCAGAGCACGGGCTCTAGGCACGCAGGCTTCAGTAGCTGTGGCACGAGGGCTCAGTAGTTGTGGCGCACGGGCTTAGTTGCTCCGAGGCATGTGGGATCTTCTCAGACCAGGGCTTGAACCCGTGTCCCCTGCATTGTCAGGCAGATTCTTAACTACCAGGGAGGTCTCTGAACATTCTTAAACTCTTGTTAACAACGAGGGAGGTACACTTCCTCCTGTTTGCTGGCTCATTCCAGGAAGCATTTTAACATGCTAATACTTTCCTTTCTTAAAACCAACAAATGAGCCAAAAGCTAAAAAACTTCTTTCTACCACATTGCCTTCCAGCTACCGCCTCTTCTGCTCTTCTTCATAAGCTCTGAACATACGTAAACCCCTTCCTCACTCCTATTTACCCCTCCATCGACTGCAAAACGACCTCCACCTTTACTACTTTTCAGGTGAAAGTGCTTCCACCAAGGTCACCAGTTGGGTGATCTAGTGAATACTTTCAGTCCTTATTTTACTTGACTCTCAGTAGCATTTGATATTTTGTATCAAAATACAAAATTTTTTTTGGAAACCCCCCCCTTTTTTTTTTTTGGAAACCCCCCTCTTCCTTTAGCTTTGGGACACCACTCCAGTTATTTTCTTCTCTCTCTCTTGCATTTACCCACTCTCTTCAGAGATTCTCCTTTTCTCTTGTTCCTTAGGTGATGTTCAGCCTGTAGATTCTGTCCTAGGACCACGTCCTTTCTCACTCTACAGTGGCCCCACAATTGCCTTCTGGAAGGGCTGGAGACCTCAGTCTGGCATCTCTAGCCCGGAGCTCTCTTTGGAGCTCAGATCCATTTATCCCATTTTGTACTGAACATCTCTGCTTGGCTGTCCCACAGGAACAGCAAACCTGACAACTCCTCATCCTCTCCATTTCAGAGAAGGGCAGCCACTGTCCACCAAGTTACCTATGCTAAAAATTTGAGAATTATCCTCCAACACTTTCCCTCACTTCCACTTCCAATCATGTACGAATCTCCATCCATTCTGCCTCCTTCATAGCTCTCAAATCCCTACTTCTCTCCATTCCCTCTGCCATTGTTTCAGTTCCTGTCAAATCATCTGCCTGTTGATTACTGTTCCCAGAAGCAGCTTCTTGTTTTCGGTCTTGTTCCTCTCCATTGTCTCTCTCCAAATTGTAGTTGCGTGATCTTTTATTTTAATTTACTGATTTATTTTTAAAACTTTGGCTGTGCTGGGTCTTCGTTGCAGCACACAGGCTCTTCGTTGTGGTGTGGGGGGCTTAGTTGCTCTGCGGCATGGGGGAATCTTAGTTTCCTGACCAGGGATCGAACCTGTGTCCCCCACATTGGAAGGCAGATTCTTAACCACTGGACCACCAGCGAAGCCCCACGTGATGTTTAAATATACAAATCTGATCAGATCACTTTCTGCTGAAAAGTTTTCAATGTCTCCCCATTGCCCTCCAGATAAAGTCCAAACTCCTTAACCCTTATCAAGGGCCTTTAGGGTCTAGCCCCTGATTAGATTTTCAGCCTCATCTCTGGTCATTCATTCTCCTTTTCCCCCTTTTCTCTCCACCCACAAGGGCTCAATAGGTATTAGAATGAATGAGTCTCTTTGTGCCTCAATTTCCTCATCTATAAAACGGAGACCTCTGCTTATCTTGCTATTATGAGGATCAGACATAATATCTGTGACATGCCTGTGGTGGTTCTGGGAACATAGTAGGCACTTGATAAATTGTAATTTTTAAATTAATGGTAATTTTTATTTGTTAAAATTGACCAATATTCTAAGGAATGATGTCTAAACTAGAATGATGTAAAATAATGACTCTCAAACATTTTATTTCTAAGTTTGGTGTTGTCGTTTACTGAATGCTAAGGAAACTTGGTAAAGGAGGAAGCAGATTTTTGCCAACATTTTATTATGAAAAGCTTCAAACATGCAGAAAAATTGAGAGGATTTTACAGTGAACACCTATATTCCCTGCTTAGGTTCTTCAGCTAACATTTTACTATATATTAATACATGATTTATATCATATAGCTATTCATTTCTCTTTTCATCCCTTTATCCACCTATCCATTAATATCTTATTTTTTGTATGCATTTTACAATTTCAGACATCAGGACACATCCTCCTACATACTTCAGCATTAATGAGAGTTCAATATTCATTTATAATTCCTTTTAAGAATACATTGAAATAAAATTTGCAGACAATGAAACACACAAGACTTAAGCACATACCATTCAAAGAACTTGGCAAATGCCTAAGCCTCTATAACCCAAACCCATATCAAGATGCAGAACATTAATATCACTCCAGAAGTGTCCCTCATGCCTCTCCAGTCTATTCCTTCCCCCACTCACTCCCCCAAGGGCAAACACTGTTATGATTTTTTCCCACCAAACATTAGTTTTGCCTGTTCTAGAACTTCAAATAAGTGGAATCAAAGAGTAAGTACTGGGACTTCCCTGGTGACACAGTGGTTAAGAATCCACCTGCCAATGAAGGGGACGCGGGTTTGATCCCTGGTCTGGGGAGATCCCACGTGCCACGGAGCAACTAAGCCCGTGCACCACAACTACTGAGTCTGAGCTCTAGAGCCTGTGAGCCATAACTATTGAGCCCACGTGCCACAACTACTGAAGCCCACGCACCTAGAGCCCATGCTCCACAACAAGAGAAGCCACTTCAATGAGAAGTCCGTGCATCGCATCGAAGACTAGTCCCCGCTCACCGCAACTAGAGAAAGCCCACACGCAGCAACGAAGACCCAGTGTAGCGTAGCCAAAAATAAATAAATAAATTAAAATCTTCAGAAAAGTTGAAAAAAAAAAGAGCAAGTACTACTTTATGTCTGGCTAATTTTGTTCAACATAATATATTTGAGATTCATGCCTGTGGTTGTATGTATCAGTAGTCTGTTCCTTTTTATTCCTGAGTAGTAACCCATCATATGAGTATTCTATGGAGTATTTATCTATTTTTCTGTTGATGGACCCCTGGGCTGTTTCCAATTTGGGGTATTATGAATAAAACTTCTCCAAATAGTCTCATACAAGTAATTTTGTGGATATATAACTTCATTTCTCTTGGATAAATACCTAGGAGTGAAATTGCTAAGGTGGTTAGCTTTATATGAAACTTAGCTTTACAAGAAACTGCTAGACCTTTTCCCAGTGGTCATGGGAACAGTTTTCAATATGTTAACTAAGTATAACCACAAACAACTAAATTTACTGAGCGCTTTCTATGGGCACTGCACAAAGAGCTTTCTTAAATACAGCATTTCACTTGATTCTTATACTAAGTCTATGGGGCAGATAGTATTAATTAATTAATTAATTAATTAATGGCTGTGTTGGGTCTTCGTTGCTGCGCATGGGTTTTCTCTAGTTGCAGTGAGCGGGGGCTACTCTTCGTTGCATTGTGCGGGCTTTTCATTATCGTGGCTTCTCCTGTTGCAGAGCACAGGCTGTAGGCGCACAGGCTTCAGTAGTTGTGGCACGCAGGCTCAGTAGTTGTGGCTCACAGACTCCAGAGCACAGGCTCAGTAGTTGTGGTGCACGGGCTTAGTTGCTCTGCGGCATGTGAGATCTTCCCGGGCCAGGGCTCGAACCCGTGTCCCCTGCATTGGCAGGCAGATTCTTAACCACTGTGCCACCAGGGGAGACCTATGGGGCAGATATTATTCTCATTTCACGTGTAAGATAATTGAGGCACAGAGAATTAAATAACTGCCCAAGGTCACACTGCTAACTAAGTGGCCAAGCTTGGATTTGGATCTAAGCAGGTTGGACTCCAGTTCCTATGCCTCATGCTTCCTAATATTTACTAGCAAAAAAAAAAAAAAAAAGAAGAAGAAGAAAAAGAAGTATAAGAAGAGGCTATTTCTTTTCTCAGGAAATGAAATAATTTCCTAAGAATGAAAATTAGTCATGGTAACCAGAAGGTACCACATTCATCAATAAGCACTATGTAAATGTAAATTCTCACCCAGTATTTAGATGTAGTGCCTATGGTAAACAGGGAGATAGACAAATGTCTCCATTAAAGTCTCTTTATCCTCCTGGGAGACTCTTCAAGTTTATCTTTAAAGACACCCTCTCTCTCCAACCCTGTGCAAATCCATCTAACTTCTCTTTAGAATATGAAAGGTTAAACTTCAGAGTCTCTTCCTTGGGTTGTTTAATAAGATTATGACGCCTCTCCTCTATAATTAAGAAAGGAGTCTGAGGCTTTACTGGAGAAGTGTACATATAAGCTGCCAAGAGGTGGGGAGGTAGAAGAGCATTCCTACCCATGGTTTTACTAAGCCATTAGAGCTCAGTCTCAGATCCAGACTTGCCCTGGACTATCTGTAGGAACCTTGAGGCAAGGAGGAGGACCCAAGGGAACACACCTCTTCCTTGGGCTGAGAACCCACCTCTCATCTGGGACTCTGACATTCTCTCTCATCTTTGAAAAGGTCTCTAAACCAGAGGGAGTTAGAAAAAAAACAAAGGAGCTATAGATTGGAATTGTTGGTTAGGGAAGGCTAGGAGTCTGAGTCTTCTGAAAACACATAATAAGTTTATATATTCATTCTGGCTCCTAGGCCAGGGGCCTTATGAGACAGTTGGTTGAGTATGTGGTGGTTGATGTCTCAAGGCCTTCCCTCCTTATTTGTTTTTATTTATTTATTTTTGGCTGCGTTGGGTCTTTGTTGCTGTGCGTGGGCTTTCTCCAGTTGCGGCGAGTGGGGGCTACTCTTCACTGTGGTGCACTGGCTTCTCATCACGGTGGCTTCTCTTGTTGCAGTGCATGGGCTCTAGGCACGTGGGTTTCAGGAGTTGTGGCACGTGGGCTCAGTAGTTGTGGCTCACAGGCTCTAGAGCGCAGGCTCAGTAGTTGTAGTGCACGGGTTTAGCTGCTCTGCGGCATGCAGGATCTTCCTGGACCAGGGCTTGAACCCATGTCCTCTGCACTGGCAGGCGGATTCTTAACCACTGCGCCACCAGGGAAGTCCCTCCTTATTTGTTTTTTAACCATTAAAAAAAAATTCAAGTATAGTTAATTTACATGTTCAAGTGTACAGCAAAGTGATTCAGTTATACCTTGTTATTTTTTATGGTTCTGGGAAATACCAAATTCTCTCCTCTGGTCACATGTTAGCTACTCCCAACGGATATATTTGTCAGGATCAAGTCCATACACCTTCAGATGGCGAATGAGGACCCTCAACAACCTCTCTCCAGTCTCCCGAACTGCCACTCCTCCCTATGCACTAGATTTGAGGAATTGTTTGCAGGTTCCTGTGGATACCACATTCCACCCATCTGTTTCTCTTCTCTCCTCTCTATTCAGCCTTTTAGGACTGGTTCAAAAGTCACAAATTCGGTAACTACTTGCTTACGTACACACCCCACCTCCCAATCCTCTTTAGACTGATTTTTCCTCCCAGGCAGAAATGTCTTATTCTACTTTTAAAAAAAAAATTTTATTTATTTATTTAAGAAGTCCTTCTTATTCTACTTTTTATTTCTAGCCTAGCATATAACAAAAATTTCATAAAGCTTTTCTAGTAAGAAAGACATATGGACCAAAACTTTTGAGTAACTAAATACTTTATTTGAACCACCCCAAGAGCTAAATTATTTGTTTTCCTTGCTTCACAGAATGCTATTTTCATCTTGTGGTGAAAAAAAACATTTTTGCCTAGGATGCTAAGAAAACAATTTTTACAAATATTGATACAGGCCAGTTGTCCTCTTTGTCTTCTGAGCCCCCAGTGAGTTTCCTACTGACCAAGGTCTCAGTATCCATCAGAAATATTTTTAGGAAATGTGTAGGGGAAGGGACAGATGAGGTGCTTTCAAAACTTAGTATGCCACGAATTTTAATGACAATCAGAATTTTTCTCTGGAAAAGTTTAGAGGAAAAGTAATGTCTCTGAAAACTTCACTTTCCTTCTCTTTAAACTCCAGAACTCCTCTTCCTTTTCTCTCATTTGCCCAGATACAAACTGAACTGTAACTTAGGCCTTACCCAGATGCCTCCAGCTCTGGTCAGACTCCTGCTGATTGGCATCCTGGGGACTCTTAGGGACAAACGTCCTTTTTCTTTAGTGTTTTCTCTACTTAGCAAGTCCAGCCCTTGGCCTCTCCCCTCCCCACCCAGGGAGGAGAACCGGGTGACTCTCCTGCTAACTGGAAGGAATTGGGTGTTGCCGGGCACACAGCCAGGAACTTGAACTCTGCTGAGGAATGGGGTCTGGGCAGCGGCTGACTCCCCAGAGCAGTGCTGGCAGCCAGCTCACAGGGCTTCTGGCTACCTGGGAGGGGGGAATCTTCTCCTCCTGACAAAGGAGCAGTTTGTTCAGTCCTTCCCGCCCCGATTCCTCTCATGCTGCTGTTCACTGCATCCCTGAGCCTTTTGGTAACCCTACCTCTGACCAAAGTTTGCAATTTGTGGTAGACTTCAAAACCTCAGGCTTTACCTCTCCAGAGCTGCACTGCCCTGCAATTTGAAAGCCAACAAAGAGGCTCAAGTTTCCTTAACTCCTTTTCTTTCAGGCTCCTGGAGCTGAACTCTTTGGACCTACATACCAGAAAAGCTCTTTTATCCTATCACCATTTGAAATGTTTCCCCAGCATTTCCGACCTAGAAGCTGACAAAGGAGCTAAACATTCTGTGTTCAGAAACACTCTTCCCAGGACACTCACGCTGGGACACCGCTGATCTTCATTTGGGGAGCCCCTGTTTCCTCAGTTCTAATGGGGACTGATTTTTGCTGTTGTTTACCTTTCTTTGCTCCATCATCATGACATCTTTCTCCTGCTGCTTTTCTCTCCTCTTTTGCTTTTCTTCTTCTTCCGTAATCTGCCTCTCTCTTGGTGGAATTTTCTCTTTGCTTCCCTCTTTATGCTGTTTTATTTTTTCTAGTTAGCTTGCCCCTTCCTCCCCGTCCTGGAAACTTCTTTGTTCCAGGGTCTCACTAGGAGACTTTATGAATCACTAAAGAGTTTCTAGATTGCTAATCCAGGCATAAGGGCAATTTGTTTCTTCTGTTCTAGGTTAGATTCCTGGTCAAGCCTACTTCTTAACTGTGTGTGTAATCTTCATCCCCCTCCTACTGCTGTTTCCACGCTGCTTCATTAACCTGTAACAATTACCCATCGTCCTTCCAGACAAGGAGGCACCTTTGCTCATTTAAAGTCCTCAACTCTTTAGATTTCTCAGACAGATGGCTGCCCCCAAAATGGCAGATAAAATCAGAGGTACAAAAAAGTTATTAGGAAAAACTTTTCCTTGAGAGTCCTCTGTCTGATTGTTCACATTAGCTATTATTTTGTGGAAAGAGAACTAGATTTAAGAGTCAAAAAAGGGAACTTAAGACTCTGCATTTCCATTGCAGAGGACATGGGTTGGATCCCTCCCTGGTTGGGGAACTAAGATCCCACATGCCGTGCAGCTAAAAAAAAAAAAAGAAGTCAAAAAAGTTCCAGTTCTGCTACCTGCTGGCCGTGCAAATCACTTCTCTGGGCTCTCAGCGTCTTCACTGGCGAAATGGGAATGCCTCATGGCAGTGTTGTGTAGATAAAAGCACTTTGCAAACTGTCTTGAGATAGGGTAAATGAGCTAGGATGATGTCCTGATTCCTCTTTAAATCCTTCAAACGTAAAGGGTCATTAAACACTGAGATTTGTTTTGGTCAGTCTATTTTAGGTGGGTCTCAGGGAAAGCTAGCAGCTAGAAAAGGTACGGCAATCCTTGTGGTAACATTTGGTTAAAATTGAGGGTATAAACTGTAGGACTTCTTGAGCACAGAGGGTCCTAAGGAATTCTGATTACTTTGGATTTGGAAACCCAGTTTCCGCTGCTGTGGCCGAAGGGAGGTGCTTTGATAAGTGGAATCACTGCAGGTAGGTTCAGCATTCACTTCTCAGACGAGCCTGAAACCTGTTTTTAAAAAAACGTGTGTGTGTGGGCCAGAACCAAAGCAGCCTGGGACATTTCAGACGGGCACCACCTCCTCTGGCTGTTTTCAAGGCCATCCAGAGGCCAGGGTCCAGATAAACTGAAAAGTTAAGACAGGACTGCACAGGACTTTCTGCAGACGCGCTTGTAGCACAGAGGGTGGGAGGGAGGAAAGGAAGGAGGGAAGGAGGGCGTTGGGAGCTGAGGCCCCACCTTTCATTCCAGCACCGGCAGAGCAGGAATGACTCACAGGCACGGGTGCTCAGGTTCCCATAGGTGAGGGACTGACTCCCCTCTCCGGAAAAACGCCGTGCGCTTTCCTCCTGGAGTGGCCTTGGCGGGGTGCTGGAACGCTCCGTCTGCCCGGTCTGGTCTCTGGGGCCAGGGCTGGGTTTCCCTCATGTATGGCAAGAGCCCTATGCGTGCTGTGCTTTTTCTCCTCGGCATACAGCTCACAGGTAAGAGCTCGCGGGCTTCTCTGAGCCTACCTCCTTCACTGCCTACCCTATAAAGTTAGCTAATTGCTGAAGAAGTTGCAAGAGCTTTGGAGCTCTTTGGAGCCTGAGCCACAGTTGCATTTCATTTTAGTTCTGACTTTAGTGAAACTGAAGTGGTGGGTTGTTTTGGGGGAGTTGCTTTTGGAAAAACAGGTTTAGGTGTGTTCTCAGGTGCCAGTGATTCAGGCACAGAGAGAGTTTTCTAATCTCAGGTTACACACCATTTTTTGTGGCTACTCTCAACCTCCCACTGCTGGCAGAACTTAGCACTTCGATTTCTGTGTGTGGGTCTTGCCTGGGGCTCTCGGCAGCACTGGGAAAGCTGAGATTGTTAAGGAGAGAGACCCACTGGGGCTTTGTAACTGCCCCAACACGCACATTCTAAATGTAAATATCATGCTAAAAAAATGCCATGTGGTATAAAGGTTCCAGTGGCGCAGGCAAGCTAAACTGTCTGGGACTGATTAACTCAGTTTCTGCAGAAGACTAGGAACAGTGTGAAATTCACACAACAAGGACACTTTCTGGAAAACTTACCTGCTAGGGGACCATCAGACACATAACATACAATGCCTAATCTGAATACATGTCTAATTCATGTTCTGATTAGTTCTGATGTTTTGTTTCTGCTTTCAATTTTATTTGCCGATGTTTGTAGTTTGTTTACAGCAGTGTTGAAGTGGGTACCATGAGGCTAGGGTATCATGCTTTGGAGAAAGTGAGAGCGCTGTGTGGTATTTGTAGGTGTTTAAGGAATGGGAGGGTGAAGGTTGCATGTAGGTAGGAGTATGTAGACTCTGGGTGAAGTGAGTTTGAGTGAGAGCTGAGGCATCTCAGTTCTGTTTGATGCCCTACTCAGACCTTTATTTTGGTAGTGTCAGCAGAAATTCTCTTAATACACATCTCCTGTTAACCCTTCCTTTCCCTTTTTTTCATTGCAGCTCTTTGGCCAATAGCAGCTGTGGAAATTTACACTCCCCGTGTGCTGGAGGCTGTCAATGGGACCGACGTTCGGTTAAAATGCACTTTCTCCAGCTTTGCCCCTGTGGGTGATGCTCTAACAGTGACCTGGAATTTCCGTCCTCGAGATGGGGGCCCTGAGCAGTTTGTAAGTAAGGGTCCCTTGGTTAGGAAAATAAGCCAGTCCATGTCTCCTTGCCCTTCCTGTATTTTTCTTAGCAACAAGCACAGGGTAAAGCTGGGAAACAAATCAACAGACAGAACTGAGAGGCTGGCGAAGGGGAAAGCAAGAGGTTCTTGCAGGAGAGCTGCAGATGGGGCAGTCAGGCTTGCTGGCATTTGTCTTCAGGTCCTGCCATCTCAGCCTCCCTTCCCAGGTACCAAATAAGACCTTTGGCCATTTCTCCTCTCTAGGTTTTCTACTACCATGTGGATCCTTTCAGACCCATGAGTGGGCGTTTCAAGGACCGGGTGGTCTGGGATGGGAACCCTGAGCGGTATGATGTCTCCATCCTCCTCTGGAAGCTACAGTTTGATGACAATGGGACATACACCTGCCAGGTGAAGAACCCACCTGATGTTGATGGGCTGATAGGGGAGATCCAGCTCAGCGTTGTGCAAACTGGTAGGTGATGCAGAGAAAAATCGTTTTGGAAAGCGTGAGAGCTTGTAGAAAAGAGAGGGGCAAACTTTTGTGATGGCTGAAAGAGTAGAGAGAAGGACCAACCCTTTGGATCTGGAAACTGCAGAGGGAGAGTGAAGAGTCCTGGGGTAAAAAAGAGGAAGGCTTTGTTTGGCTGTGGAAAGAAACAGAAAATAAAGGAACCTAAGGAATCTGTTACAAAAATGGCATTGAGATCGTGAAAGGGAGAGGAAGCAACCCTCCGATAAAAGGCTAACACAATAGGTCCATTCATTCACTCATTTATTCACAAGGTACTATTGAGTACCTACTCTACATCAGGCACTGACCAAAGTTCTTGACATGTACTATCTCATTTAATTCTCACAACCACTGTTGGAGGCAGATCCCAGTAAGGGTAGTTATTGTTTATTGAACACTTCCCATGTGCTAGGGGATTTACATATCATATCTAATCTTTACATATTGTATCATTTTGTTGTGCTCTTAGTGTGCTCCTCCCCCCCCCCATTTTACTAATGAGGAAACCGATGCTCATAGAGGTTAAGTCACTTGTCTAAAGTCATGGAGCTCATAAATAGAGTCACTCAGAACTCAAACCCAAGCATCTCTGTCTCCAAAATTGTGCTCCAAACGAAGGCACTGTATTGCCTGCAGTTCTATAAAGGACAACCTGGAAAACTGCCAGACAACAAAAAGCAAAGACCATAAAACTTACAAGTTGTAAATTTGTGTTTGAGTCACTGCTACAGTTTACCAGCTGTAAATAACTTTTCTTTTTCTCCTGTAAAGTGAGAATAATATAGCAAAAATTATGGTGAGGATAAAATGAAGTAATGAAAATAAATCCCCCCAAACTCTTGAATTGTACTGAAAATTATAATAATTACCATATATTGAAACTTTATTATGTGCAGGCACAGCGTGGAACAATTTACATGAGCGATTTTATATTTTATAAGAACTCAAGAAGTGAATATTGTTGTCTCTATTTTATACCTTGAAGAAACTGAGGCTCAAAGAAGTTAGTTACCCCAAATCACACAGGACCTGGTACTTTTTTTTTTTTAGGACCTGGTACTTTAACCTAGCTGTCTCTGCTGTATGCTCTTAACCAACACACAACATTACTACCCAAAATGTAAAAGCCTATAAAGTGGTATCATTTCCTCCTTTCATTCCTAGTATCATCCTTCAAGGCCCTAACAGTAGAGAGCTGTATGACCTTGGAGAAGTCATTTGAGTACTGAAAGAAGTAATGTAATGTCTTTGGCTCTCAGTTTCTTATCCTGCAAAATGAACAGGTAGATAAGAACACTTGGTTCTTCAACATATTGGGATCACTACTCTTAGAGAACCTAATGAATGCCATAACCCCTGTTTACCACAAACAATGTACACACACAATATGACATGGATTCTGTGGGCTTGTGCCCTGCCCGCCCCCCATCTTCCTTCATAGACTCCAGGCTGGGAACCCCTGGGCTAGATATTCTCTAATGTCTTTTCTGGCTCTGAGGGTTCATTGAAATTTAAGTCAGAAATCAAGGTAAAAATTAAGAGACCCAGGCTTCACAGACTCTAGCCTGGTTTAGGGACCCTTCCCTTTGGGTTCTCTCTTGCATCATATATCCACTAGACTATAGTTACTGATTTACTTGTCTATCTTTCCAGTGGGCATGAGTTCCTTGAAGGTAATGTCTCTTTTGGCTTTGTATTTCCATCAGAGTCCCTGGAACATAATAGGCCCTTAATAAGCCTGAATAAATGACTGACTGCATGACAGAGGAGAGAAGGATTCGGGGAGAAATAGTTTAGACACTGGATTCGATTAGGTCAGCAATAACTTTACCCCACTAGGTAGATCAACTGGCCAAGTGGTTCTCAAACTTTTAGCGTGCATCAGAATCATCTGGAGGACAAATGAAAACAGATTGCTGGGTGCCCCCTGTAATGCATTAGGTCTGGGGTGGGGCCTGATAGAACTCGCATTTCAAAGTTTTCAAGTAATTCTGTAGCTGCTACTCCTAGAACCAAAGTTTGAGAACCGCTAAAGTAGTCTGTATGCTTTTCCTACTTTTTTTTTTTTTTGGCCACACCACACAGCATATGGGATCTTAGTTCTCCAACCAGGGATTGAAACTGCGTCCCCTGCATTGGAAACACGGAGTCGTAATCACTGGACTGCTAGGGAAATCCCTGTATGGCTTTTCTACTGCTACTAGACTTTACAAAATTAATATCGTAGAAGAAAGGAAGATTTCATTTAAAGATGAAAATACACCCCTTAAATGATTCCATTTAAGGAATAATATCTTGGGACTTCCCTGGTGGTGCAGTGGTTAAGAATCCGCCTGCCAATGCAGGGGACACTGGTTTGAGCCCTGGTCCAGGAAGATCCCACATGCCGTGGAGCAACTAAGCCCGTGCGCCACAACTACTGAGCCTGTGCTCTAGAGCCCGTGAGCCACAACTACTGAGCCCGTGTGCCACAACTACTGAAGCCCACGCACCTAGAGCCCGTGCTCCGCAACAAGAGAAGCCACCGCAATGAGAAGTCTGTGCACGGCAACAAAGAACAGGCCCTGCTTGCCGCAACTAGAGAAAGCCCGCACACAGCAACAAAGACGCAATGCAGCCAAAAATAAATAAATAAAATAAATAAATTTATTTTTTAAAAAAAGGATGAATATCTTTAGATTTCATTATAGTCTTCCTCTTTTCAGAACCCCAACTTGATCTTTTCTCCTTACAGTACGCTTCTCTGAGATCCACTTCCTGGCCCTGGCCATTGGCTCCGCCTGTGCACTGATGGTCATAATAGTAATTGTGGTGGTCCTCTTCCAGCATTTCCGGAAAAAGCGACGGGCTGAAAGAGCTCATAAAGTGGTGGAGATAAAATCGTAAGGCTGGGCAGTTCTGGGAAAGTCTTCTTTTAACACTGTTTTATGGCAACTCTTGGTATTTTATAGTGGGGCTAAATAATTGTTGGACAGATGTTCTTCCTCTCGAGTTAATCTTACATAAAAGAATTCAAATTCACAGGATGGATAAGTTAGGGCGTGAATTAGTAACTTTAGCTTTTTTTAAATTGAAGTGTAGTTGATTTACAATGTTGTGTTAGTTTAAGGTGTACAGTAAAGTGATTTATATATATATGTATTCTTTTTCAGATTCTTTTCCCTTATAGGTTAATACAAAACATTGAATATAGTTCTCTGTGCTATACAGTAGGTCCTTGTTGGTTCTCTATTTTATATATTATAGCGTGTATATGTTAATTCCAATCTCCTAATTTATCCCTCCCCACTCTTTCAAACAAACAAACCGTAAGTTTGTTTTCTATGTCTGTGGGTCTAGTAACTTTAGTTTCTTAATTTTACAGAAGATTTTATTATAAGCTTTCTTTACTATGCAGGATTTGATATTATAAAAATTTACTTATATAAAGCTTTTCTAGGATATTCCTCACTTTAAAAAAAATTAATTAATTAATTTTTGGCTGCGTTGGGTCTTCGTTGCTGCACACGGGCTTTCTCTAGTTGCGGCGAGGGGGGCTACTCTTCGTTGCGGTGCGCGGGCTTCTCACTGCGGTGGCTCCTCTTTGTTGCGGAGCACGGGCTCTAGGCGCACGGGCTTCAGTAGTTGTGTCAGGTGGGCTCAGTAGTTGTGGCTCGCGGGTTCTAGAGCGCAGGCTCAGTAGTTGTGGCACACTGGCTTAGTTGCTCTGCGGCATGTGGGATCTTCCCGGACCAGGGCTTGAACCCTTGTCCCCTGGCGGATTCTTAACCACTGCGCCACCAGGGAAGTCCTGGATATTCCTCACTTTTAATGTAAAGCATACATTTCTAAGAACCACTGGGCTGTCAGCAGGGGCTCTATGAATTAGTGCCTAGCAAAGTCAGCCATGCTGATATAAGGTGCATAATATATTTTTTTATTGAGATAAAATTTACATATAATAGAATTCATTATTTAATGTTCACAAAGTTGTGTAACCATCACCACTAATTCCAGAATATTTTCATCACCTCCACAAAAGAAACTCCATACCCTTTAGCCATCACTCCCTATTTTCCTCCCTCACCTGCCCCTGACAACTACTAATCTGCTTTCTGTCTCTATGGATTTGCCTGTTCTGGACATTTCATATAAAGGGGATCATACAATATATGACCTTTTATGTCTGGCTTCTTATTTATTTATTTATTTATTTATGGCTGTGCTGGGTCTTCGTTGTTGCGCGCGGGCTTTCTCTAGTTGTGGCGAGCAGGGGCTACTCCTCATTGCGGTGAGCGGGCTTCTCATTGCCATGGCTCCTCTTTGTAGCAGAGCAGGGGCTCTAGGCGCACGGGCTTCAGTAGTTGTGGCTCACGGGCTCTAGAGCACAGGCTCAGTAGTTGTGGCGCACGGGCTCATTTGCTCCGCGGCATGTGGGATCTTCCCGGACCAGGGCTTGAACCCGTGTCCCCTGCATTGGCAGGCGGATTCTTAACCACTTTACCAGCAGGGAAGCCCTGTCTGGCTTCTTTGACTTAGTATAATGCTTTCAAAGTTCATCTATGTTATAGTACTTCATTCTTCCTGTGGCTGCATAACATCCCATTGTATGCATAGACCACATTTTATTTATCCATTCAGTTGATGGACATTTAGGTTTTTCCCACTTTTTGGCTATTTCGATTAATGCTACTATGAACATTCATCTACAAGTTTCATGGGCATATGTTTTCAATTCTCCCGTGTATATAACTAGGAGTGGAATTACTGGGATATGTAGTAACTCTGTGTTACCTTCTTGAGGAATTGCTAGACAGTTTTCCAAAACAGCTGCACCATTTTATATTCCCACCAACAATGTATGAGGGTTCCAGTTTGTCTACAACCTCAACAGCACTTGTATTGTCTGTTCTTTTGATTATAGTCATCTAGTGGGTGTGAAGTGGTATCTCACTGAAGTTTTCATTTGCACTTTCCTAATGATGCTGAGCATCTTTCCATGTGTTTATTGGCTATTTAAATATCTAATTTGGAGATGCACCTATTCAAATATTTTGCCCACTTTAAATTTAGGTTACTTGTCTTTTTATTGTTAAGTTTTAAGAGGTTTTTTTTTTTTTTTTTTGCGGTATGCGGGCCTCTCACTATTGTGGCCTCTCCCGTTGCGGAGCACAGGCTCCGGACGCGCAGGCTCCGGACGCGCAGGCTCAGCAGCCATGGCTCACGGGCCCAGCCGCTCCGTGGCATGTGGGGTCTTCCCGGACCGGGGCACGAACCCGTGTCCCCTGCATCGGCAGGCGGACTCTCAACCACTGCGCCACCAGGGAAGCCCTACGAGTTTTTAAAAATATATTTTGGAGTATACAAAAGCATCTTATTAGATATAGGATTTGCAATTATTTTCTCCCCTCATGTGGGTTGCCTTTACACTATCTTGATTAGTGTCCTTTAAATTTTGAAGAAGTCCAATTTATCTTTTTTTCTTTTGTTGCTTGTTTTGTTGGTGTCATAACTAAGAAACCACTGTCTAATCCAAGGTCAAAAAGATTTATGCCTATGTTTTCTTCTAAGAGTTTTACAGTTTAGTTCTTACATTTAGGTCTTTGATTCATTTTGAATCAATTCTTGTATATGGTGTGAAGTAGTTCAAATTTATTCTTTTGCAGTTGTCATTTTTGAGCTGTCCCAGCACCATTTGTTTCTTTTCCTCAAGAAATATTTACTATAGTAAATAGAATTGATTTTTAAGGAGACTAATGAACCCAACTCTGAGTTGGTTTGGATAGAATACGATCAATACAGTTGACTTCTAGGTCAGTCTTTTTTTGTTTTTGTTTGTTTTATTTTTTATTTTATGCTTTTCTTTTTTGAATAGGAAGTTGAATTAGAGGTAGAATAGTAATGGTAAACTAAGGTGTCTGCTTTAAACCTGGAGTTCCAAAATAATATTCTCTTCTACAAATATTCTGTAAAGTGTCTAAGTTCAGATACCCAGGGTCATGTGGAGGTATGTGTATTATTAGATAGTGCTAATAGGTTTAGTGCTCTTTAAGCTTGGATCTACTCCCAGGTGCATACAATTCTTCCCCAAATTTGGGGGAATATATCACACCTAAACCTTTGTAGGATTTGCCTCCCTTGCTTCTGGTCTTGTTCCCCTGACATTGGTTTCTGCTTCTATGTTACAGAAAAGAAGAAGAAAAGCTCAACCAAGAAAAAAAGGTTTCTGTTTATTTAGAAGACACAGACTAACACTATTATATGGTAAGTTTCACAAAGGGGTTCATTTCTTTCCTTAGCTTTTTTTGGCTGCATTGGGTCTTCGTTGCTGTGCGCGGGCTTTCTCTAGTTGCGGTGAGCAGGGCCTATTCTTCCTCGCGGTGCGCGGGTTTCTCATTGCAGTGGCTTCTCTTATTGTGGAGCATGGGCTCTAGGGCAAGGGCTTCAGTAGTTGCAGGACGTGGACCCTAGAGCACATGGGCTTCATACGTTGCAGCACGTGAGCTCAGTAGTTGTGGCTCTCAGGCTGTAGAGCGCAGGCTCAGTAGTTGTGGCTCACAGGCTTAGTTGCTCTGCGGCATGTGGGATCTTCTTGGACCAGGGATCAAACCCGTGTCCCCTGCATTGGCAGGCAGATTCTTAACCACTGTGCCACCAGGGGAGCCCCTCCTTAGCTTTCTTATATGGCTCATTTCTACTGTGGATCTCCCAGATTATATGATAAGTGTTTCCTGTATGAAATTAGAGGAGTTGGGCAGAGAGATAAAAGGCTTCTCCTGTGTTATCGATGGCTTCCCCTTTGAGTGTGTTTTGTGCAAAGGATAGGAAGCTAGACCCTACTACCAGTAAAGCTGAGAGAATTCTATGATTATTTGAGGCTTTGGGGTTATATTTACCACCATAAAGAATAATAAATTAACTTTCAACATGTAAATACATTTTTTTAATGAAAGAATTCATATCTGCTTTTATTCTTTTGTTTTATTGTAAACTAATCATGCCATTTAAGAGAGTGACCCAATAGATATGCTTGACATTTTGACAGGAGAACTTTTGTATTATTTGGAATTGATTTCTACTACTCTCATTTAGTTATTGGGACTATGAATCCAATTTTAGTGGTGTGTAGTTTTGTTTTTCCAGTTTTTAGCTTTATTAGGCTTAAAAGGTAGGATGATTTATTTTTCATATGAACACAATTTCTTCTGTTCTCTGAAGTAGGTCCACTATTATTATTTGCAAAAAGAGCCACATTTTTATAGCCTAAATCTCCAGTGAAAGTTCTCAAGGATTTATAAAATAGAATATGGAGAAAAATTGTTCTATTGTAAACCTAGAAAAAAAAAATGGTGTCAGAGAGATTTTTACCAAGGGCTATATTTAAAATCAAGCAGATTTTCTAATAAGCCAGAGTCATGGAAAATAAAGATGGAGGCTGTTTAAGATTGAAAAAAATTTAAGGATTCCAAAAAAGAGGGGATATATGTATATATATAGCTGATTCACTTTGCTGTACAGCAGAAACTAACACAATATTGTAAAGCAATTATACCCTAATTTAAAAAAAAAGAAGTTTAAGGAAGTAACACAATCAAGTGCAGTGTACGATCCCTGACTGGATGGATACTAATTTGAATAAACTAGTTATAAAAAAGATTTGGGGGGACATTGGGCAAGTCTTAATATGAAAAATTTCAATCTGGACAATAGGGAATTATTAACTTTTATTAGTTATAATAAGGGTATTGTGGTTACACAGGAAGATATCCCTATTATAAAAATGCATATTGGAGTATTTAGGGTTAAAATGTCAGTAATTTGTTTTAAAAACTTTAGCCCCCACCAATATATGTATTTATAGCAAATAAGGCAAAAAAAAAAAAACTTTAAAATTAAGTGATAGTGAATTCCATACACTGCCTTCTTTACTTTTCTGTATATTTGATTTTTTTTTTGCGGTACATGGGCCTCTCACTGTTGTGGCCTCTCCCGTTGCGGAGCACAGGCTCCGGACGCGCAGGCTCAGAAGCCATGGCTCACGGGCCCAGCCGCGGCGCAGGCTCAGCAGCCATGGCTCACGGGCCCAGCCGCTCTGCGGCACGTGGGATCTTCCCGGACCAGGGCACGAACTCGTGTCCCCTGCATCGGCAGGCGGACTCTCAACCACTGCGCCACCAGGGAAGCCCCTGTATATTTGATTTTGTTTATAATAAAGGGGTTGGGGTGGTGGTGGGGTGGGGGGAGAGAGAGAGAGAGAGGAATGAATGCATGTGAGTGAGCAGCTATGGATCATCCAAGTGTCCATGCAAGGCAGAGACTATGAATTAAGGACACTGACTCAGAGAAATATGTAATAAGGATCAGGAAATTTCTTTTAAAAGTTAAGTTAGAAGAGGACAAATATACTTACGAATATTTTCCTTCACGATGGAGAATAGATCATATATATATGTATTCATAATGCCAGGTACTCCTATTGCACTCTTGCCATATACATTATCCATTTAAACTTTTGTTTTGTATTTCAGGAAGCTGAAGATTTCCAAGAACAAGAACCCTGAGATAAGTTGGTGTTAATGGAAGCTTTTCTTTGGCTTTCCCAGTTGTGACCTGTCTTCCAACCAGCTCTGCAGTATATAACCACCTAGACAAGCAACGTTCCTCTGGTGCCAGCATAGGGCCCTTCTTGAGCAGATACCAGCAGACTCACACACAGCCCTGTTACTAAGGTTTTATTTAATTTCAGAGTACAAGTATTGTATTTTTTTCAAATGCTCATTAGCTTTTATATACTAGGAAGCTACATTTTTGCCCTTAAACACTCCTTGTGGATTATGATTTGTATACATATATATTGGCATCAAATGGGATAAAAGTCAACTTGTGTGTCATAACATTTCCTTTAATATATTAGTTTCCTTAGAGCAGCATTCTTGCTACTAAAGTTAACATGTTTAGTCTTTCCTTCTCACACTCTCAATTAAAAGGTGAGCTGATTCTCCCACCTGTTTTTGATTGATTAACAGAAAATCCTAAATTCAACCTGTTAAAGAACAGTTTATTTTTATGGCTCTCCTTAAGTATGGGACACATCTTATTTTATTGAATTTCTTTCAATACCCTAGATGGCAGGTTTCTGTTTTTGTTTTTGGTCAATTGATCCAAGGTTTACAGTAGTACAAGTCTAAACCACAGAGTAACTAGGGAAGGTTACAGAAATGCTAGTAGATTGACAAAGGCCACCTCAAGATGAATTGCTTGTCACCTTTTTTCTCTGCTGTGACAAGCAATCAACAGCTCAGATCTTTCATGAGCAGTGAATGACTGTTTAGCTTACTATAGCTTTTCCCCCAGTTCAATTATTTATAACAACAGAGCAAAATCTATGCTTATTTGTAGACTGGAATCATTAAGCAGTTAAATGGAGTTTCTGAAGGAGTATATTACAATTTAAAAATTTAGGGCTAGTGAAAAAAATCACCCTAAATGATAATAATTTTGTATGGTGTTATACAAAGCTCTGAGAACTGGAAGACATTAAAATTTTTTCTTTTATTTATTTTTTAATTCAGTTGCTTATTTGGGGGGAGGATTTGGTTTGGGGGCAAAGAAATACCAAAACTAACAGAATGTAACCAACTTTTTTTTTTTCTCTTATACTAGTAGATAAAACAAACTTTATAAGTGGGTCATGGAAAGAAGAGTACTTTTCAAAAAGTGTCTAGTCTTCCAGTGTCTTTCCAAACTTAAGCTACTGCAGCACTTACTTAAAGAATAGAAAACATCTAAATGTTTAGGAACCTCTCCCCCTACCGCCTGCCTCCCATGTTTACAGCTTGATATTTTCAGTTTTCACCAACTAGGCTGAAGATGTTATTTCTTTTAAAACTGGAATTTCCAAATAGTTTATCTGTATTTAAAGATGATGAACTTTGATATTTTTTCCAATACTAAAAAAAAAAACCTGGTATAATTTACATGTGAACCTTGATTCTGAAATGCATTCCATACCTGTCTCATTTTGCCTTTTATACTGTCTAAAAAAGTACAGTTTCAGTACCCAGTTTTGAAAGTAAAAATTAGATTTAAAGTTTATATTACCTTTCACATTTTCTATTTTTCTGTATAATTCAACCTTTGAAAATATAGTAATTGGGTATTTCTTCAAACAGATGGCCTGCGTGATGTTCCATAAGTGTAAAGAGGTAGTTAAAAACTCATGGAAGGTGTTTCCAGCAAAACTTGTAGCTTTTGTGTCTTGGCTAAATATTCAAGGGTTAATATAGCGTGGCTGTTCAGTGTCTTTTACTTGAAGAGAACTTTTGTATTGTAACTTATTTTTTATTGTGCTTTAAACACTATGTAAATAACCTTCAGTAATAAAGCATTACAATTATATAATTTGCTTTTATGCAAATCTAAAATTTTTACATAGCAGGTCACAGAAAACTGATGGGAATACATTTTATCTTCACTGAAAAATTTTCTTAGAGGCAGCCTGGAAGTCAATAATGGATAGAATTAGTTTCTACTGGATAAATAAACCTGTATGAATTTCCACATTGCTTCAAATAACTGAGAATTGGGCACAACCAACTACTTAGTTTGGGGACTCTTTTGAAGGAACAGTATCACCTCTTCCATTTGATACTCTTACATTACCTTCTTAATAGAGAAAACTACCAGCTTTCAAGTCTAGTAAAGGGAGTTGAAAAGCGGAAAGTTATTAACTTTCCCAAAAGCTGAAGCACATTTTCGTTCCTCTCTTGCTTTCATTAAATATACATAGATTCCAGGAGAATAGGTTGACTAATGATTAGAGCAGGGTACCATCCCATCTCTTTTCCAGAAGAATGTGACACCATCTCTTCATTTCACTTCAAGCACTTCCTCACTGTTCCAACCAAAAGTGGCACAACTCTCAGCTCCTTTTTGTAATGATTTCATCATTGCCACTGTCAACAGCAATTTAATAAACACCCAATTTAGGTAAGTACTGAACTGGATGCTGTTAATAGCTACACACACAATAAATGAACATGAACCAAACAGTCTTGAGGCACAAATTGACAGGAAGGCCTAATACATATTTATCTATTCACAGACTGATCCTGTATGATCTCCTAGGTCCCTCTGAACTCTAAATTTATAGAAATCTATTCTGAGAGCATTCAAATAAAATAATCTGTAGGGAGTAAAAAGGACTTCTGGCTTAGAGTCAAGGGGATCAAGACGATTAAGTCCTGCAGAATTCCGTAAAAATAAATAGTAAGTTCTTCAAAGCCTGTCCGACTTCCTTTTCGAGCAAACGGGAATAATGAACTCCTACTTGAGAGTTAAGAATCGCTGACTTGAAGTGAGCAAGTCCAGGTGTGGCTCTGGAAAGAAGCCACGTTACTATGGCAACTTCGAATCGCCATTTTAGGTCTTCTCGCGGCCTCCCACCCTCGCGTCACTTCCGGTGTTACCTGTGTGGTTACAGGGAGCCGTAAACAAGGTGTGCAAACTTCTGGAGAGCTGTCGGGATGCTGCAGAGCGGGGCGGCTGGAGGCCGTGGCTGTGCTCTGTGCCCACTGCTGGGCGTCCTATTCTTCCAGGGTGAGTGAGTCGGCGGCCGGCTCGGTCGCACTTCCGGCCGGGGGCTTAGGGAAGATGGTCGCTTTTCCGGTTCCGGTGGGGGGTCTCAGGAAAGACCCTACTGCGCTTCTGGGAAGGAAGGAAGCGGGAGGGCGTGGGGAGGTTGTTCTCTTCTCGTAATCAACACCCACTGAGGGGTGTCGGTAGCCCGTCCGTACTTTCCTGAGCCCCTGGGAGCTCGATCACTGTGCGTTGTATTGTGGTGATGGCACGGCTAGATAGAATCACGGAGGGCACTGGGTTTGGGGGCGTCCGGTGTTGTCTTATGAGTTATCAGTGGTTGACTCGGCTGTGGTTTTGTGGGCCGTATATCCTGATTAGGAAAGGACAATTCTAGTCTTCAGTAGTTGCAGTAATTTTGGGAAAGAAAATGATGACTGTTGGTAATTTTTTTTTTTTTTTGTAGGTGATTGTCAGGGCTTATGAAGTAAAACGTTTATGAGTCACAGAAAGGATGTGCTTTGATTTCATTGTAACAGAGATGCATGTGTTGAGGAAAAGAAACTGCTCTGGTATTTTAATAACAGTTGTTGTTTTTTTTTAATACAAGAAAGGGAATATCAATTCTGTTAAGATTTTAATCTATTAACCAATATCAGAAGTATAGTATTCACACTATCACATAATCTTAAAATTTGGATAAGTTTTGCTTTCATGCAATTTTCAAGTTGCATAAATTTCAGTCAACCTAATTACCTTCATTTAGGGTGCAATTATTCCCTGGATTTGTGTGAGTGTGTGTGTATGTGTGTGTGTGTGTGTGTGTGTGTGTGTGTGTCTTCCCCAGGAAATCATATGTTAGTAGAGCTAGCATAGGAGTGTATTGTTAACTTCATAAAATTTCCCTGTGGGTAATGGGAATTTCTGAAGGGGATCTTTGATATAAAGGCTTCAGGTGTGCTAAGTCTCAGCAGGTAGGGCTAGGGAGTTTTAATTTATTTGATGACTAGTATTTATGCTGCCAGCATACTCCCTGATCCCTTCCAGCTGCCTGTGTCATAACAGGTGTCCAGTTTTTCAGCTAAATTATTTTGCAATATACTATTTAGGCAGACCTACTGTCACTCCAAATAATCCTAAATTCTTTTCCAATATACCGTTTAGGCTGAACTACTGTCACTCCAAATCATCCTAGTTTCCTCTCTCTGTCTGTCTGCCTGTCTCTCTCACACACACAGAGAAATGTTCAAATATTGTCCTACTGAAAAAAAATTCTAGAAATGGTGGGTGGTTTCACAAACTTGATGTCATTTCACACTGAAAACTGCCCATTAGTTCAGCAACCAAATAATTCAAATGTTAAAAGTTGAGTCTATGATCTGTATGTATTTGTTCATTTATCTTTTGCCTAACCACCCCCCCCAAATCCCGGCTTTATTGAGATATAGTTCACATGCCGAACAATTTACCCATTTAAAGTGTACCATTCAGGGAATTCCCTGGTGGTCCAGTGGTTAGGACTCCTTGCTTCCACTGCAGGGGGTCATGGTTTCGATCCCTGGTTGGGGAACTAAGATCCCTCATGATGCACAGCATGGCATGGCCAAAAAAAAAAAAGGCGTACCATTCAATAGTTTTTAGTATATTCACAGTTGTGCAATTATTATGACAATCAGTTTTAGAACATTTTCTTCATCCCAAAGAAACTCCATAGTCATTAACAGTCACTCATTCTTTCCTCCCCCCCGCCCCTGGCAAACACCAATTTACTTTCTATTGCTGTGGATTTGCCAATTCTGCACATTTCATAGAAATGGAATTGTACAATATGTGTTCTTTTGTGACTAGCTTTTTTCACTTAGCATGTTTTCAAGGTTCATCCATCTTTGAGGGGGTCTTTTGTTTTGAGTCTCTTAGGTAACAGACTTTGGTTTCATACCAGTTTATTTGCCTTTCCTCTTCATATTTAGGACCCATTAAATTATTAACTTGTTTGAATTCTTCCTAAGTTATAAGTATGGTCCTGCTATATCAGTTGTCTAAGTATGTAAAACCAGTAGATTAACAAGCCTAGGGCTCTTACACTTTTCTCTTTTCCACTTGAGTGTGCAATTTTATGAATCAGTTTGACAGATTTGTATTTTGGAAAATTGGGTGTATAAAATTGGGAGTTTTTGTCATTTTTTCCATTTCTTCCATGTATAAAATTACTTATGGTTAAATGTGATCTTCTTGTTTTCCTCCCAGATTAAATTTTTAAAAATTATTATAATTATTTCTATAGTTGGCTGTTTTTACCTGGCAAGAATGCTTTTTCCCTCTGGGGAAGAGATAAATATCCATTAGCACATTAGGCCTAGGATGAAAGTTTCTGAATGAATGTAACATTGGATTGATATTTTTTTCTTCTTATTTTACTTTTTGAGTGGAAGAGGAAAATTATTTTATATCCATTGATTTTAGAATACTTTTAATTTCAGTAAAACAGAGAAAAGTGCTTATAAGTGTACAGCTTAATGAATTTTCAGAAACTGAACACCCCTGGGGAACCAGCACCCAAATCAGCATGTAGATTGTTACTGGCATTCCAGAAACTTTCCCTGTGCCTCCTTTCAGGCATTCTTCCTTCTCCTCCAGGGGGAACCAATATCCTGATGTATAGATTAGTAGTGTAGATTTGTTTAGTTCATCCATGGATGTTATGGTTACTTTTCTGTAACTATATATTTAAGACCTGCTTATCCAGTGTTTAGATTTCAGTGAAGTGACTTTACATATTGATAACTTTGTGGCAAAATTATGTTCATGAATATGGAGTTTATATAAAGAAGGAAGAAGCTGCTAGTAGGTAGTTTGATTAAAGGTGTACTTGCTGTAATTCAGTAACCAAAATTTGCTCAGAACTTGTAATTTTTATGCAACAATTTTTGTTTTATAAAAGGAAACTCTTGGTTTGGTTCAGTTGAATAAATATTACTGAGCATCCATAATGTGCTACGTTTTATTTCAATGAGCTTAGGGTCTATTGAAGAAGACAGACAAGTCAGCAGATAATTTTAAAATCTAGTACTAAGAGAGAAATGCACTAGAAACCATGGCATCACAGAGGAAGTGCCCTTAATCTGCCAAGAGGATACAGGGAAGACTTCCTGGAGGTGTCTCCAAAGTTAAATCTGAAAGAAGGATAAGAGTTAGTTAGAGAAAGGGAATGAGGAAAATTCCAGACATAGAGAAGAGCATAAACAAGGCATGGAGGTAACTTTCCAAGAAAATTTTCTGAAACTTACTTTGATTAGATTAACTTAAATCCCGTGTTGACCCCAAATATATCTCTGTGGTCAGGAGAATGGTGTGCTGGAGCTACCTCCTACTGGCTCTCAAGAGCCAATCATGCACATGTCTTCCTAACTCAGCATTCAGAGACTTTTACCTTCATAGCTTGAAATTAGCCATGGTGGGAGTATTTGTACCACAGAAATTGTCAAAGCTACATATTTGGGTTTTCTATTTTTTAGCTGTTCACCAGCACACCTCTGGATGTAATGATTAGTTTAGGCCAATCTGAGTTACCTTCCAGAGCTGGGAGTAGGGTCTCATTTTTCTTGGTTTGCTCCTCTCTCACCAGATCCATTCACTTCTCTTCTCTGTTTTGCCTACTCCCTGGAAAGCTGACCTATAAACCACATCCTCCAGGCTCCCGTCCTCTGGGTTCCAGTTAGGTTTGGTCAGTGGGAGGCATTGGCAGGAGATTGGAGGGCAGGAGGAGAAAGACATTTTTCTTCCCTGCTCCCTCTCTGTCATGGTGCCATGGTTGATAGTGGCTATGCTCCTCTGTGGCTACAGCTTCTGTCAAATGGCCCACAGATCCACCTCTTACCAGGCTTCAGTAACACCATTTCCTCCCTTTGCCCCTTCAGGCGTGGAGTGGTAAAGGCTTTGTGCCTTTGTTGGCTTCCTTGTTGCTGAGAAAAAGTCCCTTTGAAAAGTGACCCACATACTTTTCAAAGTTTTAGCTGATTTTGCCTTCTGTTTCCTGCCTGGACCCTGACAGAGGCCTCTACCCCCAAGCTCATGGGCTATGTAGGAAAGGGTGGATATCTAAAGAAAATCTGGGTATTGTCAGGAAAGGAGATGAGGGGAATGGATATTGAGCTGGTAACAAACAAGAGTTCACTACCTTCAGTTTGGGTTCCTGTGGTGGTGATAGTCAAGTGGGTATATCCAGTAATATTTGGACACTCAGAGGCAGGTCATGGCTAGCAACATAGTTTGGGGAATCATTAGCCTATTAGTGGTTGTGAAATCTATAAAAGTGGGTAGGATTGTCCAAAGAGAACATGTTGAAAGAAGGACCATGGGCTCAGGGTGGAACTCTGAGGAACACCAGTGTTTAAGGAATGGGTAGGAAAGGAGGAACCTTAGAAAGAGATTTGATAGAAACTAGCAGAGATGTCGAGTGTGTGCGTGTGTGTGTATGTAACACAATCAGTGTGGAGAATTGGTTGGAGGGAGACTAATGAGATTCTGATTTATAACTCTAATCCATAGTTCTTTTTTGCTATAAAGCAGGGTTGGCAAACTTTTGTAAAGGGCCAGATAATATTTTAGGCTTTGTGGGTCACACGATCTCTGTTGCAAGTATTCAACTTTGCTGGCGTAGCACAAAAGGAGCCCTAGACAATATATAAATGAATAAAGTTGGCTGTGTTCTAATAAAACTTTATTTATAAAAAGATGTTGTGGGCTAGATTTGGCCCATGGTCCATAGTTTGCCCATCCCTGCCCAAAACCAACTGCCCCCTTGACATTATCCCTTGAATATCTCAAAGGCACCTTAAACTTACCCAAAATCAAACTCATGTTCTTCCCTGCCAAGCCTGGTACTTTTCTAGTCTTTCCTGTGTCAGTGAATGGTATCACCAAGCCAGAAATATGGGAGTCATCCTCAATGCCTCTCTTTCCCAAACATTCCACATATGATCTAACACCAGTTCTTGCTGATTTTACCTTGTATTGTTGTCTTCCTAGTTCTCTCCATGTCCACTGCCACCAACTTAGTTCAATCTTTCCTTATTTCTCACTTGACTATTGTAGTAGCTTCCTAAGTAATCTCTTTATATATACTCTTAGTGCCTCCTAATCGTCTTCCCTAGAGTGAGGTTTTAAAAATGCAAACTTCTTCATGCCCCTTCTCACTCAGTCCCATACTTAAGTATTTTCCATGGCTTCCCATTACTCGAATAAGGACCCAAATCTCTAAGGTCCTGCCTGAACTAGTTTCTGCTTACCTCCTAGCCATGTCTCAGTCTTCTCTCTCATGCTCTTTGTGTTGCTACCATTCTGCCTTTTTTTCAGTTCCTTGACTGACTGTGCTCCTTCCTGACACAGGACCTTTGCATACGCAGTATCCTCTGCCCGGAATTCTCCCCCTCTCCTCGCCTTGTTATCCTTGCTTCAGAACTCAACTCAAAAGTAACTTTTTTCAGGCAAGCTTTCATTAACCACTCCCTGCTCCCCTATCATAAGCGCTACAGTTCTCATAACCACTCTGTCTTTTCTTCACAGTGCTTATCAGAGTTTGTAATTATACATTTGTCTTTATGACTGTTTGATTAGTGTATTGAACTTCTGCTGCATTTTAAGCTCCAAAACAGGGAGTGTATGTATTTTGCTCACATTTAATCCTGAACTTAGAGGGTGGCACAAAACAGACGCTCAATAAATCTTTGTTTGAAGAATGAGTGAATGAATGAGTGTATCATCCTGGAAGCCTTGAGACAGAGAAGGTCAAGGAGCAAACAGTTACTGCTGCAGAGGGATCCAGTAAAATCAGGAGAGAAAACTGCCTATTGGAGTTTTTGTCCCTTTGATTTTGCTGTTTTAAGACAATAATGCCTTTTACTAGAAGTGGTAGTGGAGTCCAAATTGTGCTGTAGGGGTCCAGAAGTGGATGGGAAGGGAGGAAAGGGAGACGTCAGATATAAACAACTCTTTCACAAACTTGGCTTAGGGTAGAGAGGGCAGTAGTTGGTAATGAGTAGGATTACAGGGTTAAGGAAAATTCGTTGTTGTTTTGTTTTATTGTTATATATTTGTTTTTACAGGTGGGAGAGAATTCTGTGTATTTAGAGGCTGAGGGGAGAAAGCCCCTCTTGAAAGGGAAATGTTGAAGATAGTAGAGAGGGTTTTTTTTCTTCTTCTTCTTTCTTCCTGGAGCAAGGCTTGGAAGGGAGGGATCCAGGCAGAGAAGAAGGGCTTGACCTTGCGTAGAAAAAGGGACACCACATCCTTTCAGATTGGAGGTAAGAATGGGTGCAGACGCAGGAAGATATGTGACTAAGCAGTTTGTATGGCTTCAAGTTCCTTGAAGAAGAGAGACATTTTCTTCTGAGAATGAGGGGTTTATAGGTTGCACAGAGGATAAAAGAGAATGGCAAAGTTTGAGGAGTCAGAAAGCGGAGATGACCAAGGCTGGTTAAAGAGTCATCATGCCTCATTAAGGACTTAGCTGTGGATGGAACTGATGAATTTCTTATGGTAACTATCGGTGCAGTGGTGCGATTTTTCTCCTTCAGCGCACACCAGCCATAGTCTAGAAGTGGTCATCTAGGGCTGAGCTTTTCCTGATTCTGTTTAATGGAAAGGTAGGTGTCTGGGGGATTTAAGAATGTTGAAAATACTGTAAGAATGGGGATATGAAGAGAGTGGGTGACTAATAAGCACACTTTGTTCCTACATGAGAACTTTTCGTGACCTGTCCACCTCTTTCTCTGCCTTCTCCCTTCCCTCTGACTCTTGCTCTTAAGGTACTTCAATTTAATGGAGGAAATCGTCTTTACAAATTGAGTGCAAGCAATGGTATATGTGCTTGAGTAGCGTTATGTACTAAATGTTATGTGAAAATTGAAAAATAGTAACAAACTGCATCAGAGAATTTGGGAAGGCATCACAAGGGGGGTGATATTTGAGATGGGTTTTGAAGGGCGTGAGTATTGGGGATGTGGTTACCAGGCAGGATTGGTAGGGATGGGGAGAAACTTCCAGATAAAGACATATTCAAAGAAAGTCACAGTGGCATGAAGGACATAGTAAATTTGGGAAATGGCAGGACATTCTGGGCATAGTGAAGGGGATGGGATGGGTAGGTGGGCAGAGTAGCAGAAGTTGGGGGCCAGATTGGCACTATTTAGATTTTATGTTATAGCCCAGTAGAGAATTACTGAAGGTTTTTGAATATTTGTGGTGTTCATTTTAATGATAATAGTTAACATTTATTGAAAGTTTCAATTTCAGGTACTATGCTAAGCATTTTATGTGTTACCTTCTTTAATCTTATTAGATCCTCACAGTGACACAATGAAGTAGGTCTTTTAATTATTCCCACTTACCAAGTGAGAAAATTGAATCTTGGACAGGTTAGGTAACTATGATCAAGGTCTCACAGCCAGAAAGCAGCTGGGCTAGAACTCAAGTTCAGGTCTGTCTAATTCTAAATCTAAACTTTAAAGTCTCTTTGCTATACTTATGTTTTAGGATATATAAAGAGTATATAAGGGATATATATCCTTTATATATAAAGGATATATAAAGAGTATGGGGAGTGTGAAGATTATCCATTCATTTCTGCCTTTCTTTTTTTTTTTCCTTTTTTGCGGTACGCGGGCCTCTCACTGTTATGGCCTCTCCCGTTGCGGAGCACAGGCTCCGGATGCGCAGGCTCAGCGGCCATGGCTCATGGGCCCAGCCGCTCCGCGGCATGCGGGATCTTCCCGGACCGGGGCACGAACCCGTGTCCCCTGCATCGGCAGGCGGACTCCCAACCACTGCGCCGCCAGGGAAGCCCTCTGCCTTCCAGTTTTTAGAGCTTTATCTTAAGTCATGAGTAAGGTGGGTCAGGAGTGAGGGCTTAGGAGAGAGTAGGGACTGAGGGATGAAGGCTTTCCAGGCAGAGGAACAGCATTTGCAAAGGCATAGGAGGAATAACAAGTTTAGCATGGCAAAGTCAGAGAGGATGTCTTGGATGAACCAGAGGTAGTCCTCATCTTTGGGATGGTCATGGTCAGATTCTTAGTAGAGTTGTGAGCTCAGTCTTGGTCTCCTGCTTTTTTTTTTTTTTTTTTTTTTTTGGTGTCCTGCTTCTAAGAGGAATGTGAACAGACTGGATTGTCTAGAGAGGAGCAAGAAACATGATTCAAAGCAGCAGAGGTAAAGTCAGTGGAAATGATGATTCATAAGTATGTCTCTGCCAGGAAAGTTTGAGAGACTAAGGACAGAACTAAAGAGGTGTCAGTAACAATGATGAAGCTATCTAATGTGCATTGAGCACTTACTCTGGGTTAGGTAGGCTTCTTAGTGTGGTACATGTTTTAATTCATTTATCCTTCACAGTGACCTTCTAAGGTAAATGTTATTATTATCATTCCTACCAGGATGAGAAACTGAAGAAATCAAGTAAACCTACGAAGGCCACAGAGTCAGCAGGTGATAGGGCTGGGATTTGCGTCCTTTCTCAACCAGAGGGACTGCTGTTTTCCAGGATGGTGTGTGGGTTTGCTCTCTTCTGAAACCTTGCTGCTCTGTTTGCCTTTGGCCTGCCAGGTGAATCATGGCTCATTGTAGTGGAGAAGGAAGCAGGAAAAACAAAGTGCTGGTGGCTTACTTTCCTAAAAAATGGCTCCCTAATGGAAGAGAAATTTCTACCACTGTTCTGTGAAAGCAGAGGGAATGGTCAGAAGAAAGTGCCAACTCTTTTGGGGGAGACGGGATGTCAAAGTTGGATATACGAGGGGACTTCCCTGGTGGCAAAGTGGTTAAGAATCCGCCTGCCAATGCAGGCGACACGGGTTCGATACCCGGTCTGGGAAGATCCCACATGCCGCAGAGCAACTAAGCCCGCAAGCCACAACTACTTGAGCCTGCGCTCTAGAGCCTGCGCTCTAGAGCCTGCGAGCCACAACTACTGAGCCCACGTGCTACAACTACTGAAGCCCACGTGCTACAACTACTGAAGCCCACGTGCCTAGAGCCCGTGCTCCACAACAAGAGAAGCCACCGCAATGAGAAGCCAGTGCACCACAACGAAGAGTAGCCCCCACTGGCCGCAACTAGAGAAAGCCCACGTGCAGCAACAAAGACCCAATGCAGCCAAAAATAAATAAATAAAATAAATAAATTTTTAAAAAGTTGGATATACGAAGTGGTTTTGGAAAGAGGAAGTCTCTAAAGAGTTTAAAAATGATATCTTATTTTTACATTTTAAAATGCATTAAATTGTAAATTTAATAAACTTTTTCCTCCCCATGATTTACTTTTAATGGATAAGTGATTCATTAACGAGCCTTAAGAAAGGGAAAAATAAAACAAAACTAGATAGAACCTTGGGGTAGATTTATAAAAATTATTTTTTCTTTGAAAAAAAATTCCTATTCTTGCTTTCTACTCTTATTTTGCTGGTGGTTGAGGCAGTGATAGCTTCAGGTTACAGTCGTGCTGTACTTGGGGTAAATCCCTCAGACCACAGCAACTGCCATATTCCTGGAGTATAAGTGTGTCAAGGGAGTGGGTGGTGTTGCCTTTTAGCCTTCTGTGTGCTGACCCGCTTGGTTGTAGTTAATTTATCCACAACTCTGTATTTGGAAAAAGTGCTGATGTGACCAGGTTTTAAATTTTTACCCAAACATTCATTCTATGATTTAATATCGTAAAATGACAAAAATACCACCCTTGATTAATGCAGATATCTGCTCCTTATCCTTTTGGGTCTGCCTGAGAAGACATTTATTGCTACAGCTTTCTGATGAGAGCCCTAAAAGTGATAAATAGTGTTTCTAGGGCTTCCCTGGTGCCACAATGATTAAGAATCCGCCTGCCAGTGCAGGGGACACGGGTTCGAGCCCTGGTCCGGGAAGATCCCACATGCTGTGGAGCAACTAGGCCCGTGTGTCACAACTACTGAAGCCCTTGCACTCTAGAGCCCTCGAGCCACAACTACTGAGCCCACGTGCCACAACTACTGAAGCCCACGTGCCTAGAGCCCGTGCTCCGCAACAAGAGAAGCCACCACAGTGAGAAGCCCGCGCACCTGCTCGCTGCAACTAGAGAAAGCCTGCACACAAAAACGAAGACCCAATGCAGCCAAAAATAAATAAATTAAAGAAAGAAATAAAAAAATAGAGTTTCTATATTGTTCACTCACGTCTATGTATTCCACCCAGTGTACACATTTTAAATGTTTGGGCTTGCTTTGATTAGGTGTTTACATCGTCCTTTCCCTGGAGATTAAAGCAGATGCCCACGTCCGGGGTTATGTTGGAGAAAATATCAAGTTGAAATGCACCTTCAAGTCAACCTCATCTATCAGTGACAAACTCACCATAGACTGGACATATCGACCTCCAAGCAGCAGTCGCACAGAATCAGTAAGTGTATAATTTTAAGGATATTTCTTTGAGCCTTCTGTGGTCAACAGCTCTGGAATCCTTTTATTTTAATGTCACAGGTACACCTTAGGCCTTCTCATCTTAAAATAGAAGATGAGCTTCTATTAAATAGAAGGAGATGAGCTTCTACCCTATATCACATTCATCTGGTCATATAGGGCTTTTTCTTCTTCTGTGTAAGAATCTTGCAAATAAGCTATAGGAAAAACAGTCAGAAACTCAGAGGAAATGTGGTTTAGTTTTGTTTCTCTTTTGTTGTTTCTTTTTGCTTGGCTTCATAGCTTGAGTTTCAGATTTGTTGTACTAAAAAGGGTACCTCCAGGCTGTTGGACAGAGAAATTCTATAGGTCCCAGTCTTAGACATCCTTTTGCTCAAAGCTGCTCATTTCCTGTCATGTGAAGTTGTCTCAGTGGGTGTTTCTGTTTGTATATCGGTACTTGTAGATTTATCTTGGCATCTTCTCCCAGTGTGTAAACATCTGCACTGATTTATACAGCTCCCTTTGAAGGAAATTATAGGGCACCTTATGTTGATGACAGATGCTGTTGATGACAGATGGTCTTGCAATATTAGAAGCAATATATTTTAATCACACAGATAAAACACATTTATGGCTCAAATCCCATTGTGGATGTCTAATTGAAGATGCAATGCTATTAAAAAACCCTTTTTCTGTACGCTTCCAGCAATATCCTAGGTCAGGATACTTTTTATCAAGAATGTGAATATCAGAGTGGCATGTAAGATTGTATTTTTGAAAGTATCCTTGATTTGTTTATCCTGTTTCCTTCATTAGAAGTACTTTCTCTTTGATTTTAATGTATAAGCTTTGGATTTTGTTTTAGGAACCATTATGGAATGCCATGTAGCATCTCTCAGTAACTACAGTAGGTGCTCCAGTTGTCCTAGTGAAGGTGGCTCCAGTGAGCTAGGCTGTATTTGTGGTCCCTTTTTCTCCCTTCCTTCCTTTCTTCCTTCCTCCTTCCCTCCCTCCCTCCCTCCCTCTTTCTCTTTCTTTCTCTTTCTTTTTTTCTTTCTCTCTCTCTCTTCCTTCCTTCCTTCCTTCCTTTCTCTCTCTCTCTCTCTCTTTCTTTCTTTCTTTTTTTTCTGAGGTAAACTTTTATTTCTTGGCTGACAGAACTTGCAGACCCATGCTCCTCCCAGCACATTTTATCCTGCCCAAGCAGCGGCAGTCTAGTCCAAAAGGTGCCATGGCCAAAGGGGCTGGGGAGTCACCTCCCATTCCAGGCTGGAGGAGTAGGGGGCTTGGGGATACTCCCCCACAAACCTTTGCCAGCAAGAGGCCATGAGTCACCCCAACCCCAAATCCTGCATTCTGGTAGGAGGTGGCAGTGCCTCCTTCCAGCTCTCCAAACCTGAGAGGGGCATGCATGACCAGACAGGGCAGGACACATACCCCCACCTCCAGTAATGGCAGTCTCCAACACCGGCCTCTGCTCAGGTTACAACCCCAGCCCCCATCCCAGGGCAGCAGAGATCTCTCCTCCTCCTTGGTCCTCAGTGATGGATGGAGCCCTCCACACCAGGCAGAACAGAGGCAAAGACGGAAGTAGCGGCAGTGGCGGGGAAGGAGCAGGCACCGAGACTGGTGGCACAGGGGCCCAGGGCTCTCCCGAAGTCAGGGCAAGCTGTCTGTCCAGGCAGCTCTGGGGCTAGACACTCGGTGAGCGTAGTTGGCTGTGATACGGGTGCTTGGACACCTTTCTGTCCTGATGCTATAGCTGATACTTGTCTTTGGCTGCTGCCCGCTCCTTGGCATCAAAATACCAGACAATGACGGCGTACTTGGTGGCATGGGCTGGTTTCACCTCATGGGGGTTCCGCCGATCAGACCAGAAAATGAGCAGCCGGTCAAAGAGTGGCTCAATGTTGGCTATCACAGGACGGCCCTCAGGGAACATCTGCAGCAGGCCGCCATGCACCTTGACGTCCCAGTTCTGATTCAGGTAATAGATGCAGCACCCATCGCCATACGGATTGTTAACGTGTCTCACGTACCCCAGCCCGTTACCTGGGTAACACGCCACATGGCCTTGGTGCGCCCATTGATGACGTAGCTGCCCAGCCTCCCAGCACAGTGGCAGATTACAGCATCCACGTGGGCCACGAGGGCACCGATGCTTCGGCAGCCTGGCTCATGGCCTTCCACCCAGGCGATCTGCTCCCCACGGATGCTGCGTGGCAGGATAGCCCACTGGCTCATCACGCAGGCACCTGCCCCGCTTCAGGGCCTCCACCTCTGCCAGCACTCGGCCACCTAGTGCCGCCCCCAGGAAGCTGTCCTTGACGCAGATGCCATAGTACCGCATGCAGGGCACAATATAGCCCAGGGCCAGGCGCTCAGGTGCAGTGGGCAACACCTCCTCCCTCAGCCCGGCGCTGGCCTCACCGCTGCCACTGCTGCAGCCCTCCCCCTCTGCCTCACCTCCCAGTTCTCCTGCCCGGCCCAGGGCCGCTTGCTGGGGGCGGGGGCATCCCCACCATCCTCTGCCCATTTCCCTTTGGGGGCCTCGGCCAGGCGCCCTGGGCTGCCAGTCGCTGGCACCCCTTGGTGACCAGTGCCCCATCACCGTCACTCCGCAGCGGCCGCAGCTCGCCGTCATCCTGCCCACCGAAGCCCTCCTGCAGGGGGCTGGTTGTGGTGGAAGTAGCTGTGGCTCTGGGGGTCCCACTCCCCGCCGAGGCCTCACCAGGCGCTCCCGGACGGTGGTAGGAGGACAGCAGGGGACAGGGCAGGTAACTCTCCACCCCCATCCTGGCCCTGCTAGGCTCCAAGGGCTCTGACACCGAACCTGGCAACTGAGGGAGAGCCTGACTCAGGGGCTGCGGCTGGCGCGGGCTGTCCACGACAGCAGTGTCTTCATCCCTCGGGCGTGGAGGGCGCGGCCTAGGCCCCTGCTGCCTTCCTCCTCCTCCTCCTCCTCCTCCTCCTCCTCCTCCTCCACTTGATGCAGCCGCGCGCCGGGGCGGCTGGGCCTGGCGTGGGGCAGGATGGCGCAGGACAGGTGGCAGAGGCCTTTCTCGTGCCCTGGGGCTGCTAGCTGGTGCCCAAGTCCTCTGCTGTCCCTAGGGGCTTGGGGAAGGACCTGTCACGGTGGCGAGGTTTTTCCTCCGGCTTCGGCGCCGCCGTTTGTGCCAACCGCCCTGCGCAGCACAGCACGCCATTCCCCGCCCCACCACTTGCGACGCTCTGCCTGCCTTCCTTCCTTCCTTCCTTCCTCCCGCCCTCCCTCCCTCCCTCCCGCCCTTCCTTTCTTTCTTTCAACTTAAAAAAAATTTTTATATTGAAGCATAGTTGATTAACAATGTTGTGTTAGTTTCTGGTCCTTTTTTCTTTAGACTTAAAATAGGTCACTTTATTTTGAGTGGTCAGGAAACTATGGCTGGCTTCATATGGCTCTTCCTCCTTGGCCAAAAGTAGGACAGAGCAAACAGTGGGGATCTTCCTGGGGCAGAAGCCTTAAATGCAAACAGCAGTTCGCGTATGGCGCTGTTCTCTGTGAGGCTAGTCGGGAAATCGGCAAACTCATCCAAGTTGGAATTAGTGGACCCTTAAAGTTGCAACTATGTTGCAGTTACGTGATCAGTCAGGATTCTGTCGAACTAATCAGTTAGCAGGATTGGAGTATCACTAGTTTAACTTGAAACTCACAGGTCGGATTAACCTTGCAGATTCACAGCAGGCTTTGTTTTGTCAATAAGGAGTTTCAAACCCTTTTATACTGCTGCTGATAATCAGAGATAGGTATTCTTTAGCTCCCTCTTTGGAACATTCTACACATTTTATTATTTACTAATATCTGTATTTCCCACTAGATGGTAAATTCCACGAGAGCAGGGACTGTGCCTGATTGGCTCCCACTGTATCATTTTGCTTAATACAATGCCTAAGGGCACATAGTAGGTGTGCAGTAAATATTTGTTGAATGAATGCATGAACAAATGAACCAAGAAGTGATTCAGCATCTTCTCTGGGAAGTTGCTTTTCAAAATTGGGCAATTCGGTGTTTGTAAGTGCCTGGGTTCTTAAGTGGGGAGGTACCAAGTAAGGAAAGAACTAGGAAAGGCTTGAATCTTGCATAAGAGAGAGAGAAAGATCATATTGTATTGTAGTGCTTGCCCAGCCTACCACCAAATATAATTAGGTGTTTTTGGTGATGAAATATATGATTACCAATCTGAAGTAGCATTGTTTTAATTCAATGTATATTCATTGAATGCCAATCATGCATCTGACTTGAGGTTTTTTTTTTTTTTTTTTTTGCGGTACGCGGGCCTCTCACTGTTGTGGCCTCTCCCGTTACGGAGCACAGGCTCCGGATGCGCAGGCTCAGCGGCCATGGCTCACGGGCCCAGCCGCTCTGCGGCATGTGGGATCTTCCTGGACCGGGGCACGAACCCACGTCTCCTGCATCGGCAGGCGGACTCTCAACCACTGCGCCACCAGGGAAGCCCTGACTTGAGGTTTTTATTAATTGCCAAGATAGATAACTTGAGAGAGGCTTATGTTACAGCCTCCTGGTGATTTTGAGAGTAAACAAAAATCTCCCCTTTCCCACTTATTAGCTGTGTGCCTTCGAGTAACTCATTTAATTTCTTGTTTTTGTCCTTGTTTCCCTTTCTGCCTGCTCCATGTATAGTTCAGTGTTGTTGTGAAGCTCAAATGAGTAAACGTATAGAAGTAGTTTGCACACTATAAAGTACCATATGGATTAGATGCTGCTTTAGCATAGGGTTTCTCAGCTTTGGCACTGCTGGCATTTTGATACAGATAATTCTTTTTTGTGGGGGCTGTCCTCTGCTTTGTATGATTTTCAGCGGTATCCCTGGCCTCTACCCACTAGAAGCCAGTAGCACTCCTCCCCGTTGAGACAACCAAAATTATCTCCAGATATTACCAAGTGTCTTGAGGGCAAAATTGCCCCTGGTTGAGAACTGCTACTTTAGGACTTGGGGGAGAATTTAAAAGGGGTTCAAGAATTAGGATCCCTGGATTCTTTCATCAGGCCTTTTTCTGGACAAGTTTTATTAGCCTGTCTTTTAATCTATAGGATGGAAGTGAACAAAACATAAAAAAAATTGTCCAACTGGGAAAACCCACTACACATTTGTATTTTATTTTGGACCTACTTAGCTTTACGTTTTCATTGCATTTTCCAAATTAACTTTTTTCTCATGGTGTTGCTTTCTTAGATTTTTCATTATCAGTCTTTCCAGTACCCAACCACAGTGGGCACGTTTCGGAATCGAATTTCCTGGGTTGGAGATGTGTATAACGGGGATGCGTCCATAAGCATAATCAACCCTACCATAAAGGACAATGGGACCTTCAGCTGTGCTGTGAAGAATCCCCCGGATGTGTACCATAATATTCCAGGGACAGAGCTAACAGTCACAGAAAGGGGTAAGCTAACTGCCACCAACCTTCTTCTGTAGTGAGTGCTCTCTGACTACTGTGGTGGTTTGTGGGGAGATCAGTGAGAAGCAAAACTACCTATCTTCATAAGCCGGTTGGTCACTGGGACATTCTGCCATTTTGAATTGTCTGAGGATGAGTTTTTTTACCTTTATTTTTCAAACTGACTTTTTTTTTCAAATATCGTCATAGTTTCTCCATTATCCTTTTAAAATTTTAATTTCAGGTGACCAGAGGTCTTGTGGAATGTATGGCAAACCCCTGAATAAATGGAGGGTTGCTGTCTGTGTGAAATAGAAGTCATTCTGGGTTCCCTAATGTGTTCATACCCTCAGTTATGAGACTGTGTTCTTGCCTGTTTCTTGAAAGGGTACCTCCTCTAAAGATGGAGGCAGCACATTTCTTTTATGTTGCAAAGAGCAACTGTTTCCTTTTAGTGTGAAACATGAGGAGAGTGGGTTAAGGGTTGACCTTTTTTTCTACACTATTCCCTGGTGACTGTTGAGTGGTCATTCTAGTCCTTATTTGAATTTGAACCAAAGATTTAGAGATTCAGAAATGACAAGGTATCTATGGTTCATTATAGATACCTTGTCATTTCTCAAATCTTTCTGTATGTCTCTCTCTCTCCCTCCCCTTCCTCTTTCTTTATTTTTTTAAGGCAACTCATAGGCTTCAAAGACATAGGAACGTTCATATTGCTGGTAGCGGTAGAAACTGGTATGGTTTTTCTGGAAGACAGTTTGGTAGTATAAATCAGATGCCTTAAAATTATATACCTTTTGATCCAGTAATTCCATTTTAAAATTTATTTTAAAAAATAGAGCTAAATATTTATATACAAGGATGATCATCATTATATAACTCATAGATTCAAAGAATTGGAAATAATTTGAATATCTAGCAATAGAAGATCGATTCAATAAATTATTTAATATGGTAGAATACTATGCAGCTTTTAAAAAAATCACACCTGGAAGGAAAACTTATGGAAAATATTTATAATATAGTATATAAAAAAGAGGCTAAAAGAAAAAAGAGGCTAGAAATAGTATGTAAACTATGATCAATACTTCTGAACACGTACTCTCCTCCCTATATTCAGACTCATACCCACATACTCCTAGAAAGAAGATTGAACGGGTAGATATTGACATATTGATCCTAGGGAGTGGGATTATGGGTAAATTTTAATTCTTCTTTGTCCTTTTGTGTATTTTCTACTGTTTCTACAATGAACTTATGCCCTTTGTAACCAGAAGAGATACAAGAGCAAATGTAAGACTATCTGGTGTCAAAGGAAGCACTTTGTGTGTCCCTCTCTTTGACCTCTTTTTCCTCCTCCAGGTTTTGGCATGATGCTGTCCTCCGTGGCCCTTCTTTCCATTCTTGTCTTCATTCCCTCAGCTGTGGTGGGTGTGCTGCTGCTGGTGAGAATGGGGAGGAAGTCTGCGGGGCTGAAGAAGAGGAACAAGTCTGGCTCTAAGAAGTCATCTATTGAGGTTTCAGCTGAGTAAGTCCAGCTGCAGTCCTGAGCAGTCAACCCTCTTCAGAGACCTGGCTTGTGGACGGTACCCAGGCTTCTGCGTCATGCCTTCCTTTCTTCCAGGCTGAATTTAGTTCTGCTGAAAGGGAAATGTGTGGATGTTAATTTGGAGAGAGAGATGGAGGGATTGATAGCATAGTCCTAGTCTCTTTTTTTTTTTTTTTTTTTGAAATGAGATTGTGTAGTGCTGTGGTTCTGAATATAAATTCTGAAGTGAATCTCTCATTCCTTCAAAAGGGACAGGAAATTCCAACAAGTCAGTTATTTTCCCCTTTTCCTTGTTTTGGCACTGAGCTGATGTCTCCTGACAGAAGTGCCTGAGCAGTGAGAGAGGCTTTAGAACAGCCAGGGAGAGCAAAACAGTTTAAATAAGTGAGAACTACCCTTGGTCAGCGGATGCTCGGAAGGGGCTAATTGGATTCTGGTTATCAAAAGCATTTGCCAGTGAGCAGGTGTGATCCAGTATTTTCCCTAAGAACAAATCCACCAAAAAGGTAACAGAAGTCTGCATAAAACCCTGTTGATTCTCCATTATCTATATCAGGGGCTCTTAACCTGGGGAGAGAAGTCTTACTTTGAGAGAGTCTAAAATCTTATTTCTGTGTGTGTGTGCATGTGTGTGCGTGTGCACATTTATTTAATGGGAGTAACAGTGCCCTTTACAAGGAATCTGTGGCCCCACAAAAAGGCAAAGAACTCTTGGTAAAAATACTAGAACGTCTATTTCGAAGCATGGTCTAACAAGATCCTTTATGATCTAACCCTACCTAAGTCGCATTGTTTCTTGCCATTTCTTCTCATTTGCTCCACATTCCAACTACAGTGAGCCGTTGCCTTCTCCAAACATACTATACTCATTTAGACCTTTTTAAAAATTTTCAACATGCTTTCCTCTTACCTAGAATCCCCTCCCTCCTTCCCTTGTTTGCCTGGAAAACTCTTCCTTATCTTCCAAGACCCTGATGAAATGTCTGCTTCTCAAGAGTTTCCCTGACTCTTTCAGGGAAAACTGATCGCTCCCTCCTTTTTGCTGCCACAGCGGTTTGACCTTAACTCTATGAAAACATTTACCACATTGTATTCTAACAAAATGAGCTCAGGGGACCATGTTTTATTTATGTCTTTATCCCCAGCCCAGCACAATGCCTCTGTCATGGTTGGTGCTCAGTACATTTCTAAATGAACGATTGTGACTGGCTCCTATTTATTGAGCACTTACTATGCGCCAAGCACTGTGGTACCTGTTTTACATGTGCTTATTTTGCATTTACTCCTAACCATTACCCTTTAAGTGTAGCTGGCAATATCTGCATTTTGTAGATGAGGAAATAGGTTCCTGGAGCTTAAGTCATTTTCCCAGTCATCCTGCTGGTAAGTGGCAGAACTGAAATTTAAAAACAGACCTGTCTGACTTCAACGCTTGTCCTCTTGACTGCTCTACCATACTGAGGATAGTGATTGTTCACATTTGGGTTGTCCTCTTTCTACAGCGCTGACCAGGAGAAGGATGACTGCATGGCCAAGCTTTGTGTCCGTTGTGCCGAGTGCCTGGTAAGTCCATGCCATTTCTTCTGTTCACTGTTCATGCTTCATTTTCCTGCTTAATGAATGGAATCCTTCACCTTCAGAGGCAGCAGAGGATATGCAGATAGGTCTAAAGCAAAGTATGAACCAAGGTCTTTCCCCAAAGCATTTTGGTCTCAGGGGACCCCCACCAGTTCTAAACATTATTTTATTTTCTGTCTTATGGGCAGAGAGTGGTGTCCTTAGGTTAGGGAAGGGGATTGCGTAGGCAGCCTCTGCTGACTGACAGGGAACATCCTGAAAGAGGAGTGTCCTATGCTGCTGAGGTCATACTAGGAGACCTGGCTGGACTGGCTGAACCTAAAACCCTGAATTGAACTTTTCTTCTGAGCCTCAGTTTTCCCCAGTGATATAAACTTTTAGGTGACTCGATGGCGTTTGTCAGTAAGAAATACCCATGTTGCAAGGCTTGAGCTTTGATTTACATTTCAGAAAACTGTCATCCCTCCCCCTTTGGGTGCTTGCTGTGACTGGTAGGCTTGTGTGCTGTTCCAGGATCCTAGGAGGGAGAGAGACTCTCTGATGTGGTACTGTTGGAAACAGGTCAAAAGCAACTCATGATCTAATACAAAGCATACCTGTCATGTCAGGGTTTAAACTTGAGCCTTCTTTGTACTTACTGCCAAATTCAGCACTTGGCCGGATGACCACAGCCCAATTACTCACCACAGTGTTCCTTTTTCTCTTTCTCTCACATACTTGAGTATTATAGGTAAGATGAGAGAAAGGTGGATAGGATCTAGTTCCAACCCTTTGGGATTTGAATATTTTTAATAACAAAAAATAAGCTAATGTCCTGAAATGAATACAACATTATTAATCAACTATACTCCAATATAAAGTAAAAATTAAAAAACAAAGAAAAAAGAATCACTTTGCTGTACACCTGAAACTAACGCAACATTGTTAATCAACTATACTCCAATATAAAATAAAAAATTTAAAAAGTAAATAAAACACGAAATAAGCTAATGTTCATAAGATTATTGTCCACATTTCAGATATTGATTTGTTCAACAGTTATTCTTTGAGCATGTATCTGACATGCCCCAGCTGTGATTTTAGGTACTTAGAAAACAACAGTGAACAAAACTGACAAAAATCCCTGCCCTCAGAAGAAATTACATTCTTTCCATTCCTGGAAAACTCATCGTCTGAGACGCAGTTGAAATGTTACCTTCTCTTAAATTGGGTACAAACAATAACAAACTAAATCTTTTAAAAATTAGTAAAATAGATAGTATGTCAGATTGTGCTTAATGCTGTAGAGAAAAAAATAAAATAGGAAAGCGAGATGGAATGGCTGGATAAGGGGGTATGATACCAAATAGGATGGTTGGGGGAGTTCCCTGGAGGTCCAGTGGTTAGGACTCTGTGCCTTCACTGCTGGAGCCCCGGTTCAATCCCTGGCCCAGAAACTAAGATCCTGCAAGCCACAAGGTGTGACCTAAATAAATAAATAGGATGGTTGGGGACACCCTCACTGAAATGATATTTGAACAAACACCTAAAAGTAGAAGCAAGCAACATGGCTATCATGGAGGAACATTTCAGGCAGAGGAAGTGGTTGGTGCAAAGTCTCTGGGGAGAGGCCATGATTGGCCTGTTCTAGGAGCAGCACAGAGGCCAGTGTGGCAGGAATGAAGCGAGCGAGGCAAAGAATAGTATTTCTTCAGAGAGATAATGTCGTATCTTATAGAACATTATAGTGATTGTAATCACCTAGAATTTTATTCTTTTTTTAAAATAAATTTACTTTATTTTATTTATTTTATTTTTGGCTGCGTTGGGTCTTTGTTGCTGCGCGTGGGCTTTCTCTGGTTGCGGCGAGCGGACTCTCCTCTTCGTCGCGGTGCACAGGCTTCTCATTGCGGTGGCTTCTCTTGTTGTGGAGCACAGCTCTAGGCGCGCGGGCTTCAGTAGTTGTGGCATGCGGGTTCAGCAGTTGTGGCTCACGAGCGCTAGAGCGCAGGCTCAGTAGTTGTGGCACACGGGCTTAGTTGCTCCGCGGCATGTGGGATCTTCCTGGACCAGGGCTCGAACCCGTGTCCCCTGCCTTGGCAGGCAGATTCTTAACCGTTGCACCACCAGGGAAGCCCTAGAATTTTATTCTTAATGAAACAGAATCCACTGGAAGTTTTTGAGAAGAGAACACTTTGAACCGATGTATGTTTTAAAAGGATAATTCTGGCTTCTCTGTTGAAAACAGGTGGTGAGGGACCATGACAGAAACAGAGTGCAATTAAGAGACTTTAGCAATAATGCAAGTAAGGGAAGAGGGTGATGATTTGGACCAAGGTGGTGGTGGTGGTGGAGGTGGTGAGAAGTGGTTGTTTTCTGGTTACAGTTTGTAGGTAAAGCCAGAAGGACTTCTTGACGAGTTGCATGTGCGTGTGTGAAAGAATGAGAAGAGTTAAGGATAAATCCAAGGTTCTTGACTTGAGCAACTAGTAGAACAGAGTTGCCATTTTCTAATATGTACAAGCCTGTGAGTGGAACAAGCTTTAAGGGAGCTGAGTTTGGATATATTTAATTTGAAATACTTGTTAAACATTCAAGTGGAGATGTGGAGTAAGCAATTGGTTATATGGGTGTGGAGTTCAGAAGAGAGGTCTAGAATGGAGATATAAATTTAGGAGTTATTCGTATATAGAGACTGGTAGAGATATTTCCACCGGGGAAATGAGAGTAGATAGAGGGGAACTCAAAGGACTGAGCCCTGGAGCTCTCCAAGGTTTATAGATGGGGGAGATGAGGAGAAATTATCAAAGGAGGCTGAGAAGGAATGTCCAGTGCGGTGGGAGGAAAACCTGGAGAGCGCTGTATCCTGGAAGCCAAATGAAGAAAGCGTTTCAAGGAAAAGAAAGTGATTAACTGTGTCGATTGTTCCTGAGTCAGGTCAAGTAAAATGAGAACTGAGACTTGATTACTGGATGATCTTGTAATGTGGAAGTCATTGGTGGCCTTGGCAAAAGCAGCTTCAGTGGAATAGTGGGGATGAAAGCCTGACTGAGGTAGGGTCAAGAAAGAATACAAAGAGATGTTTTGGTGAGAGTGGGTATAAATGACACTTTCAAGGAGTTTTGCTGTGGAGGGATGCAGAGAAATAGGGCAGTAGGTAGAGAGAGGTGTGTGTCAAGACTTGCTCTTCTTTTTGCGATGGGAGAAATTACAGTACATTTGTATGCTGATGGGAATGAGCCAGTAGAAAATGAAAATTTGATGTTACAGGAGAGGGGGGAGGATTGCTGGAGTGACTTCAGGATCTAGTGCACCAGTGGAGATGTTGGCCTTAGATAAAAGCAGCGAGAATATATCCATACGAAGAGTAAGGGAGGCCAAGTAGGTGGGCCCAGATGCAGGTGGGTGGGTAAATATGATGGGAGCTTGCGGAAATTCCCCACTGACTGTTTCTCTGTTCCCAATGATGGGAGAAAATAAGGTCATCAGCTGAGAATGAAGTGAGCTGAAGGTGTTGGAGGTTTGGAGAAAGAGGGGAAGATATGAAAATAGTCATCTAGGAGAATAGGAGAATGAGTGGACTAGAGAAATGGGGTATGCCAGGTAGGTAGTACTAATGGCCTACTCGAGCTTAGAAATAATGAATACAAGTTTGAACAATAAAGGTAAGAATAAGAATAATAGTGATAGTAGTTCATCATGAATGAGTGCTTACAAATTGCCAGGCACAGTGATGGAAACTGAGGTTTAAAGAAGTTAAATAACTTTACTCAAGGTCACATAGCCAGCAAGGGGTGGAGCTGGGATTGGAACCCAGAGGTAGACTGACTCCTAGCCTAAACTCCTAGCTACAGTCTTGCGCATTTTGCTACAGACAGGCATGTTTTCATGTGTGTTGAGGTTTTAAAAAATAGTCACCAAGGAAAAGGGAACCCTTAGGGTTTCAAAGCACAGATTAGCCCAATAGATACCAATTATAATGAAGTCCTGTGATGCTTCTTGGGAATTTAGGTGGGTTGAGTCAGTGCCATTTCACTGTTGATGTCTCCCCTAGCCAAGTTCCATTTGGGGGACCCTAACGTGTGGTCTTTGCCTGAATTCTGACTGTGCTTCATATACACGCCACAACTACTGTTCTTTCCCCTCCAGGATTCAGACTATGAAGAGACTTATTGATGAAAGTCTGCATGATAGAAGAAGAGTCACCTAATAACAGAAAATATCCCATTCCACTGTCAGCTAAAGCCTCCCAGAGAAGTGGAGCAGGCTTGGACAGTAGTGATGGAGAATTCTGGAAGCCATCAGTGAAGACTTTAGGAGCCATTTATTTATTGAAGAAATGTTCTTTTTGTATTTATAAACTGTTCAGAAACTCTCAGAAGAAACTCATAACTACCCATTTTAATAACTTATACTCTAATTGAATGAAGGAATTCTTTTCCTAAATAGAAAGATACTTTTTGTTTTGCCTTTGCTCTTGAATGTATTACATGTTTTCTTCCAATTTTTTGAGGGAGAATCCTAGATGTTGGCCACACTGCTGATGCCAAAATGTGTACGTATATTTAATGAAATGGAGCTTGGAGCTTCCTGATGTGCTCCCAGGCAAAATGTTTGTCTGGGATAGCTATTCTTTATTTTTTGCTCCATGAACATTTTCAGCTGTGAGTTAGCATACAGCATATACTCGTTGGTTTAATGATCTCATCATCAATTGTGTTTGGGAGGCTTGGAGTGCATAACCCCAGTATTTTTTTTAGAGTTGGTAGGCTCGGGAGTCAGTGGTTTACTTTGACTGGGTTTTTAAAGTGTTAAAGTGCATTCAGTTTACAATTAAGGAAAGAAATGATGAGATAGAGGGATTCCTTTCTTTTGTCTTACTAGGTGCAATTTGTTATTTTACTTTCTGACAGCTGACTGATTTATGATTTCCTTCTTGACTTTTCAGATCAGAGGCAAGAAAAACCCTTCAAAAGGTTTTTAGTGGGGCTAAGTAGACTATTTTACCAGTAATTTGCAATGAAATCATCTTTTAACCTACGCTGTTCTTCAAAAGTTGTTTGATTTCTAAAATGCAGAAAATATGAGCAAACTAATGTATTTACAAACCGTTTATGCATAATATTTGAGATAAGGAAGTGAGGGTGTGAATAACCTATACTTCCTCCTTCTGTTCTCTTGATACCTTCTATGAGCTTCCTCCATTCTACTGCAGCAACATATTTCAAATTTTAATTTACATGGGATTTTCTAGAAGCCATTAAGAAATATGTATGAGCAACAACTACTGAGCCTATGTGCCACAACTACTGAGCCTGTGCACCTAGAGCCCGTGCTCCACAATAAGAGAAGCCACCATATTGAGAAGCCTGCACACTGCAATGAAGAACAGCCCCCACTCGCTGCAACTAGAGAAAGCCCAGCAACGAAGACCCGACGCAGCCAAAAATAAAAATAAATTAAAAAAAAATTGTATGACATATCAGGAAGGGTTGACTGTGCAGTCCTCTATAATAGAGGGATGGAGTTCACTTCTTAATTATGAGAGACAAAAATTTTCCTTTCTTCCCATCTTTGATTTTTTAACAGGATAGCCCGTTTCCATGATTTTTTGCTAGGTGGCTCAGGAGGTTTCCATATTATAGCATAATACAGTGTATGCCGTGCAAAAATCACTTTTATATTTTTTTGCTAAGATCTATTTTTAAAAATTTGGGTTATTAGTTCTCATAGATTTGGCCTGGCCTCTTTTGTTAATCTAGTCCATCGATTAGAGAGTCTGATTAGTTAATAGATGTTATGATTTACCTCTGGTCATATAAAGAAGAAGAGGCAAAGGCGAGATTGGCAGTCTACATTTCCAGTGGTTAAATCTCACAGTCTTGGGCTACTTGTTAAGTATGTGGATGTCTAGGGCCAATCTAGTGAGACAATCTGACACCTCAACACAGAGAGGAAAACAATTTGAGCAATGAAAGTAAATAATTTGGGCTCTAGGACATTTGAAGATAGAGATCTAGCTGTGAGGTAGAATTTTTGTGGGTCCTCATTTCTTTGAGAAAGAGATGATGTTATAGGAACCCAGGTAAAGTCACATCCCATTGAATAAAGAACGAGTTTTGGCTGAGTTTTCTTGTAATTTCTTTTCAGGCATGTTATGAGGATTAATACAGTAGGATATGTTTATCACAGCCTTAGGGCTGCTCTCAGTTTCCTTCTTCAGTCCTTATATTGAGGTCTGGGTTACAGCTTTTTTTCTTCAAAGGAGCACAAAGCAGCGTCGGGACCCATGCATTTTAAGGATGGAAGGAAGATGAAGTTTTTTCTTTTTTTAACTTACTGTTTTAATATCTTCTAATATCTTCAATATCTTCTGTTTAATATCTTCTATTTTTCTTTTTGCTGCTCCATGAGTTCTTATCACATTGTATGGAGACCAGCCTTGTCTAGAAAGGGAATTGAATTCTGAAAGCTTCAGAGAGGCTTAAAAGCCTTTCAGAATTTTTCTTTGCCTGCTGAAGTCTTTACTTGTGGTTACATTACTTTATGCGTTTTGTCCATTGAACTCTTAATTCTGTTACCAAATGTGAACTTATAAAATGCTTTGTGTTTCCCACGTGGCCTGTTAACTCAAGCTTCTTGGGGGCACATTCTCTGCAGCTCTCAAACTGGACTCTGGTGCTTCATGAGGGGATGTTGCACGTCCTTGTTTAGAAAAAATTCTGGCGGCCAAATCCTGAATCTGAATATTCTTGTGTGTCACTCAGTTATGGTTCCAAAGGGGACCTGTAAGAAGACCAGTAGGGCATGGACCAACACTCTCTTTAATTGCACAATTTAGAACTTTGCTGCAAGACGAGGCAGCTCCAACCCTTTGACTCCAGTGTTGGACTGTTAACTGCTGCATCTCACTGTGTTTTTTGTTTGTTTGTTTTTGTAGGAGGGTATGCACTATTGGGTCATGCGCACAGACGTGTAACTCTTGAGATCTTTACCACGTCATAGTTAATAAACTTCTTTGCACTTTCTGGCTACTTTTTGGTGTATATCTACATATTAGATGAGAGCTGTCCTGTGAAAGAGAAGGGGGGTGGTTTGTGATTTTCAGCATCAAGTAACCATTCATGTCTGAGCCATGCCCCAGCAAGAATCTGCATAGATTCCAAGGGGTGCTGCAGCCAGCTCACACCATAAGAGCCGATTGTTAAATTTTTAGGAATTTTGCAGGCCAATTGTTAAAGTGTTGGTAGCTTGAAATAGGCCATGGTGGGGGTATTTACTCAATTGTTGGCTTATCAGCACACCAGTTTTCAAGAACCATGTAGCATAGCCCTGGTAAAGAGCAAGCATTCAGCAACTTTTCAAATGATACAGGACAAGTTCCAAAAAACAAGTATGCCCATGTGTGAGGCAAGCCAGTGCAGGCAAGGTTGAAGGAGCGTACACTGAGAACACTTATTTTGAAGTGGCAACTTAAAAGCAAAAGATACCTCAACGTGAAGAAGCTTTGAGTTTTTATCTAGTCACCCACAGTATTCTCTGGGGGAATAAAATGCTTGTTGTATTCTAGAAATGCTGATATCACATGGTCAGTGGAAACTGACATGCCTAGGTGGTGAGTTGGAGGACTGGGCAGGCACATCTTTGGAAGCAGGGATTGAGTGATTGGCTATATTGCCCCTCTGTGTTGAGAGAAAAAAAATGAAGGGTTGCTATATTTTAGATACAGAGCGAAATGTTTTGTGTTAATCTTAAACTTATTTTGTTTGCAAGAGGCTGATTTCTTTCTCAGCATGTTTGCCTGGGACCATTTGAGATCCCACCCTTGGAGAGTTTGTAATCTAGAAGGGGAGATGACACCCGCAGAGGTCTGGAACATGAGGCTCTCCTCAGTAAGGAGAATTGAATTTGTTACCTCATTTTAGAATGAAAGTGTAAATAAAAAGTGGGTAATAGGCCAGATGACTGAAACAAGAACCTTGATTTAAAGGTTCCTGTTTGTGTCTCTGCAGCCAACTCAGAATGCACGCATTGGTTTGCTCTGAGCTTGAACTTCTGTGCAGGCAGAAGTGTCTTCAGTTGGACTCGGCAATTGCAGTTGTGGGAGAGCTCAGTGCATTGCTTCTCCTGGCATTCCTCATCTTGGGTAAGCAGTTTCTTTGTATTTCTTAAACAGTGACTTGAACTTTTCTCACTCGGAAGAAAGCTGGTTCTAAAAGTGTTCATTTAATGGCAACCCTTTTGGATTGGGAGGCCACAATCACAGAGCAGTCAATTTCTGCAGGAGGACTGCCATAAGGTAGTCTAATGGGGACACGTTTCCTTTCTGTAGTGTAGAGTAACTTGTGTTAAGATGCTCAGAGAAAAAAGGAGTAAGGTTTGCTCTTAATAAAAGAGTAAATGATAATGATGATGACGGTGACAAGGCTTTAGCATTTTTTTTTAAACATCTTTATTAGAGTATAATTGCTTTACAATGGTGTGTTAGTTTCTGCTTTATAACAAAGTGAATCAGCTATACATATACATATATCCCCATATCTCCTCCCTCTTCTGTCTCCCTCCCATCCTCCCTATCCCACCCCTCTAGGTGGTCACAAAGCACCGAGCTGATCTCCCTGTGCTATGTGTCTGCTTCCCACTAGCTTTCTATTTTACGTTTGGTAGTGTATATATGTCCATGCCACTCTCTCACTTCGTCCTAGCTTATCCTTCCCCCTCCCTGTGTCCTCAATTCCATTCTCTATGTCTGCGTCTTTATTCCTGTCCTGCCCCTAGGTTCTTCAGAACAATTTTTTTTTTTTTAGATTCCATATATATGTGTTAGCATACAGTATTTGTTTTTCTCTTTCTGACTTACTTCACTCTGTATGACAGACTCTAGGTCCATCCACCTCACTACAAATAACTCAATTTAATTTCTTCTTATGGCTGAGTAATATTCCATTGTATATATGTGCCACATCTTCTTTATCCATTCATCTGTCGATGGACACTTAGGTTGCTTCCATGTCCTGGCTATTGTAAATAAAGCTGCAGTGAACATTGTGGTACATGTCTCTTTTTGAATTATGGTTTTCTCAGGGTATATGCCCAGGACTGGGATTGCTGGGTCATATGGTATTCTATTTTTAGTTTTTTAAGGAACTTCCATACTGTCCTCCATAGTGGCTGTATCAGTTTACATTCCCACCAACAGTGCAAGAGGGTTCCCTTTTCTTCACACCCTCTCCAGCATTTATTGTTTGCAGATTTTTTGATGATGGCCATTCTGACTGGTGTGAGGTGATACCTCATTGTAGTTTTGATTTGCATTTCTCTAATGATTAGTGATGTTGAGCGTCCTTTCATGTGTTTGTTGGCCATCTGTATATCTTCTTTGGAGAAATGTCTATTTAGGTCTTCTGCCCATTTTTGGATTGGGTTGTTTGTTTTTTTGCTATTGAGCTGCATGAGCTGCTTGTATATTTTGGAGATTAATCCTTTGTCAGTTGCTTCATTTGCAAATATTTTCTCCCATTCTGAGGGTTGTCTTTTTGTCTTGTTTATGGTTGCCTTTGTTGTGCAAAAGCTTTTAAGTTTCATTAGGCCCCATTTGTTTATTTTTGTTTTTATTTCCATTTCTCTAGGAGGTGGGTCAAAAAGGATCTTGCTGTGATTTATGTCATAGAGTGTTCTGCCTATGTTTTCCTCTAAGAGTTTCATAGTCTCTGGCCCTACACTTAGGACTTTAATCCATTTTGAGTTTATTTTTGTGTATGGTGTTAAGGAGTGTTCTAATTTCATTCTTTTACATGTAGCTGTCCAGTTTTCCCAGCACCACTTATTGAAGAGGCTGTCTTTTCTCCATTGTATATTTTTGCCTCCTTTATCAAAAATAAGGTGACTATATGTGCGTGGGTTTATCTCTGTGCTTTCTATCCTGTTCCATTGATCTATATTTCTGTTTTTGTGCCAGTACCATACTGTCTTGATTACTGTAGCTTTGTAGCATAGTCTGAAGTCCAGAAGCCTGATTCCTCCAGCTCCGTTTTTCTTTCTCAAGATTGCTTTGGCTATTTGGGGTCTTTTGTGTTTCCGTACAAATTGTGAATTTTTTTGTTTTAGTTCTGTGAAAAAAGCCAGTGGTAGTTTGATAGGGATTGCATTGAATCTGTAGATTGCTTTGGGCAGTACAGTCATTTTCACAATGTTGATTCTTCCAATCCAGGAAAGTGGTATATCTCTCCATCTGTATGTATCATCTTTAATTTCTTTCATCAGTGTCTTATAGTTTTCTGCATATAGGTCTTTTGTCTCCTTAGGTAGGTTTATTCCTAGGTTTTTTATTCTTTTTGTTGTAGTGGTAAATGGGAGTGTTTCCTTAATTTATCTGTCAGATTTTTCGTCATTAGTTTATAGGGATGCAAGAGATTTCTGTGCATTAATTATGTGTCCTGCTACTTTACCAGATTCATTGATTAGCTCTAGTAGTTTCCTGGTAGCATCTTTAGGATTCTCTATGCATAGTATCATGTCATCTGTGAACAGTGGCAGGTTTGCTTCTTCTTTTCTGATTTGGATTCCTTTTGTTTCTTTTTCTTCTCTGATTGCTGTGGCTAAAACTTCCAAAACTATGTTGAATAATAGTGGTGAGAGTGGACATCCTTGTCTTGTTCCTGATCTTAGAGGAAATGGTTTCAGTTTTTCACCATTGAGATTGATGTTTGCTGTGGGTTTGTCATATATGGCCTTTATTATGTTGAGGTAAGTTCCCTCTATGCCTACTTCCTGGAGGGTTTTTATCATAAATGGGTGTTGAATTTTGTCAAAAGCTTTTTCTGCATCTATTGAGATGATTATATGGTTTTTCTCCTTCAGTTTGTTAATATGGCTTATCACATTGATTGATTTGCGTATATTGAAGAATCCTTGTGTTCCTGGGATAAACCTCACTTGATCATGGTGTATGATCCTTTTAATGTGCTGTTGGATTCTGTTTGCTAGTATTTTGTTGAGGATCTTTGCATCTATGTTCATCAGTGATATTGGCCTGTAGTTTTCTCTCTTTGTGACATCTTTGTCTGGCTTTGGTATCAGGGTGATGGTGACCTCGTAGAATGAGTTTCGGAGCGTTCCTCCCTCTGCTATATTTTGGAAGAGTTTGAGAAGGATAGGTGTTAGCTCTTCTCTAAATGTTTGATAGAATTTGCCTGTGAAGCCATCTGGTCCTGAACTTTTGTTTTTTGGAAGATTTTTATTCACAGCCTCAATTTCAGGGCTTGTGATTGGTCTGTTTATATTTTCTATTTCTTCCTGGTTCAGTCTCGGAAGGTTGTGCCTGTCTAAGAATTTGTCCATTTCTTCCAGGTTGTCCATTTTATTGGCATATAGCTGCTTGTAGTAATCTCTCATGATCCTTTGTATTTCTGCAGTGTCAGTGTTACTTCTCCTTTTTCATTTCTAGTTCTATTGATTTGAGTCTTCTTCCTTTTTTTCTTGATGAGTCTGGCTAGTGATTTATCAATTTTGTTTATCTTCTCAAAGAAGCAGCTTTTAGTTTTATTGATCATAGCTATTGTTTCCTTCATTTCTTTTTCATTTATATCTGATCTGATCTTATGATTTCTTTCCTTTTGCTAACTTTGGGTTTTTTTGTTCTTCTTTCTCTAATTGCTTTAGGTGTAAGGCTAGGTTGTTTATTTGAGATGTTTGTTGTTTCTTGAGGTAGTATTGTATTGCTATAAACTTCCCTCTTTTTTTTTTTTTTTTTTTTTTTTTTTTTTTTTTTTTGGTACGCGGGCCTCTCTCTGCTGTGGCCTCTCCCGTTGCGGAGCACAGGCTCCGGACGCGCAGGCCCAGCCGCTCCGCGGCATGTGGGATCTTCCCGGACCGGGGCGCGAACCCGAGTCCCCTGCATCGGCAGGCGGACTCTCAACCGCTGCGCCACCAGGGAAGCCCCAAACTTCCCTCTTAGAACTACTTTTGCTGCATCCCAAAGCTTTTGGGTCATCGTGTTTTCATTGTCATTTGTTTCTAGGTATTTTTTGATTTCCCCTTTGATTTCTTCAGTGATCTCTTGGTTATTTACTAGTGTATTGTTTAGCCTCCATATGTTTTGTATTTTTTACAGATTTTTTTCCTGTAATTGATGTTTAGTCTCATAGCATTGTGGTCGGAAAAGATACTTGATACAATTTCCATTTTCTTAAATTTACCAAGGCTTGATTTGTGACCCAAGATATGATCTATCCTGGAGAATGTTCCATGAGCACCTGAGAAGAAAGTGTATTCTGTTGTTTTTGGATGGAATGTCCTTTAAATATCAATTAAGCCCATCTTGTTTAATGTATCATTTAAAGCTTGTGTTTCCTTATTTGTTTTCATTTTGGATGATCTGTCCATTGGTGAAAGTCGGGTGTTAAAGTCCCCTCCTATGATTGTGTTACTGTCAGTTTCCCCTTTTATGGCTGTTAGCATTTGCCTTAAGTATTGAGGTGCTCCTATGTTGGGTGCATAAATATTTACAATTGTTATATCTTCTTCTTGGATTGATCCCTTGATCATTATGTAGTGTCCTTCTTTGTCCCTTGTAAAGACTATTTTGTCTGATATGAAATTTGCTACTCCAGCTTTCTTTTGATTTCCATTTGCATGGAATATCTTTTTCCATCCCCTCACTTTCAGTCTGTATGTGTCCCTAGGTCTGAAGTGGGTCTCTTGTAGACAGCATATATACAGGTCTTGTTTTTGTATCCATTCAGCCAGTCTTTTGGTTGGAGCATTTAATCCATTTACATTTAAGGTAATTATCGATATGTATGTTCCTATTACCATTTTCTTAATTGTTTTGGGTTTGTTATTGTAGGTCTTTTCCTTATCTTGTGTTTCCTGCCTAGAGTAGTTCCTTTAGCATTTGTTGTAGAGCTGGTTTGGTGGTGCTGAATTCTCTTAGCTTTTGCTTGTCTGTAAAGATTTTAATTTCTCCATCAAATCTGAATGAGATCCTTGCTGAGTAGAGTAATCTTGGGTGTAGGTTTTTCTCTTTTATCACTTTAAATATGTCGTGCTACTCCCTTCTGGATCTTCATTCAAATCTCAAAATGAACTCACATCAGATTTGTCCTTGGTCAGCAGAAGACTCTCAAACTCAACTATGTTGCTTCCTCCTTCTTACACGTTTTCTCACATCACATCTTTGTTTATCACCTGCTCTACGCATCTTTAAATGGTTCCTACTCCTTCTTCAAGGCTTTAGCTTTTAAGTTGCTTGTGGCTTTGGGTAGAGCTGTGACTAGCTGTCCTTGGACTCATGGCAGAACTCTTCTTGCACTGTTTCTCTTCTCCCAGTCCTAGACAGGCCAATATTTAACCTTAAGAAGTCAGGAAGTTAAACCTCCCTAGAGAGCTAGGCTGTTGCCACACCCTCTGCATAGCCCTGATCTCAGGAAAGATGAAGTAGGTTGGTTTAGATAGAACCCATTCTAAAGGAGAGAGCAGGAGTAATGACTCTCAAGGTCCCCTTCAAGTACAGGGTTGACCGATGTAACTGAGACTGTATTATAAGAAGCCATGTAACCTACCAGTCTTGGAAGGAAATGGTCTTGGAAGGAAAAACAAGGATGCATTTTAAGAGGTTCATGCCTCAGAGTGGTTATGTGGACTCGTATACCTAAAAACATCCAAAATCCTGGAGGTACACAGTGATGTGTAAATTGAGGGGACTTAGCCTTACAGGTAGAGCAGCTGCCTGAGTGAGGGAGGGCAGTGAGGTTGTCTGTGTGCTCAGTGGTTGCTTGTCCTCACTAGGGGCAAATGATTTGACTGAGAGAGAGAATGCCTCTCCTTTATTTTGTCTTGTAATATTGTAATATTTGGGGGTCATTTCCACATCCTGTGTTGTAGTCTCATTGTCATGAGTCTCTTTTCTGAAGATCCTTTTTTCTGTTATAATTGTGCCAAGGACAACAATTCCCCTACACTGGGGAAAAGGGGGTCCTGTTACTTACAACTCCCCAGGAGTGATAGAAAGTATTTGCCAAGAGTTATATTGTGAAAGAGCCATAAGCTCAGGTCCAAACATTTGCCCAACATGTGAGATAATTTACTATGCAGAATTATCTCAAGAACATGCTGGTGAAGAGATAAGTCAGTATCTTGGAAAGGAAGCAGGCTAAGTTGAGGATTCAGTTGGAGTCTATCAAGGTGCTGAAGGTGCATCTGAATGCTTTGGTTAGATTTTTAGAGACTGAGATTAATATATATATATTCTGAATTATATATCTGAATGATAAAATTCTGAACTATATATATATGTGTGTGTAATATCTATCTATCTGTATTATATGGTAGGAATCGCTGAATATTTGCCAACTAACTAGGAATCTTCAAATTTGACTAGTGTTCTTGGCCTGGTTAGGTGTTATTAGTTCGTCTGATGAGTGGTCCCTGGGCTCCCACTCTGGGTCGTACTCTGCGCTGGTGTTGGAGATGCACTGGCCCATAGCCACAGCTCTTGGCCTCGTGGGGGTGAGGGTGGAGAGCAAGACTTTAATCAAACAAGCATATAAGCAAATAGATAATTAGAAGTTGTGACAAATGCCCTAAAGGAAAGAGAATGGTACTATTAAAACATGTGGCTAGGGTCTGCCCTCGGAAGGGTGGTTCAGGAGAGGTTTTCCTGAGGAAATTACATTTAATTTGAGATCTGAAAGATGAACAGGAGTTAACTAGGGGAAGGGGGTGGGAAGAGCATTCAGTCAGGGGGAGCAGATTAATCTTGTTTTGGTAAATGAAGTTCAGGGAAGCTTTGCTGTAAAACATTGATTACTTTCACACACATGGAAGAGCAGTACAGGCTAGTAAAGAGACAGGCTCTGATCCAGAATGCCCGGGTTTGAATCCTGGCCCATCACTTGCTCTGTGTTATTAGGCAAGTCACTTCACCAATCCGTGCCTCAGTTTCCTCATTTGTAAAACCTCATAGGGGGTTGTGAGAATTACATTGGTTAACGTGCAGAGCGCTCAGACAGTGGCTGGCATATAACCTTCTCTAGTTTATTGAGTATCCACTACCGATTTCTAGTGTGGTGCTATATTAACTAGGGGGAAAATGTCTGACCCTTTAATGTTAAAAATGAGGCTTGGGGAGACTGAGTGGTTTCCCAAATATCAAAGAATTAGTTAATGGAATGTCTGATCTGGGAAGATAATTTTTTAAAAACGTAATGCTTTTTATGTTAAATCATTGCTTCTCTTTTCATTCACACAGAGTTCTAGTGGTGCACTCGAGTACTTAAGACTGAAAACGGGTATCTTCTATTTATCAGAGCTTTGCACACTTCTTAGAATTTGTTTGAAAATGGTTTGGGTGTGGCTCTGTGTGTCTTGAGGCTGGTGACTAGATTCAGTCTTTTTTGGGGTCACCGGTTTCCTCTTAGAATAGAGTGGTGCATTTGCACGATATCTAAGTTGATTTCAGTTTGATGGTTGTATTGGCAGCTATCAGCACTTGTCCAGTATATGCCAGGCACTTGACCAATACTGTAACATGGGCGTGGGACACTCATAAATGAGACGCATATGGTCCTGCCCCTGAGAGTATAGATAACTCTACGCTGTAATCAATGATTACTCCTCCATGCAAATGGTGCCCTGCTTTGGGGAATATATGAGAGCTGTTTGCTGGGCAGTGAAGGGAGCACAACCAACTCCCTGGAGAAGAATTCATCCAGAACACAACAGGGATCTTAGATATCTGAGACATGATGAATTAAAGTTATGACATAAAGGAAGCCCTTTGTCATGCTCACCCATGTATGCGTAGGGTAAGGTATGTTTCATGCAGCAAGAATAAAGCTGTGGCTATCCTGAGAGCTTGTATTTTCATTAGAAGTACTCATATTTGGGGAAATTCAATGTGACTTTTGGTATATCTGAGTCAGTGTAATTGTTATCTACATTGTTGTAGTGGAATTCAAGAACTGAAACTTAAGAAGTTTCCAGTTCATTCTGATTCATCATTTGCCATTCTTGTAAAGGTAGATTCTCAGAACCCCAAATCTCCTCTAAGGCTACAAACTCTGTTTCCTATCTGACTTTTAGGCTCTAAAAATAGGATCTCATGTGGTAATGCTTTCTGTTTTTCAAAGCACTGTTATCTGCATTATCACATTTGATCCTTGTGTCGTTATCCCCATGTTATAGGCGAGGAAACTGAGGTTCAGCAAGGTCAATGGACTTTCTGCATAAGTGAGACCTAGGTAGGGCCACCTTAAACAGTTTGACCCTGATTTTCTAGATGGAGGACTTTGTTGATTAGAATACAGGTAAGAAATCTCTTACTGTGCTGTAGAGCCTGCAAACCACAGCCACTGAGCCTGTGCGCCACAACTACTGAAGTCCGCACACCTAGAGCCCATGCTCCGCAACAAGAGAAGCCACCGCAATAAGAAGCCCGCGCACCGCAACGAAGAGTAGCCCCCGCTCGCCACGACTAGAGAAAGCCCGTGCACAGCAACGAATACCCAATGCAGCCAGAAAGAAAGAAAGAAAGACAGACAAGACAGCAAACAGCAAACAGACAAATTATTAAAAAACAAAATCTCTTAGGTCATCATTTTTTATACATTAAAATGGCCACCATACGTGCTGGACTTCCAGCAGAGCCGGGTAGGGTACTATGATGTTAATACACAAAGAAGACCTTTCCTCCTAGCATATTCTGAGGTGGAATTACTCCAAGATGTTAGGGGTGCAGGGATCATGACTGAGACCAGCCACAGTAGTAGGTAGGAAGCCAAGGCTTGTTGAATTGTAACTCCTGGGAGTTAGGGTTCTTCTGTTTTGTTAAGCAAATTGCAGGGCATTGTGCAGACAGTGAATTCTTTCCCAGGAGCTGGTGGATGCAGTGAAATTAATACCACAGAGATAGTATAGATGTTTTAAAAGTACTTTTGCCCATGCACAACCCAATTCGCATTCTATCCATGCTATCCTGCCTAAAAAAGTAAAAAAATCTCACTGTGGACCTTTCATGTGGCTTCTTTATGTCATAACTGAGTTTAAAAAATTTCCTCGTATTTGTGTATCTCTTTTCTTACATGTCCAGAACATTCTTTATATATTTAAAGGTAGTCATTTTAATTTAGTTGGAGAGATAGGTAAAAATTTCAAGCTGAGTATCCTGTAATCTTTTGTTTATGTGAAACTCTCAGGTTGTAGATTGTCTAGGGTTGTCATCTCAAGGCTATCCTGGAATTGTTTGCTTTTTTTCTCTTTAAAAGCAACTTTCATCTAATCTTCCCTTATAGCTGGTCTGAGGCAGCCCGCAAGTGACTCTCCAAACACCACTCTGTTTTGTTTCATCATAGCAGTTACCAGCATCCACTGTTTCTTATTCATTCATTTGCTGCTTTTTTCCCCTCTCCATCTCCCCTCCACGTCCTTGTCTTCCTTGCTACATGCTGCAGCCCAGTGCCTCAGACAGAGGCTGACTCACAGAAGAACTCTCCATTGATGTGTTAAATTAATGAACCTCTCTTGACACTATTTTCTGACTTTTTTTTTCTTTTAAGGTTGAAAAATTGAGAGCAGCATGTTTTACCCACCGAAACTCATCCTGGTGCAGGTGTTACTCAGTAAGTAGAAGCCAAGGGACCAAGGAGGGTATTTGATTTCTTGTAAGTCTCATGCATGTTCAGAAGCCAGTTTTATATATTTTCATTTCCCCTTGCTTTGCTGAAAATGGAAACCCCAACCTGGAACTTCATAGTTTTGCTGCAACAGCTATTTTAGAAGCCAGGCAGGAGACTCTTCCTTGGAAAGCTGAATATTCCTCTGCTGCTATTAGAAACAGAATGCCTTTGGGTCCTGACTGGGTGTTTTAGGACCTTCCTATGGGATACAAAGAAAGTTTCTCGCTGGTATTCCTGCACTTTAAATTGGTATCTTTAAAACCACAGCTAGTCTCAGATCAGGAAATGAAATTACCAAAGGGAGTCCCAGAATCCCTGTAATTGTTTTCGTGCTTTAGCTACACTAGTCTTCTTGCAGTTCCTCAAATGCACTGAGCTCTTTCCCAATTTTGGATGGTTTCTTTGGCCTGGAACCTTCTCTCCCCACCTCACCCTAGCAAGCATGCCTAAGCCTTCCTTATCCTTCAGGTTTCTCCTTAAGCTCCACTTTTAAAAAGGCTGCTCTGGAGTCTCCTGTTCCTACAGTGCTCAGGGCTGCTGCTTCTTGCTAATCCCATCTCTTTCTAACTTTTTCATCCTTTTGTCCCCTTGTTTTCTCTTTATCCCATGGATATAGCTCTGTTGGAAGAATAAATTAATGAGATGCTTTGCTCTCATAGCTTTTTATTTTTTTCTCTTTTTAAAAAAACTTAAAAAAATTATTTGGTTGCTCTGGGTCTTAGTTGTGGCAGGCGGGCTCCTTAGTTGTGGCATGTGAACTCTTAGTTGTGGCATGCGTGTGGGATCTAGTTCCCTGACCAGGGATTGAACCCGGGCCCCCTGCATTGGGAGCATGGAGTCTTAACCACTGTGCCATCAGGGAAGTCCCTATTTTTTTGTCTTTTTAAAGTATGGTTGATTTACAATGTTGTGTTAATTTCTGCTGTACAGCAAAGAGATTCAGTTATACATATACATACATTCTTTTTTATATTCCATTATGGTTTATCACAGGATATTGACTATAGTTCCCTGTAATATGCAGTAGGACCTTGTTGTTTATCTATTCTATTTTTCTCTTTATTATTAGTTTTTTAAACTTTGCATGGTGACCTAAACACTGACTCAGCAAAGTGCACAAAAGAATTGTCTTTGCTCTAATGCCAGGCAACATAGCATGTGCACAAACATGCAGTCAGACATACACACACACATGAAACTGGTATGTATTAGGGAATTTTTTTCCCCATGGAATCAGGGTTATAAAAATCTCAGAGGCTATTTAGACATTTCCTGGGTGAAGCAGCCTGCAGGTTTTTGCCCTTCCATCCAGAGACTTAACAATCCAACCCCGTGTGGAGCGGCCTGGTGACATCAGGGGGTATTATACTTCTTGGTGGAGAGGTTTTCCTCCTCTGTAGAAAGTCTCAATTTCTTCAGCCATTTCTGTACAAAGGTTACCTATCAGGTATAAGTTTCTCTTTGCTTTGGTTGTTGCTCTTGCTTTCTAGCAAACTCATTTAATTCTACAGACAGTGCTCTTCATATTACATTAAATAAGCTTCTTATACCTTTAACCACACTTAAAGTTGCTCAGTTCTTCCTTACAGGAAAATTCCAGGTCGCTTTTGCAGGTACTTTTGATTTCTTTCAAAAAATAATTCCCTCCAGAGAGTGGAGAGTTCATGTTTTCTTTCACATCCTCCCCACTGCGTGTTGCCTGCTGTGGGCAGGAAGTTAACACTCTTCTCTCAGGGCAACAGCTTGGACGGAGAGGTTGGCACATTTTCTGTTTATTCCAAAATTCGTTCACTTGGCTCTTCTTTGATAGGAACTGGCCAGCATCTAAATGTGTCTTTCTTGCCATGGTTATCTCTTTGCATAGAGCATGTCCTGTGAAAACAGAAATATCCATGTAATGGTTTTCTCTTTAGAAATGGTTTTTTCTTTAAGGGAAAAGAGAAATTACTTGAGCAATGGACAGATAGTGGAGGCATACTGCATGGGCTAACCCTAGAGACTGGAAAGCCAGGGCTGAGGGCAGAGCTGGAGGAGGGAGGTGGGGAGGAGGCAAACAAAGGAAATTCAAGGGAGGAGCTGTGCTCTGTCCTGGCCTGATTACAAGGACCTGCACTACAGCCAGAATCAGCCAGCAAATTCAGAGATAAGCTTTTGTAAAGGAACTAAAGAAGGAGAAAGGCAGAGGGAAGCAAAAGTACCTGTTAACTGGCTTTTCAGTTCCCTAACTGAAACTAGGAGCCAGAGACATCCCATTTCCTGTTTATGGATGTCTAAATTCATGACCTGAAAGGAGAGACTCCAGGGTTTCTCCTCTTTTCTTCTTGTTTTGTTTTTGTTTTTGTTTTGTTTCTCTGGCCATGCTTGCAGGATCTTAGTTCCCCGACCAGGGATCGAACCTGCTCCCTTGGCAGTGAAAACGCAGAGTCCTCACCACTGGACCACCAGGGAATTCCCTCTCTTCTTTCTTTAGAAAGGAGATTGCAGGGATGAATTCTAGAAAAGGGGAAGGGACTGGCTAGGAGCACAGGACCAGTTAGCATCTATATAGCATGAAGATTGTAGAACCCCTCTGACTTGAGCTACGTGGGTGGAACTACAGAGTATTTCTCTTACCCTTGGGAATGCCATACTGGTTTGAATGAAGGGCCTCTGAATACTTTGTCCACGTTGGGTCATCTGAGGTGGAAAGGTGCATATACTTGGAGATGAATACTAGTTTTTGTTGCTGAGTGTATTTGTCTGAATAATGCCTCCTCTTGCCTTTTCGGCTTCTGTAGGTTATTTCTTGGGCCTGAATGACTTGATTGTTTCCTCCGTGGAGCTAACAGTCCACGTGGGTGATTCAGCCCTGTTGGGATGTATTTTCCAGAGCACAGAAGAGAAACTTGTGACCAAGGTAGACTGGATGTTCTCATCAGGAGAGCACTTCAAGGTAAGAAGGAGGAAACACTGCTGTGTATTAAAAGTCCCTGGCCAATGGTGTCAGAAGGTGGGGAGAGGGAGAATCAGGTCATCCAGTGCCATGAGACGGGGTTGCAGGAGCTTGGGCTCTGGAGCTTGCCAGAACTGAGCCTCCTCCTAGTCTGGCCTCTTGGCTGTGTAATCAGCTGGGTAAATGACTCAAACTCTCTGACATTCAACTTCCCCATCTGTGAAGATGAAGGTGATTATAATAATGGTAATGCTTACTTTTTAGGACCTTGAGAAGCTAATGGGAGACATGCACATAAAGTTCTTTAGTTCCTTTCCTCTATTTCTCCCATTTGTAGAGTAGCATAGGTGGGTGGGAGGGTGAGAAGAGCGAAAACACATTGGTCTAGACAAAAAGAGTTATGGGCTAGGCACAGGAATGGTGTCACAGTAATCTTTTCTTTGGGGAGGGGGCAGATTCTTTCAGCGCTCCACTGACCCATTTATTTGCTGGGGAATCATCTCTTCCTCCTTCATGGCTGCTTAAAGTTTTGGCATTAGCAGATTCAGCATGGCTGAGTGAAGGCCTTTCATGGGAGCGCTTTGGATTAGGAAACAGAGTGTATTAAGCCTCATCTGAGATTCTGTGGAGATACTTGTATGTCAGGATCATTTGCGAAATATGTCCTAAGTAATATATTATTAACAATAAAGTCCCAATGTTTGCAAATGAAATATTGCTTTTGTAGCTCAGAGCATGTTATCCCTATCATGCTACTGTCACTCAAATTTTTATTACTATTTATTGTTATAAGAGGGAAATACCCATGGTCTAAGTGAAAATAAGAATTCCCCATGGCTCCCCCTCCCAGTCTGTAAACCATTCCCTGTTGACGACTCCTCATGCCTTATGATAAGCTGCCTGGAGGAGGGCAGAAAGGACAGCGGTAACAGCCAACATGCTGGGCATTCTCACAACAGCCTGTCTGTGGGATTACATTTGGATGCCATCAAATGCGGAGGCCATGGCAGAACACAGGGTGAAGATGGGAGATGCTTTTCAAAAGTTGTGAGTTTGAATCCCCAGTGTGATCTTCAGAGTGGGTGTTACATTTTACCTTAAACCGTAAGAAATGGAAATGTGTTGACCCTGTTTCTCCAGTTGTCTTTGTATAAAATGAGCCACAGAGCCTCGTGCAAGCTAGTGGATTGCCAGGCACACGATGATGGTGATGGTGATGATGATGTTGTTGGTGATGAATTGGGTACCAAGTACTATTTTTTTTCTGCGGTACGCGGGCCTCTCACTGTTGTGGCCTCTCCCGTTGAGGAGCACAGGCTCCGGACGCGCAGGCTCAGTGGCCATGGCTCACGGGCCCAGCCGCTCCGCGGCATGTGGGATCTTCCCGGACCGGGGCACGAACCCGCGTCCCCTGCATCGGCAGGCGGACCCTCAACCACTGCGCCACCAGGGAAGCCCCCAAGTACTTTTTGATCACAGTGGTGATGATGACTATGCTGCCTCCACAGAACAGGGGCTTTCGAATCCAGACTCCTGGGTCTGGTGCCACGGACTTTACATTTTCTCTGATGCTGTATTGCCCTCCAGGATGATTACGTGCTCTTCTATTATGCCAATATCAGTGTGCCTGTGGGGCGTTTCCAGAATCGTGTGAGCTTGGTGGGGGACATCTTACACCATGATGGTTCTCTCCTGCTGCAAAATGTGGAAGAGGCTGACCAGGGAAACTATACCTGTGAAATCCGCTTCAAAATGGAGAGCCTGGTGTTCAAAAAAGCAGTGGTCCTGCATGTACTACCAGAGGAGCCCAAAGGTACATAAATGCTTACTCAGAGAAGGGTGAAGGGGCAAGAGATTTGGCGTGCAGTGAGGGAAGGGAACTGATTTTGTTGAGCAAGTGACAGCCATTGTGCTATGTACTTACCACGGAGTGAGTCCTCAATAAAATAAAAATAATGATGATCATTATTTTATTATTACTGTATCATGTTTCAACCTCATGAAAATGCTGTGAAGGAAGTACTGTATTCTCCTTTTCATCTTACAGGTGAGTTAACTGAGGCTTAGAGAGATTAAGTGACTTGCCTAAGGACATATATTTATTAAATGGCATATCCAGTACTTGGACCCTGGTACCTCTGTCAACAAAGTCCATGTTTTTTTCACTATACCCTGATGCTTCCCATCAGTTATCCACGTTGATGCTGTGTCCATGTTTTGTAGGTAACTATGTTAGGTGTGCTGGGGGATATAAAAGAAATGAGCAGATCTCTGTAACTTCCTAGGACCTCATGTTCCCATTTATAAATGGCTTCAGTAGATTGTTGGTTTTAAAAAACACGTTCTATAGAACACTCAAGATCCAAGGAACCTGGTGGGCCACACAAAGCATGAGAACAGGGCAGGGGATTGATAGAGGATCTAGTTGGGCAGGACCTCAGGCTTCCACCTCCACTACAACCAAAGTCCTTTTCCTTTTTCCTGTTGTATTCATTGGGCTTGCCGGGTAAGATTTCGTTTGAAGAAAGAATTCTGCTGCTTTAAAAAGTTTGAAAACCACAGAATTAGATACATTCTTTAAAAGTGTGAGATACAAGGAACAGTCTTTGGCTTCAGGAGAGCTTGCTGTTTAGTGAGTGAACTAGAATCTGGACGCCCTGCTCCCTGCTAGCTAGTTTAGGTCCATTCTTTCAATGAGCTCCTTTGGAGCACCCTGTCCCCGTCTCTGGTGATATTCAACACACCTGTTCAGTTGTGTCTCCCCTGCTCACCTGGATCTGTGTTCTTGGTCCCATGACCAGCCCTAGACACAATGCCTGGCATAGAGTAAACATTCAGTAAACATTTGTCAAATGAAGGAAATTCTTAAATTAGCATCCCTCACTTGAATCTGACTTCTAAAAAATGGAAGGGTAGAAGGAATTGTAGAAGGTGGCCTCTGGCCTCTCTCCTAATTTTTCCTACTTTTTTCAATTGCATTTTTCTTTCGATTTTAAATCTATGGCTCTCCGGGAAGAAGAAATGAACCAACTGTCTGTGTCCCCGAAGGATTATCTTTGAGTTACCCCTTTCTACTTTGTTCTCTGATACTGGGCCTGAGGACTACAAGCATGTCCTACAAAACCGGTGCCTATTCCTGCTTAGAAGAGACACAGAGGGAAGGAGCCCAAAGGAGGCAGTTTTAAGAACTGAGTCCATGGGAGCAGGCTAGAGCAATTTTAGGGGTAGTCAGATTTCCCAGTAGCCAGTGGAGCAACTTGTATTTACTTTTCCTTTTCAGCCGGCGTGGGAATAGCTCTAACTCCTGACCATTTGCCTGGTGGCCATCTCCTTCCATGTGAAAACTCATCTAGATTTCCTCCACAAAGTTTATCCTTCAGTTTGTAATTTTTCTGTGTTTCTATTACTTCAACTCTTTTATTCATAGTTCTTATTTTAAACACTATAGGCAATTTTCTTTTTTTCTCTTTCTTCCTTTCTTTCTTAGGAATTTGCTTCCATTTTATTCTGTGAAAGGATTTTAAGGTATCTGAATGTGTGTGTCCTCAGATTATATAATTATACTGTATAGATATATTGTACAATAGTTAATGAAAAGTATAAAGAGAACAAAAAGTAATTTTTATTCAAACTTGTGCATTTAATTTCAGTCAGATGATCTTCATTTTTAAGATTCAAAATTGAATTAAAGTTTTCATATCAGTTGAATTGCTTGAACAGTGTTTTGAGTTTGGTTTAAAATTTTGGAAAATATGTTGTTCAAGGAGAGAAAATATTCTTATTGATGGGATTCGTGCACATGGTAGGTAGAACAGTATGTGAGCTTTAGGTGGCCTCTGGATCCCTAACTTCATTACTCTATTATTTTTATTCATTCTAATCTCTTTTCAATTTGTAAAGGTCTATGATTCTAGAAGGGAGGCAATCTAATGAAATAATTAAAAGCCCATTTTTTGGAATCACACCTAACAGTGCTTTAAATCCTAATTTAGAGAAAGTTCCTAATATTTGGAAAACAAAATTTCAGTGGTATAGACAATTTTCTTACAAATAAAAATAATATTAACTTCCCATATTTTTGCTCTAGAATCAGCCATCCTTCCACTTATGTGAGGTGGTAACAGTAAAGGGAGTGAGAAAGTGTGGGCTTTGTTTTCACTCAGGCCTGGGTTTGAGTGCTGGCTCTGCCTTTTACCGGCCATGAAGCTCTGGGCTCTTTCACTTTCTTCCTCTGTGAAATGGGAGAGTAATAGCGCATATCTCAAAAGATTGTAATGACTAGGTGGTATCCTAGGTGTCTAGCACATGCCTGGTATGTTGAAGGAACTCAGAATGTTCAGTTCTTATTATTGCATTTAAAAAATAGGGTTCAATTCTTAATATACTCATAGATTTAGAAGGTGTTTCCTTCCCTATTGGTATTCTTTGCAGTGAATTTTTATTACTTCCAAAATAATTCCCTCCATAGAGTTTTGAGTTCATAATATTTTCTTTTGCTTTCCTCCCATTGTGCATCTTTCCTCCTGGGTGGGAAGTTAATGTTCTCCCAGGGACACAATTTGGATGAAAAGGTTAGCTGATGTACTGTGTTCCTTTATGAGCTCCGCTTAATGCTCTCTTGAAGGAACTCTGTCCAGTTAAGACCTAGGCTTGTATCTCCCTTAAATATCATCCTGCCTTTCTTTTCTTAATTGACTTTGTGGTCGATTTGTATAGAGCACTATTGAAAAATCAGAAGCATCGTTCCAATTGTTTTCTTTTTCAGGGACTTGTTGAAATGACTAAAGCAGTAAACATATGATGGGGTCAGCTGCTTATACAAATAAGCAGGAGGAAGAGACTATTTGTTGGAAAGCCAGGAGCAGGGGAAGGGGGAGCAGATGGGGAAGTGGGGGCAGGGATTAAAACAGAAAGAAAAGCCAAGAGGAAAACTGTCTGTTGTCTAGGCCTAATTAGCAAGCAGTCCTGTGACCTGTACTCTAGCCAGAATTGTCCTAAGCAAGTCCTAAGACAACTTGTAGAAGAATAAAAGAAGTTGAAGAGGGTTACCCGTGATTCAGTTTTTCAGCTAGGAGAGCCAGTGGATTATTTATAAGAATGAGAGTTATATAACTTTCCACTTCCTGTTTATGTTAAGCAGATGTGGGTATCTAAGTTGGTGAACAGAAAGTGGGGGGCTTCAAGGTTTTCTGTACTTTCTTTATTACAAGCTTGAAGTGGAGTTGGGGCTTGTGGGAGAGGTTCTAGAAAAGGAGAAGGATAAAGGAATTAAGAGAACCAGAAAGTGTTTACTGAAGTCAGTGGGACCCCAATGTTGGTAGCTAGAGGGTATTGTCTTATCCTTGGGGTATTGTGTGGATTTGAGTGAGAGACCTCTGAGTATTTTGACCACACAGAATAATCAGGATCGTCTGTGGAAGGAAAGTGTGCAGTGTTTGGTGGTGACATTGATTTTACTGTTGAGGATCTTTGGCTAAATATTATCTCTTCTAGAAGTTCTTTGGCTTCTATAGATTATACCTTGAGTTTGACTTGATTTATCATTTTATCCCCAGAGCTCATGGCTCATGTGGGTGATTCGACTCAGATGGGATGTGTTTTCCACAGCACAGAAGAGAAACACATGACCAGGGTAGACTGGATGTTCTCATCAAGAGAGCACACCAAGGTAAGGAGGAGAAACCCTCATTGTGTATAAGAAGCCCCTGGCCGATGCTGTCAGGACAGAGCGGGGAGATCAAGAATGCAGGCATCAGGTGCCATGTGGTGGTATTGTGAGGGCTTGGGCTTTGGACCTTGGCAAAGCTGGGCCTCTCAGCTCAGCCACTTGGCTGGGCAATTTCAGCTTCCGGTTGGGAAAAATGACTCTGATGAAGATGAAGAAGTAGATGCTGTTGCTGCTCAGCTTTTCAGGTTGTCAGGACGCATACAGGAGACAGCTGGTGTAAAGCATTTGTACAGGACTTGGCCACTGCATTTTAGTTGAATTCCTCTTCTCCCTTCCCCTTTTCGTAGAGTCCATGGGATAGCAAGGGGGATGATTTTGGTGGCCTAGCCAGGAAAGCAATGGGCTAGGCATAAGCGCAATTGCATTCGTATTCTTTTTTTAAAATTAAAAAAATGTTTTTGATTTTTATTTTTAATTAATTTTGATTGGAGTAGAGTTGCTTTACAATGTTGTGTTAGTTTCTACCGTACAGCAAAGTGAATCAGCTGTATGTATACATATAACCCCTCTTTTTGGGATTTCCTTCCCATTTAGGTCACCACAGAGCATTGAGTAGAGTTCCTGTGCTATACAGTAGGTTCTCATTAGTTATCTATTTTATACATAGTATCAATAGTGTATATATGTCAATCCCAATCTCCCAGTTCATCCCATCCCCCCTTCCCCCTTGGTATCCATGCGTTTGTTTTCTACATCTGTGTCTCTATTTCTGCTTTGCAAATAAGATCGTCTATACCATTTTGCATTCTTATTCTTTTTTTAAAAAAATTTATTTATTTAATTTATTTATTTTTGGCTGCGCTGGGTCTTCGTTGCTGTGCGTGGGCTTTCTCTAATTGCGGCGAGTGGGGGCTACTCTTTGTTGTGGTGTGCGGGCTTCTCACCGAGGTGGCTTCTCTTGTTGCCGAGCACGGGCTCTAGGCGCACAGGCTTCAGTAGTTGTGGCGCGTGGGCTTCAGTAGTTGTGGCGCACGGGCTCAGTAGTTGTGGCACACGGGCTTAGTTGCTCCACGGCATGTGGGATCTCCCCGGACCAAGGCTCGAACCTGTGTCCCCTGCAATGGCAGGCGGATTCTTAACCACTGCACCACCAGGGAAGCCCTCTTATTCTTATTTGGGTTATTTTTGTGAGTTTTCTTCTGTGCCCCATTGCCCCATTTATGTGATGGAGGGAATTTTCTTTATCTTCATGGATGCTTCGAATGTTGGGATTAGTAGGTCCTGGGGGCCAGGTTGAGGAGTACTTCATGGGAACTCTGAAGTAGTAAACAGCAAGTTAGTTCATTAGACCAGTAGATGTCAACTATGGCATAGTGATATCCTGATGAGTCAAAGTGTGTTGTAAGAGACATCTCGGGTAACTTATTGTTAGTAAAAGTTAAGGTACAAAGTTTAGAAAAGATTTAACTTTTATAAATGAAGACATATTCCAGGTCATCCCTACAAAAAGTCATTTATACTCACTTGATTCCTATATGCTGAGTGGGTCAGAAATGGTGGCATCCAGATGTAGAGAACAAACGTATGGACACCAAGGGGGAAAGTGGTGGGGGTGGTGGTGGGATGAATTGGGAGATTGGAATTGACATGTATACACTAATATGTATAAAATACATAACTAATAAGAACCTGCCGTATAAAAAATAAATAAAATAAAATTCAAAAATAAAAAAGAAATGATGGCATCATGGTGGGGTCTGGTGAATTACATGTAGTTCCAGATTCACTTCTGGAAACTCGTCATGCATTTATATGTCATCCACCAATTGAGACACTGCAGAAAATAGGATGAGAGTTGACGTTTTGGGTTGTGAATTTGAATCACAAGAGACAAGCCAGGTCTTTTCATTCATGTTTCTGTTTGTATGCCCATTTCCTTTTCTTAAAAGCTTTTAAAAAATAATAATATTTATATAACTTTATAAAAAATTCCAACACATTTATTTAACAAGTGTTTTTAAAGCATCTGCTATGCAGTGAATACTCAAAGCTCCTGCCCTGATGGGGGACTTACAGTCAAGATGGAGGGACAGAACCGAGGGGCAGGACAGGAATAAAGACGCAGACATAGAGAATGGACTTGAGGACACGGGGAGGGGGAAGGGGAAGCTGGGACAAAGTGAGAGAGTGGCATGGACATATATACACTACCAAATGTAAAACAGATAGCCAGTGGGAAGCAGCCACGTAGCACAGGGAGATCATCTTGGTGCTTTGTGACCACCCAGAGGGGTGGGATAGGGAGGGTGGGAGGGAGACGCAAGAGGGAGGGGTTATGGGGATATATGTATGTGTATAGCTGATTCACTTTGTTATGAAGCAGAAACTAACATACCACTGTAAAGCAATTATACTCCAATAAAGATGTTAAAAAAAAAGATGGAGGGATATACATAGTAAAACAATGAAGAAATAAATACATGATATGTCAGGTAATAGTAAGAGCTATGGAGAGCAAGAAAGCAGGGTTTTGTGGTTGTTATTTTATGTAGGTGGTCAGGGAGACCTCACCAAAAAGGTAACATTTGAGCAGAGGTCTCAAGGAAGTGAAGGAGACAACCGTGCATCTGTCCAGGGTGGAAGAGTGTTCCAGGCAAAGGAAGCAGCAAGTGCAAAGGCCCTGAGGCCAGTACTCAAGGAGCAGCAAGGAGACTGGTGTCGTTGGAGTGAAGTGACCCAAGTAGGTGAGGAAAAAGCCAGTAGAAGATGAAATCAGAGAGGAGATGGGGGTGGGGCAGCTCATGGAGGACTTTGTACTTTTAGGAGAAATGGAGGGCTATTAGAGGGTTTTGAGCAGAGGAGTGATACAATTTAACTTATATTTCTAAAGGTTCATCTGCTGAGAATAGACTGTAGTGGGAAGTATAGAGGGATACAAGTTGAGAAGCTCTTGTAGAAATCCAGGTGAGAGATGGTGGCTTGGACCAGACTGTGGAAGAGGTGAGAAGTGGCTAGATTTGGGATGTATTTTGAGGGTAGAGGATTTGTTGTGGGATTAGATGTGAGTTGTTCAAGAAATAGAGGAGTTAAGGATGACTGCAAGATTCTTAACCAGAGCTTAAGGAAGAAGACGTTGCCATTTACCAAAATGGGATGGATAAGAAGGAACTGGTTTGGGGGAGAATTTTGGAGTTCAGTTTTAGACATGTTTCAGGTGCCTATTGGAAATCCAACTGGATATGTCATAAAAAGTAAAGGTGTACTTTTACTTTTTTTACTGGAGAAATGCAAAAAACTGAAAGTCTCTCATTCCCACTTTCCTCATCCCTCTCTTGAGATGGAAGAGTTGTTTGTGGTTTGGTGACATCCTGCACAACTATGTGCCCGCAGACACGTGTGTCCATGGATTTGTGTTACTTAATACCTTCTGATAATATCTTTACTGTTTCCACACACAGAGTCTGTGAGTCCTGAGAGCTCCCCCTCTCAACCTTCCCCGCGCCCCTCTACCCCAGCCCTTCAATCTCATACGTTTTAACTTTCCCTTCTAGGAGGAGATTGTGTTGCGCTATTACCCCAAACTCAAGGCAACCATGGGATACCCCCAGAACTGGGGCCGCTTCCAGAACCGTGTAAACCTGGTGGGGGACACTTCCCACAACGATGGCTCCATTATGCTTCACAGAGTGAAGGAGTCTGATGGAGGAAGTTACACCTGCAGTATCCACCTGGGGAACCTGACAGTCAGGAAAACCACTGTGCTGCACGTGATCCTGAAAGAGCCTCGAAGTATCTAACATTTGGTTGGAGAGGGAGGAGGGGCCTCATAGCTGGTAGGCAGGGCCAGGACTAGGGTGAGGCTGGAGAGGCTTCTAGGGTGCAAAATTTAAGGAGGCATCACTCCCAGGTGCTGTACTTGCCCGAACCTGAGAAGCCCAGCACTTATCAGGCACTTGTACCCTGTACTTGCATGACCTTGAGTGTGATGCCTCCTTAAATCTGGTGCCCTATGCACCTTACTTGCCTCACCCTAATTCTTCCCTGCTGGCAGGTCAAGGAAAAAAAAGCTAATATTGAGTGAACACCACCCCTCTGCCAGACCTCACTCATTAGTGTAATATACTAAGTTAAAAGTACAGGAGCTCAGAGATGGATTGGAGTTGTTTTGACTCGGCTTCAAGGGAGATGCTCTCTGCTCTGTAGTGGAAAGGAAGATGATCTCGAGCTGGTGAGAGACAGCAAAGAACAGAGAGAAAACAGGAAGGGGTCAGAACCAAAAATAGAGGGGTTTTCTGATCAAAGATTCTGTATTCTGGCGAAACACTGTGTATTAAGGCCATTGGTGTGTAGGAGAGTAAAGACTAAATTGTGTTGACTGATAGAGGTTGATAAGTAAGGAGTTCAAGTTAAACCATAACCCAGTTAGCAGTCAGGATGTGGCCTGTGGACTTTGCCTTTTGCTAGGGACCCAGGGCTTGGCTGTGGTTGGTTGAGGGCAGGGATAGAGGTGAGGGTGCAACGCACCCCAGTACCTCTGGCCAGAGACTTAAGTCTATGGAGGCGACTTCTTGCCAATAGCAAAGAATCCCAGCTGGAGAGGGAAGCAGACAGATGGCTTTCTTCACTCTCAGAAGTCTTAGCTCCACTTCACAGAGAAAATAGAAGCCATTAACGGGAGCTCATTCAACTTCGGAGCCCTCCCCGCCCACAAACGGACCTACATCCGCTCCCATCGTCATCCCTGCCCTGCCATCCTGAGCTCCCTTCCACCCAGGGCTTATCTGAGCCCCTGTGCTCAGGTGGTGCTCTCTCTTCCTTCTCAGGATCCTCACAGCATGGCTCTTTAAGCCTGTACTTTCCAAGGGCTTCTAGCACTCAGCACAAACATACGCTCCACTCTTCCTCTTACCTGTGTCCTTGTCTCCTTTAGCTCTCATCCTATATCTTTATTTTTCTTGAAACAGCTTTTTTGAGATACAACTCACATACCTTACAATTTACCCGTTTAAAGTGTACACCTTGATGGTTTTTAGTATATTCCGAGTTGTGCAACCTTCCCCACAATACGTTATGTATTTCTTTCTTTACACAGCCAGATAGCTTGCTAAAGGGCTGGACATGGTGTCTCCTATCTCATCTCCCATTAATTGATAGCACACTGCATTCAGTCTTCTGCTTCTACCTCTGCTCTAGCGTAGATCACCAATGGTACTCTAAAGGCACATCCTTGACCTTCTCTACCTCAGTAGTATTGAATACCATGTTCTATATACATTCAATATATTCTATGTTAGATACAACTTTATCTGTCTGCCTATCTATCTCTATGTATTATATGAGCTCCACCCAAATATTCCACAAATACTCAAATACAACATATCCAAACCTACCCCTCTCACCTCTCCCCAGCCCATCTCTTCAACCTCAGTTAATGCCACCACCATCTACACGGTTATCCAACTGGATGCCTGGGAGTTGTACTTGATTCTTCCCTTTCCCATGACCCCCAGTCTAACAAGTTGACAAGTCCTGTCATTTCTACTACTGACTTTAAAAAATATATATATCTTTATTGGAGTATAACTGCTTTACAATGTTGTGTTAGTTTCTGCTGTACAACAAAGTGAATCAGCTATACGTATACATATATCCCCATATCCCCTCCCTCTTGCGTCTCCCTCCCACCCTCCCTATCCCTCCCCTCTAGGTGGGTCACAAAGCACCGAGCTGATCTCCCTGTGCCATGCGGCTGCTTCCCACTAGCGACGCGTTTTGCATTTGGTAGTGTATATATGTCGATGCTACTCTCTCACTTCATCCCAGCTTCCCCTTCCTCCACTGTGTCTTCAAATCTGTTCCCTACGTCTGCGTCTTTATTTCTGCCCTGCCGCTAGGTTCATCATACCTTTTTTTTTAGATCCCATATATGTGCATCAGCAACCCGTATTTGCTTTTCGCTTTCTGACTTACTTCACTCTGTATGACAGACTCTAGGTCCATCCACCTCATTACAGATAATTCAGTTTCGTTCCTTTTTATGGCTGTCTACTACTGACTGGATCTGCCTCCTCTCCCATCTGTCACCGCCGCCTTATTCTGGCTGTCTCATCCCCGTCTTGGACTGTAGGCCTCTAACAAGTCTCTGCTTTCATTCTCAGTCACTACCCCTCATTCTTCATGCAGCTCTGAGTGCCATCTTTCTCAGTAACAAATCTCAACTGCTTATAATCTCTCAATGTCTTCTCCGTTGCCAAAGAAAAAAATCCAAACTCCTCATTGAGATAATCAAGGTCCTGCATGACTTAGCTCCTGTTATTTATCCAGCCTCAGTCCCCACCACACCGACAAACACAACCTTTGAACCAGACCCATGGAACTCTTGCTAGTTTCTAAAAGCACCATCCTGTCACCTAAAAGCACCTAAGAGGGCCTCCCTGGTGGCGCAGTGGTTGAGAGTCCGCCTGCCGATGCAGGGGACACGGGTTCGTGCCCCGGTCCGGAAAGATCCCACAGGCTGCGGAGCGGCTGGGCCCGTGAGCCATGGCCACTGAGCCTGCGCATCCGGAGCCTGTGCTCCGCAATGGGAGAGGCCACAGCAGTGAGAGGCCCGCGTACCACAAAACAAAACAAAACAAAACAAACAAACAAGAAAAGCACCTAAGAGCTCCAGACCTTGGGTATAAAGTCCCTACCATCCTTCCCCATACTGTTTGCCAAAAAAACCTTGATGTTTCCTTTAAGACTCAGCTTAAACTCTTAAACTTTTGCTGACAAATTCTCAGGTTCTGCTCCCATAGAATTGGGTACCCTTTTCTCTATGCTGCTCTGTACTCTATATGGACAGCTCTCAAAGCATCTATAAGCAGTCTGTGGTTTTCTGTTTACATTGTCTCTCTCCTTGAAGGCAGGGACCATGCACTATTTGTCTTTGTATCTTCTGTGCCCAGTGATATCTGGCACCCAGGGGGTGTTTGATGTGTATGTTCAGAGTGAACTGAGGAAATGAGTGAAGGGTGCCATAAGGGTGGAAGTGCTTTACTTTGTATCATGACTATGGGGCTGAGTGTTGTAGAGCAGGCTCTAACATGTCTGTTATTTCTGTCATTTGGTAAACCACATTTTAAGATAGAATTATTAATGTGAAAGGAAACTCTACTGTAGGTGAGGTGATATTCTCTTTTCCCACCGACCTTAGTCTACATTTTAACGGTAAGCGGGGGCGGGTGTGTGTGTGTGTCAGCGGACTTTGGTTCTCAATCTGATGGGGACAGCTGGAGTCCTAGTGTTTCAAAATGGAGTGGAGTCTGACCTTCTCCTCCCACTTCTGACGTGGCTGTTGCTACTTGGCCTAGAACTGGTGAGGCTCCCAGCTCTTTTCTGGAATATTGAGGCCCTGTCATTACTTCTCTCCTTTCCCATGCATTGGTGACCTCAGTAACCCTCAGACCTGAGATCCTGGGCGGTAATCAGCTGGTGATCATTGTGGGAGTTATCTGCGCCACTATCCTGCTGCTTCCGGTTCTGATATTGGTTGTGAAGAGGACCTATGGGGATAAGAGGTACAGGGCTGCTCCCATCTCTTGGGCTGGGGGGCTGGAGGTGCCTCTAGCCTGAAGTGGAAGAGAGTGATAAGGCTCTAAGTGTGCCATTTTCACAGAAGGGGGTGTTTTAAACCAGAATCATCTGTGGTTACCACATTAGACGTCATCGTATAGCGACCCCACCCCCTTTGCTCACTGTTATCCTGAAAGGCCTTGCACATTCCCACACCATCCTCATTTTACAAAGATTACAAAGACTTACAAATGTTGGTCCAAGTAGAGCACAATTAAGAGTGTAAATCTTATGCAAGAACCGTAATGGTGCTGTTCAATGCCTGAAACGATTTTTGGATTGTCCACAGTATGTATATACTTCGTAGAGAAGCTCAGACTTTGAGGGTTGTCAGTGGCTTTATCTGAAGGACCACATTTTAATTATGAGAAGCTACTTTTGAATGAATGGCCTCAGGTCCTAAATTATTTATTGTTGAAATGTGTTTTTAAAGGCTTGAAATTCTACCAGTACCTCAGAAATACACCGATGCTCTGGGCACGGGCACTAGTGTTTCACTGGCTGTTGGCAGGCTCATATCCTTCCGTTTATCCAACTATTGATGAACTATGTTGCTAGGGCAAATTGACTCTCTTTTTGAAATAGTGTCAATGGGCAAGAACCCCCATTAAGACTGAGGAGTGCTGACTTTTGGGACTCCTTTCCCCGTGGGACATGTATTATCCAGAAACTGCTGCTGCCTGCTAGGTTTGCACTTGACTCCCCGGGGGCTCTCTGACTTGGTTTTGAGCTTGAAGGTCTTTGCTTTGGGCATGTGGACAGCACTGAACCAAGAGTTAGACAACCTGGCTTTCCCTATCAGCTCACTTCCCTGCTCTGGGCCTCAGTTTCCCTCAAAATGAAGAGCAGCATTTCCACGTCTGTCTACTAGTTTATTCTAAAGAAATAGTCGGACGGATGTGCCGAGACTTGTGCATAAACGTGGTTGCTGTAGCAAAGATTATAATTAAAAACTGAAATCATTCTCAGTGCCTGTCAGAAAGGTAATGATTCAATGAATTGGTATTCCATTCAATGAAATACCGCATGGCTCTGTATGTAATGATGCAGAAAGATGTCCGAGGAGTAGTATTATACAATATATAGAATGATCTCATTTTAATAAAAAAGCATATTACGTAATTCTCTCTTCAGCAGCATATATACTAAATATATTTTGTGTGAGTATACTTATGCTTGCATTGAGAGAGGTTTGGAAGGATAATTCTAAAATGTTAATAGTGCTATTTGAGATAAAAGAAAAGGTGGGTGCTGGGAGGGTAGGGAGTTTACTGGGGCTTCAATTTCAGACTGTCTACATTTCTGTATTATTTGAGTTATTTTACAATCAGAGCATACAACTTTATAATCAGAAAATACGATTAAAATATTTCTACTCTGAGTCCAAAAAATATACATTCCTTTCTAGCTTTAACCCTGGTTGTTGTTATTTTTCTTTTCTCGCTCCACCTTAGGCCAAAATAGGAAAGAAAGGAAGCCTATTTAGTGGCAAATGCAGAAGGCAGGTGGTCGAGCGATCAAAGGCCAATGGCAGGGAAGGGGCCGGAGCTCCCAGCCCTGGGTGTTTGAGGGGATAATTCTGCTTGGCCTCCTCCCTGGGAGAAAGAAGCTGGAAGCCTTTGAACCGGTGTCTCGCTGAGCTTCTGCTGCTTCCTGCTGGCTCAGCTCCATCTCCCCAGTCCTCGGAAATGTTAAAATCGAATCCCATGGCCCCTCTCTATTAATTCACTTAAAATTGTTATGGGCAGAAAACTTGTTAGTGTGACAATAGAGAGGTTGAAGCTGTCGTTCAGCCTAAACTATCTCCAGATGCCTTTCTGCTCTCGGTGAAAGACATGCATCTCTCAGATCTCAAGCGGAGCTGGGTAGCGTGGGCTGTAGGTGTCTGGGAGTAGTTCCTAACCTGGGGTCTCTCTCTTCATAAAACTCTGTGTGGTCTCATGTTGTCAGCCTTGGATATACGGTGCTGGCTGGGTAATTCCACATGCTTTTCATGCCTTTGCAGTTCAGTAACTTCCACGACCTTGGTCAAAAGCCTGGAGAACACAAAGAAGGCAAATCCAGAGGTAAGAGAAGAACTCTGCCATTTTGCTGCTGTGCTCAGTGAGGGCAAGGTGGAGGCTGCTCCAGGATTCAGGTGGTGTGAACTGTGTCTCACTCATCGTTATGTCTCGGCGCATCCAGTGCCTGGCACAGAGCAGCGGCTCAGAAAATCTCCATCACTGCAATGAGTCCCTGGGAGAGTGAGTGGCGTGGGGCGGACAGGGCCAGTCCAGCAGCCCAGTACATCCTTGGAGGACCCTGGGAAAGTCCCAGTTCAAGCCCAGCCCTGCCACCTCCCTGAGCCTCAGTTTTCTCATCAGTAAAATGAGTTTAAGGACAAACGTATTTGCCCCGTTGTAAGGTTCAAATAACATGATGATAGGCAAGTGCTTTGTAATCTATGAGGCATGGTATCAATATAAAGGATGATTATGATCCATTCCAGAGTTAAGTGAAGGAGTTAATTGTTCAGATTAAATATTCAGGGACCTTTAGAAAGAGAGGATCAAGAACTTTTCCAACCATATTAGTTGTGATAAATAATTGCTACCAGGGACTGAGAAATGGATTAGTTTCCTTGAACTCTTTTTTTTCCCCTTTTGTTCTTTCTTTTCTTCCCTCCTCCTTCCCTTTTTCCCCCTCCCTCCCTCCTTTCTTCCCCCCTTCCTTCCTTCCTTCCTTCCTCCCTCCCTCCCTCCCTCTCTCTTTCTTTCTCTCTCTCTCTTTCTTTCCTTTGAAAAACTCCTCTTATCATATTTACCTTTCCATCTTTTGGGCTGTTTGTGACCCAAGAGTAGGATTTTCTCACAACATAATGCAGGGGACTCCAGAAGTCCAAGACTTTGTCAGTGGATGATATCACTTCTCCAAATAGTGACAGGAATGGGAATCACAAAGTACCTCTGTCCTCACAGATGTGAAGTTCAGTGAGGGCTGTTCCTGGCATATAAACCATCTGGAAGAGATGATGACAGTTAGCTGCTGATGGATGCCGTCCTGCCATGACTCTAATTAGGAGGAAATAATCACAAAGTACAAATAATTTGGCAAGATAAGAATTTTCTGCTGCTACCTCAATGCCCATCCAAACAAAGATGTTTGATTTTTTTTTTTTGGCCATGGCATGCAGCACGTGGGATCTTAGTTCCCTGACCAGGGAGCGAACCCGTGCCCCCTGCATTAGGAGCGTGCAGTCTTAACCACTGGACGCCAGTGAAGTCCTAGATGTTTGACTTTTGAACCAAAGAATTTGGTTCTTAAGATAGTGCTCTTTGCTGATGAGCTAATTTTCTTAATTTCCAGGAAGTCTGAGGACTGGAGTATTGTGACCTATGATAATTCTCTAGCTCTTAGTAACCCTCTGACCTATGATTTTGGTGGTTGATGCCCTGGAGAACCCCTGTCCCCTTGAAGAGTGGTAGATAGCCTTTTCTCTGGCGTGTAAGACTTGTTGAGTTTTAGGAATATTTACATGATTTTCTCCCCTCTAGAAACATATCTACTCCTCAATAACCATGCAAGAGGTGACTGATGAAGAATCAAGTGGGAAGTCAGAGGCCACCTACATGACCATGGTGAGGAATATTCTGGGTCCACCCAAGCCAGGCATCTGGAGGCAGAAAAAGGAGCTGGGAAGGATATGGCAAACTCATGGGGGATGCACATTGCTAGGTCCCCTGGGGAGGCCACTCTGCTGAGGGCAGAGATTTTTCTAGGTAGTAGGAAAGGGTGAGAAGCTGAAGCTCTGCTGGATAGAAAAGTAATATCAAACTTGTCCTTGTACCCAATTTCGAGTATTATGAGTATCTCTAGGGCTAGAGAGGATTGATCTTAGAGGCAAAAGGAAGTGCCTTCATGAGGGTAGGCAAGATCTCTGCCTCATCGGTACAATACTGGTTTAACACAGCATAGTAAAGGGCTGTAAGATCCTTGCACAAGCATCGTGGCACAAGGGATGGTTTTCCTTCCTTTCAAAAGGTGCCTTCCAACTCTTAGATTTTTAAATTCTGTGACTTATTATACCTTGACATAATCTAATTGCCGGCAAGGCTTCATGCTGAATTTCATGGAATAATACAGAGTCTGATTCCTACTTTCTCTTTGCTCAACTGTCCAGGGAAGTCCAGCACCTAAAAAAGACACTTGCTGTGTAGTGAGTAGGGGTAAGGACGAAAGGACTGAGCTGGCGAGAGATATGATGCTATTTGTAGACTAACGATAGGCACCCCAGCCATGGAGGGAGCCGTGTTCTGCTGGGTTCAGGAAGGCTGGCCTCCTCTGTTTATAGGATGACGGCTTGTGTTTGTTCCTGTCACACCAGCGCTAAGGACACATGACTTCCAGATAATTACAGCAGAGAAAGGTTCTGCCAGGGAAGTGTGAGATCAGAGCCCTGGCCTGGCTCCACCAAGGGAAACATAAGCTCCCCTCTGAAGTTGAATATAGTCATTCCCCTCCCCCCATCCTTCTCCTGTTATAGACATGTGGTGCTACAGTGACTGCCAGAGCCTCATCTTAGAGACCTGCTGATACAGCTAGCTGCACAGTGGCTGCTGGGGAGTGTGTCAGCCACCTGGGTGGTACTGTTTGCAGATAGTCTGTGGGGCAGAGATGATGGAGGAGGGAAAGCCAGCTTCAAAGCCAGCTTCCCCACGTTCACTGCCAGGTGCTTGCGATTTAAACTTTGCAGAAAATGGCAGCCCTGTCCCCTTGAAACGGTTTCAATAAAGCGAGTGTGATGAGAGGCCAGGGCCACAAACTCAAAGCCCTTCAGGGGTTGTCAAGTTATTTTAAAACACTATGTACCAAATTAAACAAGCCCGTGGGTGAACTCTGGCCTGCGTACCACTTGTTTGAGACCTCAGGTAGGGAGGTGTTATCTGAAAGAGAGCAGGGTAACAAAGAACCTTTGCTTCTTGATTAAATTTACTTAAATGAAGGGGGCACCACGCCGTGTCCCCTTTCTGAGGCTGTAGAGCACAATGGTAAGATCGCAGGCTTTGGAGTTGGACACACCAGGGTCCAAATCTTTACCCTGACTCAGAAGCTAGCTCAGTCTTAGACAGGCAACTTAGCTTCTCTGAACTTCAATTTCCTAATCCTTAATGGGAACGATAAAACCTGTCTCTCAGGTGGTAAGGATCAAATGAGACAGTGCATGTGAAATTAGAATTGGGCTGGACAAATGGAAGGAGCTCAATAAATGGTTAACTATTATGATTGAAATGCTTCTTACAAATGTGCTTTGTTTCTCTCTCCCCACAGCACCCAGTTTGGCCTTCTCTGAGGTCAGCACCAACTAGCCCATCTGACAAAAAGTCAGATGGGGGAATGCCAAGGACAGAGCAAGCCTTTTGAAAAGAAGGGGGAGTTCCCTTTGCCCTTGGCCGTGGCACAGACTCTCTCTTCCTTGTGTCCTGAGTCCATGTCAGACCCCCTGCCCTCCAAGTCCTCCTCCGGCCTCATTGCTTGGGCAAAGGACTGAAGATGGAGGGCTTGAAGCTTGGCAGAGAGATGGGACAGCTCTGGAGGAACAGGCCCTGATTAGGGGGAGCATGGACTTGGTCCCTCTGGAGCAGGACACTGGCCCTGGGGACCCTGACTGAGCTGCCCCAGAGGCCGCAAGCATCCCATCAGGTCAGACCCTCTGCTTGGACGGTGCTCTTTGTGGATGGTTACAGGGAAGAATCACAGAGATAAAAACCAACCCAAATGATTTCTTTGGCCAATTATCCCTAAATAAATGCAGTTTGTGGAAATCATCCTGTGTTTCTACCCTGGCTGAGGGGCAAGTGGAGTCTTGGTGAGGACTCTATGGTCTGGAACTCCTGAAACAATTGAAGTGACTGGAGGAAAGACCTGCTGTGACTTACACACTGGGGTTTTGAGGGGGTGAATGGGGTTGGAAGTGGGGTATGAATACAGCTCTTTGATTTAACGCACTGCTTCTTGATTCTGGCTGGGTTTCAGAGTGGCTGGTGGCTCTTTGCTGGGCTCCACCAGAGGTGTTCTGGTTTGGAATTCTTGGGTGGAGCTGGGGCACTTGCCTTTTACAAAAGTGACACTCATGCGTCGCCAAAGTGGACAGCCGCTGATTTAACTCTTGGTCTGAAATGTGAGGCTCCCTTACCTTTGGGTTACTATTGTAAGATTTAATGAGGTTAGTTTTTAAAATCCTTTGGTTCTGAACTCCTATTTCTAGTCTGGGCCCAGCTCAGATCTCCTCGTCTTTATTCCCACGGGGCCTTCCTCATTCTCTGCATCCCACTTTTCCCTCTTAGCCATTCAGGGCCTGGATAAAGAGCAGGTCTTTTGTGGGTCTCTGATTTCTGATCCAATCTTAAGTGAGCTGCATTTTTTAAAATTGGAGTATAGTTGCTTTACAATGTTGTGTTAGTGTCTGCTGTACAGCAAAGTGAATAAGCCACATGTATACCTATATCCCCTCTTGGATTTCCTTCTCATTTATGTCACCACAGAGCATTGAGTAGAGCTCCCCGTGCTATACATTCTGTTCTCATTAGTTATCTATTTTACACATGGTAGTGTATATATGTCAACCCCACTCTCCCAATCCATCCCACCCTCGTTTCCCGCCTTGGTATCCATACGTTTATTCTCTACATTTACATCTCTATTTCTGCTTTGCAAATAAGTTCATCTATACCATTTTTCTAGACTCCACATATATGCATTAATACACAATATTTGTTTTTCTCTTTCTGACTTACTTCACCCTGTATGACAGTCTCTAGGTCCATACACGTCTCTACAAGTGACCCAGTTTCGTTCCATTTTATGGCTGAGTAGTATTCCATTGTATATATGCACCACATCCTCTTTATCCATACCTCTATTGATGGACATTTAGGTTGTTTCCATGTCCTGGCTATTGTAAATAGTGCTGCAATGAACATTGGGGTGCATGTATCTTTTTGAATTATGGTTTTCTCCAGATATATGCCCAGGAGTGGGATTGTTGGGTCATATGGTAGTTCAATTTTTAGTTTTTTAAGGAACCTCCATACTGTTCTCCATAGTGGCTGTATCAATTTATATAACCACCATCAGTGTAAGAGGGTTCCCGTTTCTCCACACCCTCTCCAGCATTTATTGTTTGCAGATTTTTAAAAAAAAAAAAAATTATTTATTTATTTTTGGCTGTGTTGGGTCTTCGTTTCTGTGTGAGGTCTCTCTCTAGTTGCGGCAAGCGGGGGCCACTCTTCATCGCGTTGCGCAGGCCTCTCACTATCACGGCCTCCCCTGTTGTGGAGCACAGGCTCCAGACGCGCAGGCTCAGTAGTTGTGGCTCACGAGCCTAGTTCCTCCGCGGCATGTGGGATCCTCCCAGACCAGGGCTCAAACCCGTGTCCCCTGCATTGGCAGGCAGACTCTCAACCACTGCGCCACCAGGGAAGCCCCTGCAGATTTTTTGATGATGGCCATTCTGACCGGTGTGAGGTGATACCTCATTGTAGTTTTGATTTGCATTTCCCTAATAATTAGTGATGTTGAGCATTTTTTAACATGTTTGTTGCCCATCTGTATGTCTTCTTTGGAGCAATGTCTATTTAGTTTGAAAATATTTTCTCCCTTTCTGAGAGTTGTCTTTTCGTCTTGTTTGTGGTTGTCTTTGTTGTGCAAAAGCTTTGAAGTTTCATTAGGTCCCCTTTGTTTATTTTTCTTTTTATTTTCGTTACCCTAGGAGGTGGGTCAAAAAAGATCTTGCCACGATTTACGTCAAAGGGTGGTCCGCCTGTGTTTTCCTCTAAGGGATTTATAGTGTCAGGCCTTAGCTTTAGGTCTTTAATCCATTTTGAGTTTGTTTATTTATTTATTTATTTTTTATAATGGGTTTTCTAAATTTAGATTTTTTAAAAACATCTTTATTGGAGTATAATTGCTTTACAGTGGTATGTTAGTTTCTGCTTTATAACAAAGTGAATCAGCTATACATATACATATATTCCCATATCTCTTCCCTCTTGCGTCTCCCTCCCTCCCACCCTCCCTATCCCACCCCTCTAGGTGGTCACAAAGCACCAAGATGATCTCCCTGTGCTATGTGGCTTCTTCCCACTAGCTATCGGTTTTACATTTGGTAGTGTATATATGTACATGCCACTCTCTCACTTTGTCCCAGCTTACCCTTCCCCCTCCCCGTGTCCTCAAATCCATTCTCTAGTAGGTCTGTGTCTTTATTCCCGTCCTGCCTCTAGGTTCTTCATGACCATTTTTTTTTTTTACACTCCATATATATGTGTTAGCATACGGTATTTGATTTTCTCTTTCTGACTTACTTCACTCTGTATGACAGACTCTAGGTCCATCCACCTCACTACAAATAACTCAATTTAATTTCTTCTTATGGCTGAGTAATATTCCATTGTATATATGTGCCACATCTTCTTTATCCATTCATCTGTCGATGGACACTTAGGTTGCTTCCATGTCCTGGCTATTGTAAATAGAGCTGCAGTGAACATTGTGGTACATGTCTCTTTTTGAATTATGGTTTTCTCAGGGTATATGCCCAGGACTGGGATTGCTGGGTCATATGGTATTCTATTTTTAGTTTTTTAAGGAACTTCCATACTGTCCTCCATAGTGGCTGTATCAGTTTACATTCCCACCAACAGTGCAAGAGGGTTCCCTTTTCTTCACACCCTCTCCAGCATTTATTGTTTGCAGATTTTTTGATGATGGCCATTCTGACTGGTGTGAGATGATACCTCACTGTAGTTTTGATTTGCATTTCTCTAATGATTAGTGATGTTGAGCATCCTTTCACGTGTTTGTTGGCAATCTGTATATCTTCTTTGGAGAAATGTCTATTTAGGTCTTCTGCCCATTTTTGGATTGGGTTGTTTGTTTTTTTGATATTGAGCTGCATGTAAATTTTGGAGATTAATCCTTTGTCAGTTGCTTCATTTGCAAATATTTTCTCCCATTCTGAGGGTTGTCTTTTTGTCTTGTTTATGGTTTCCTTTGCTGTGCAAAAGCTTTTAAGTTTCATTAGGTCCCATTTGTTGATGTTTGTTTTTATTTCCATTTCTCTAGGAGGTGGGTCAAAAAGGATCTTGCTGTGATTTATGTCATAGAGTGTTCTGCCTATTTTTTCCTCTAAGAGTTTTTTTTTTTTTTTTTTTTTTGTGGTACGCGGGCCTCTCACTGCTGCGGCCTCTCCCGTTGTGGAGCACAGGCTCCAGACGCGCAGGCTCAGCGGCCATGGCTCGCGGGCCCAGCCGCTCCGCGGCACGCGGGATCCTCCCGGACCGGGGCACAAACCCACGTCCCCTGCATCGGCAGGCGGACTCTCAACCACTGCGCCACCAGGGAAGCCCCCTCTGAGAGTTTTATAGTGTCTAGCCTTACATTTAGGTCTTTAATCCATTTTGAGTTTATTTTTGTGTATAGTGTTAGAGAGTGTTCTAATTTCATTCTTTTACATGTAGCTGTAAGTGGAGCTACATTTTTGAAGGGTTTCCTTAATTCTGCAAATATCAAGAACCCTCTATAACACAGTCATCATTATCTTTCTCTTTTACCAAAGGCTCTCAGGTCTCCACTTGGAGGCCTGGAGCCTCTTTTTGTTCAGCCATGGCTAAGAGTCATTAAATGTCTCCTTCTCACCTGTCAGCTCTCAATAAGGAGTATGTCAGTAATTTATAGTATGTGAATTGAAGGCAATAGCCTGTCCAAGACATACCAGAGAGGGGACACGTGTTGACATGATAAGGAGAGGGGGGAGGAGGAGTCTTTCATATACTAAGAGTTCATGGGAAGGAAGTAGTTTCATTTCTGGGCTATAAGGTAACATGCTGTCCTGGGCTAAGGGGCCCTTTTCCATTTCCTCAATTATTGTTTTCATAGGATGATGACCTTCAGGATACCGAGTGAGATGGATGGATGGTGACTGTACATCTGTTGCTCTGGGTGGAAGGGGATACTTGGGCTAAGAGCTGGAGGGTGGGCTGGGCAGCTTCTCCATACGTTCCTTCCTGCAGAGGGTGCTTTCCCCCGGGAAGTGTGGGCATGCCCCTCCAGAGTTTGACTTGCCCACATCAAATCTGAATTCAATTCATCCAAGGTTTGGCTTCCATTCTAAGGAGGAGGAAGAGGAAGCCCACCTCTCTCCCACGAGCCTACCTCTCCACAAATCTTCCTCTTATACACAGGCATGGAGTCAAAGTTGAGAGTCCAAGTCCACAGCTGTCAAATATAATTTTGCCCCAAACGAAAATAGCCCTGCAAGGGACCATGGAAAAGACCTGCTTGCTCCCTCATGCCCTTCGCCTAGGGGTGGTTGTCTACTAAATCCAGGGCCATGAAGGCATATGGCGTAGGGAATGGCTTCAAGGTCAAATAGGCCTGGTTTATATCTTGCCTCTGCCTCTCTCTTCAGTATTGCAAAGTTTATGTCAATTCTTTGAGGCTATTTCCCAGATATAAAATACATTGTGGGGACTAAATGAGGTCAGTTAGGGGCTAGAGCCTGGTCTGGGCCCTCCATCCTCTTCCAGTGTGTTTCCCCCAGTTGATTTGTCTTCTGATGATTCAGTCCCCAACTCCCATTAATTTTTATTTCTATGGGCAGGAAGCCCTTGCAACCCTAAATACCTAAGTCCCTCTTCCCATTCAAAGAAAGAGTTAGGAAGCTGAGCTCAGGGAAGGGCTTTGCATAGCTCCAAGGGGTGACATTCTGAAGGGTATGAAACCTGATGGAGATGGAGCAAGCTGGATCTCCTGGTAGATCCAAGCAGTTTTGTTACTCAAATTTGTAGTATTTTAAGTCTCTAGGACACCAGATGCTCCCATATTCAAAGGCTTCCAGAAGCAAGCAGGCTTTTGCCAACAGAAAGCAGCATAAGGGTAGAGGGGGTGGGGCCACCCAAGAATAATGGATAATCTGGCACCGTCAGAGTTTGGCTATTGGAATTGAAAACAGTTCAGCCTGTCTGTCCACTGCGGACCTGCAGAAGGTCCTCCTATTAAAGGCTGCAGCCTTCCGCCAGCCCTTTGGTCTTTTATTTCTCTTTGCCACCCCACTCTTTCTCCTTCTGGCTAGCCCATATGCTTGCATGTCTATACTGGCAATCTTCTTTTATAAAACGCTAGCTCTGTGTGTGTGTGTGTGTGTGTGTGTGTGTGTGTGGAAGGGGTCACACTGCCACTGATTTGGCTCAGTTGCTTAGGCCCAAAGAACCTTAGGTTGCAAGTTTTATCCCAACACAGACCAATTATCTTCTTACTAAGAATAAACAAAGTTTCTCAAGACTCCTGACCTTCTGTCCTGGCCAGCTGGTTTGCAAATGTGGTTTGGTCTTCCTCAAGGGAGATCAGGCGATCCATTACCACATCTATAAAGCCCAACTTTCGAAACACCCCTTCTTTATCAAAAAATAAGGGAACTTGGAGTTTTCACAGAAAGCTAAACCCTTTCTTATTTCATAGGTGGTGAGAGCAATAGTGATTTACTTGTCCCAGAACTTTCAAAGCCCTTGTCTGAACTCCACATCATATGTTCATGGCCTTCTGAGGTTGGGTGCCATCTTGTCTACCCATCCACGTCTCTCATTTTTTTTTTTTTTTTCCATGACAGGAACCCTCTGCTCCATATACCTTTGTCTTTTGTGCTTCTGAGCCTTTGCTCTTGGTGTTCCCCTGCCTGGAATTCCCTTTTCCTTCTTGCCTGCCCAAGTCAACATTCCTTCAAGGCCCTGCTTGAGTCTCGCCTGGGTGATCTCCTATTTCTCACATCTTCCTAGATGTCTCTACACTTACCAGATTTTATCTTCTGATGTTCTCTAATTGTTTCATGGGTGTGAGGCTTTCTTTTCTGCAAGAGATCTTAAACTCTTAGAGATCCTGTTTAGGTCTTTTCTGTGAGCTTTGCAGCATCTGACTCCATGTGGGACAGTCCCTTGTTGAATGGAATTCCTAGGGTGTGGAGTGGCTGGACCTGGCTCCCAGTCCTGGTTCTACCACACTTTGGCTGTGAAAGGTCAGGCTGTTGGAGTTTCTGCTGTTTCCCCAGATGTAAAATAGACATTCATTCATTCATTTTCATCTGCTCAGGGACCAGTAGTGGCCCAACACAAACTAAAAAGAATAAGACACAACCCCTGTCTTTAAGAAGCTACAGTCTAGTTGGGGAGATAAGATGTATAAACAAAAAATGACAATACTCCCTGACTCGGGCAACCCAGGTGTACTGCAGATGGGAATTGATACATTTGTCTCTCTATTTAGAAGGTAAGCTCTCAAAGGGTGAGCTGTATATCACTCGTTTCTGGGTCTCTGGTTTCTAGCCTAGTGTCTGGCACATAGGGGACATCAAATAGATATTTGAGTTTGTTGACTGAGGGAATTGATAAATGAGTGAATGGACCCAGGGTCACAGCAGCAGAGAGAGGAGAGGTATGTAGGTACGACAAAGAAGGGGTTACTTTGTAGCAGATTTTTGAAGAAGGGCTAGGAGCTGGCTGAGTAGACAAGGGAGGAAGGGCATTCCTAGAAGAGGAAACTGCAAAGGCAGAGACACCATGATGTAAAGCCCTATGCGGGGTAAGAGAAACCTCGCCTGGTGTGGAATGGCTTGGGAAGGGCCCGGGCAGAGGAGAGAGGTGAGTGAGATTGTTATCCCTGAGCAGGCCGCCGGTTGCTCTGCCCATTTACCCCTAAGTTTGTTCCTGCTTGCCGGTGCCTTCTCCCCAACCCCGCAAACCTGGCCTCTGCATTGCCCCTTGCTCCTGGGATGCGAACCTTTTAGTATTAGCTGAAGGTGTTACTTCTCAAACTTTACTGTGCTCAAGAAACACCTAAAGATCTTGTTAAAAATGCACATTCTGGGCTTCCCTGGTGGCGCAGTGGTTGGGAGTCCGCCTGCCGATGCAGGGGACACGGGTTCGTGCCCCGGTCTGAGAAGATCCCACATGCCGCGGAGCGGCTGGGCCCGTGAGCCATGGCCGCTGAGCCTGCGCGTCCGGAGCCTGTCCTCCGCAACGGGAGAGGCCACAACAGTGAGAGGCCCGCGTAACGCATAAAAAAAAAAAAAAAAAAAAAAAAAAAAAATGCACATTCTGATTCTTTGGGTCTGAGGTGGGGCCTGTGGCTGTACATTTCGAAGGAGATCCCAGGTGATGCTGAGGTTGCTGGTCCAGTAAGGCAGTGGTACCTAGGGAGCCTCTTTGTAGCGTCAACCACGAATTCCAAAGGCAAAAGGAAGCTACCTTCCTTTAGATTATTTGTAACAGTCTTCCCCAGCAGGGTAGGTAATTGAGTGTTGTCTAATAAAATCTTCACGGATGAATGGCACTGGGTAGAAATGCCGAAAATAGGGCTTCATTTCCCAAATGGCCAGTCTTCAACAGTGGTGTCTTCATTCTGCAAAATACCTCTTCAAGTTTCTGCTTCCCAGACTTTTATTGGCTCCTGGGGAAAGCGTATTCTTTTGGAGCAAATGGGCATCTGGAGGCCCACGTGAGTTGAGGGGAGGTTCTGGGGTAGCTCTCCTCCCGACTCACCCTGCCAGGGTGTCTCTCCCCTGATCTGGCGCCTTCTGACCCTTGGTCCTGGAGGGCTGAGTTGGACAAAGTCTATAAAGTCATATACTTGGTTTCTCTTAGCCAAATTCTGGATTGAGGCAAAGGAACTTCTGGATCCCCTTCTTGTCTCAGATGTCCCCAAAACAGAAGCATCTGGACCCAGTGTGAGACCAAGTGAGCCCGGTAATCAGCTTCCCTGGGCCTTGCAGGCAGGCTCAGCTGCATTAAGAAAAAGGAGGAGGCCGGCTATGTCAAACCAAAACTCTCGGGCTGACATGGTGCTGCAGACCTGGCCGAGGGGCTGTGCGGGAGCCAGGGCACGGGCTGGTACCAATCTATCTCTCCGGGCACACCTGCGAGCCAGGCCACTGCTGACAGCGGAGGAGGCCTGGGGCCTGAGGGTTGTGGCCACCGGAAGACACTTTTCTCCCTAGGCTGCCCCATCTCTTCTTCTCTGATTTTCCTTCCCTTGGGCTGTGAGCTCTGTGAATGCATGAGCCAGAGGCAGCCAGACTCTGGGGAAGTGACAGAGGAACTTTGGCGACAGAGTCTGTGCAAGATGCAGGCACGGACAACCACCTCTGGTGTGGAGAAGCACAGAGGCCTCCTCTCCGCCTTTCTGCCTTTAGCAACTGCAACCCAAATTTGGCCCACTTCACTCCCCCCCAGCCTAGGACAGCCTCAGCGGCCTCAGCTGGATTTTACTGCCTTCACGATGATGTGGACGATGTCTCACTCCTCTCCAAATTCATTCATTCACTCATTCAGGGTGCCCCCGTGCAGCCATGCAGCACCTGTTTATTGAGTGTCTGCTTTGAACCAAGCACTGTGCTGGCCTCTCATTTGGTTCCTCCATGCCCTGCCTCTTAGCGCCTTCTTTTTTTTTTTTTTTTTTTTTTTTTGCCGTACGCGGGCCTCTCACTGTTGTGGCCTCTCCCGCCGCAGGGCACAGGCTCCGGACGTGCAGGCTCAGCGGCCATGGCCCACGGGCCCAGCCGCTCCGCGGCATGTGGGATCTTCCCAGACTGGGGCACGAACCCGTGTCCCCTGCGTCGGCAGGCGGACTCTCAACCACTGCGCCACCAGGGAAGCCCTTAGCGCCTTCTTTTACACACACACATACACACACACACACACACATGCAGAGGCGCCTTGCTTCATCTAGTCCAGTCTTCTCTTCCCTGTGTCTCTAAACACCCCAAGCGAAGGTGTCGTGTCTCCTCCCCTTGGCAACAGGCGTTGTGGAATACTGGACATACCCAGTGTTTCACACAGACCTCAGTTTGAGTCCTGGCTCTGACTCTGCCCTTAACTATCCTAGGTAACTTGAGTGGGTTAGTCCCTGTCGACCTCTGTTTCCTCATTGCAATTTAAAAAAAGAAGAAATCACCTCTTCCAGGCTTACAATTAAGTACAAACTTTTAAAGACTTGGCACAGAGTTAATGCTCTAAGATGTGGGTGGCTCCCTCCTTGCTGCATCAGTGGCCCATCGCAAGTGCATGTAGTGGCTACATGAGAACCTGTGTTCTCCTCAAATGTCGTCCCAGAGGAGTGGGGGTCACCTTATCTGCTTAGGGCCACGTGGGTACTCCACCCCAAGTTCTCCTACTTGTGACACTAGCCTATTGTTTTCTCCCTTTTTCAACATCTGTTGAAACAACCAGTTTCAACATCTGGTCTTGTGTCACCTACCTCCCCCCGACTTTTTTTCTTGGAATATTTTAAAGCAAGTTTCAACCATCGTATCATTTCACCTATAAGCACTCCAATGTGTATAATAGATAAAGATGTTAAAGAACATAACCACAAATTTTTTTTTTTGGCCATACCATGGGGCATGTGGGATAATAGTTCCCCGACCAGGGATCGAACTCACGCCCCCTGCAGTGGAAGCACGGAGTCTTAACCACTGGATGGCCAGGGAAGTCCCAACCACAAAAAATTTTTAACGCTCCCCCCACCAAATCAAGAATTATTCATTAATATAATCTAACACCCAGTTCATATTTATTTTCTTCCCAATTATCTCAACAATGTCTTTTTACTGTTGATTTGATTGAATCCGGATTCCCCAAAAGTTCATGTTGCAAATGACTGTAAGAGCTCTCAGGTATTTTTACACCAACCTGCTGTTCTGTTTTCAGTGGAAATGCTAGAAAAATGAGGAAGTTCTTATGTCCTGAAAGTCTCCCACCTCACTTCCCTGAACCCTTTTCAAACAAAACAAAAACTAGCATCTCCTTTTTTGGGTGTTTTTAAATGACAAAAAGAATTCACCCCTCACAGCAGCTTTGAAATAAATGGGTTCCTCAAACAACTTTCCAACTCCAACAATCACCCAAGTGGAGAAGAAAGGCAGGCCATGCTTTAGTTCTGGTTTTGGAGGGTAAAAATTTCCGAGGAACTTGGCTCTTTGCAGACAGATTTTTTTATGCCCTCCCACCTGCTTTTCGAAATCCACCAACCACAAAATTTACTCCATCCACTTTTTTCTCTCTCCCTTCCACACTCCCTCTCTCTTTTTAGCAGCAACATACAAGCCGGCCATATTAGAGAGATGGAAATAAAGCTTCCTTAATGTTGTATGTGTCTTTGAAGTACATCTGTGCATTTTTCTTTTAGCATCTAACCATTCCTCCCCTGTAGCCCTCGGCCCCTCAAATCACCCTCTCCCTATCCCACCCGACTAACATCTCAGTCTCTGAAAATGCACAAAGATGCCTGGCTACCTCGCCCTGCCTTCAGTCTCACGGGGCTCAGTCTCTTTTTCTCTTTGGGTAAGTTAGACTGCACATCTGCATGCTTCTGAGGGTACAGAAGTGCAGCCGCAACAGGAGGAGGATGGGGGCCGGGGGCAGGAAAGAAGACATCGCTTGAGCCTCCCTTCGGCATTGTCCTTGGGAAGGGAGGCGCGGGGATGGGGGGAGATGTGGCTGGGGACTGCATAACGCTGGGACGACTTGGTCGCAGAAACGTTGGGTCAGGGGAGCTGAGGGTTCCTTGGAGGTGTCAATTGTGAAGGGAGGTGATTTTTCTTTGGATTTCCCTGAAATCGACGTATGTGGGGCTGGGGGCCGAGGGTAGGCTGATGTGCAGAGCCTCTTCATGGATTTTTTCTTTTAGCTGCTACAAATCTCCTGGGACTTAATGCTCCCTTAAGGGGCTTCTTCTGTGAACCTTGATCTTTGGAATCTGGTGGATTTAGGATGTCAGAAAAGAGTGTACGGGGGGAGTAGAGGGGCAGAAAGTTGAGTCTGGGTCTGGCTTCCTGGAAATCTGTACCACCGATTTGTTGCAGTGTGTGGAGGCGTAGGTGGGAAGCAGGCTTGAGGAGTGATCTCTGCATTGGGAAGAGAACTGCTGAAGCAGGCACTGATGGAGAAGCTCTCTGGCTTGGGCCAGATGGAGTGGAGGAGGGGTCAGGTGAAGGGATCAGAAAAAAAAAAAAAGAAAAAAAGGGAACACATGAGTGTGGCTGTGGCCCTTTGGATCACGTCTCTGAACTGTCCAGCCCCACCTTGCCGACTGTCAAGACATCCAAATGCTAATTTCATACATGGCCACTTAGGGACTTCCTGGTGGGTAGGTGGGCTAGGGAGTCACTTGCAAGCCTGCTTTATAGGTAGTCTCCTTCTTGCTCTTAAACTTACTCATTGCTGGCATAGCAATTGAGGATCCAGTCCAACGGCTGTCAGTGGGAATATTCCCCATCACAAAGTTTCTCTCTCCCTCCTTCTCTCCCTCTTTTTCTCTCCTTCTCTGGCATGCTGTGCTGGCTATTGGGCTGGAGTGCTAGAGACAGCCCAGGGCCCCTGGCAGCCTGCACGATAAGGCCTGTGAGCTTTGCTGAGTTACTGAACATATTAAAAACAGAGCAGGAGTGTTAGGGAAGCTCAGGCAGTAGAGACAGCACGAGCTTTGGACTAGATCTGGGTTTAAAGCCGCCTTTGTCATTTACTTCATACTATCAGCAAGTTACTCCCCTCTGAGCTTCAGTTCTTTCCTGGGTGAACTGGAGAATACCTACTGCCTGGGTTTTTTGTGAGTCTGGCACATAGCAAGTGCTTAATTATAGCTACGCTTTATGAACTCTTTTCACGTGCCCACGCGCTGTGTATCTTGTTTAGTCTTCACGGCAACTGGTAACCGCATGGGGCAGATACATTATGATCCTCACGTTACAGATGAGGAAACAGGCACAGAGAGGTTAAGTAACTTGCCCAATAAGGTCACAGTAGTTTAAGGGGAGCTGAGATTTGAACCCCTGGTTGTCTGACTTCACCCCATTCTTTTTTTTTTTTTTTAACATCTTTATTGGAGTATAATTGCTTTACAATGGTGTGTTAGTTTCTGCTGTATAACAAAGTGAGTCAGCTATACGTATACATATATCCCCATATCCCCTCCTTCTTGTGTCTCCCTCCCACCCTCCCTATCCCATCCCTCTAGGTGGTCACAAAGCACCGAGCTGATCTCCCTGTGCTATGCGGCTGCTTCCCACTAGCTATCGGTTTGGTAGTGCATATATGTACCTGCCACTCTCTCACTTTGTCCCAGCTTACCCTTCCCCCTCCCCGTGTCCTCAAGTCCATTCTCTAGTAGGTCTGTGTCTTTATTCCCGTCCTGCCCCTAGGTTCTTCATGACCATTTTTTTTTTTTTTTTACATTCCATGTATATGTGTTAGCATACGGTATTTGATTTTCTCTTTCTGACTTACTTCGCTCTGTATGACAGACTCTAGGTCCATCCACCTCACTACAAATAACTCAATTTCGTTTCTTTTTATGGCTGAGTAATATTCCATTGTATATATGTGCCACATCTTCTTTATCCATTCATCTGTTGATGGACACTTAGGTTGCTTCCATGTCCTGGCTATTGTGAATAGAGCTGCAGTGAACATTGTGGTACATGACTCTTTTTGAATTATGGTTTTCTCAGGGTATATGCCCAGTAGTGGGATTGCTGGGTCATATGGTAGTTCTATTTGTAGTTTTTTAAGGAACCTCCATACTGTTCTCCATAGTGGCTGTACCAATTCACATTCCCACCAGCAGTGCAAGAGTGTCCACTTTTCTCCACACCCTCTCCAGCATTTATTGTTTGTAGATTTTTTGATGATGGCCATTCTGACTGGTGTGAGGTGATACCTCATTGTGATTTTGATTTGCATTTCTCTAATGATTAGTGATGTTGAGCATCCTTTCATGTGTTTGCTGCCCATCTGTACATCTTCTTTGGAGAAATGTCTATTTAGGTCTTCTGCCCATTTTTGGATTGGGTTGTTTGTTTTTTTGTTATTGAGCTGCATGAGCTGCTTGTAAATTTTGGAGATTAATCCTTTGTCAGTTGCTTCATTTGCAAATATTTTCTCCCATTCTGAGGGTTGTCTTTTCGTCTTTATGCTTTCCTTTGCTGTGCAAAAGCTTTAAGTTTCATTAGGTCCCATTTGTTTATTTTTGTTTTTATTTCCATTTCTCTAGGAGGTGGGTCAAAAAGGATCTTACTGTGATTTATGTCATAGAGTGTTCTGCCTATGTTTTCCTCTAAGAGTTTAATAGTGTCTGGTTTGAGTTTATTTTTGCTTCACCCCATTCTTAACCACTGAATTCTACTGCCCCCGATACTTAAGAAATGATGCTGCTATAGTAACAATAATTTGGATCAAAGAATCTTAAGTACAGGCAAAAGAGGGGAGTTGGGTGAGTGGCCAGTGTGCAAGGAAATGAGGATGGAGGACAGGCAACCTGTTTGGGGAGTTAGGGAGAGCTTCCTGCAGGAGGGAGAGCCTTATCTAAGTGAAGAAAGCAAGGGGGCTCGGGGACCAGGACCAGGGTGTGGCTTAGAGGAAGATGGAATCTAGGGTGAAGAGGTCAGGGCATGCGGGCTGTGAGGCGGTGGTGGGAGGAAGCTAAAGCCTCTGCAAACCTGGATGGGGAGAGGGTGCAGGAGTAGGGACCTTGAACTTGAACTTGATTGGTGCTGTGATGAGACAGGCCCTGGTACTCCAAGGCTGAGGGCTCAAGTGGACAATGGAACCTTGGTGGTTGTAGCAGCATCAGTCCCCAAGATGGAGGGATGTCCCAAGTGACAAGGGAGGGGACTGAGACAGGGCCTGGGTTTGCGAGGATGACTACAGAGCTGACAAAGGGACAGGGGACAGCTGGCCAACCTGCTGTACACACGACAGAAGCACATGGGACTAGTTTTCAGTTAGAAGCAATCCAAATGATTGGTTTTCCTTAGAGTTTTTCTCAAAACTCTTGGCTCCACGGCCACTGGCCTGGTTACCAAAGTCTGGGTTATGTTAGGCGAGGCTTAGAAAGTGGAGTCCGGTCCTCACTCAACCCCACTGCACACGGACACACAGGGGAAAACGCCTTCCCTTCCCTCTCCAGACTTTTATCGAGTGCCCACTGTGTGTCACATGCTGTCCCGGGTCCAGGGATGCCAAGATAAATAAGAATCAGCTCCCCAGAGCCTCCCGAGGGACTAGGGAACATAAACAAAAAAACAGTAATGCAGCATCCCATGTGCTGTTAGCAGCCAACCTTTGGTGGGGGCTGACCATGAGCCAGGCACCGCTGTGAGCTTTATGTTTTAGTATTCAATCCTCACAACGGTCCCAGGAGGTAGGGCCTAATGCTGTCTCCCATTTTACGGATGAGGAAACTGAGGTGCTGGGAGGTGAACCATCTTGCCTAAGATCAGACCACGGTGCTAGAGCGCTGGTCTTGGCCACTATGCCATTCTGCTTCCCGGTTTGGAAGTGACAGAAACCTCCCGGTCTGGGGAGAGGTCACGGGCACTGGAGAAGCTGCCACAGGGGCGATGCCTTGTTAGCTGGGATCTGCGGGGTAAGCAGGAGGGCTCAGGGGCAGCAGGGTGAATGAACTTTCCAACCTGCAGCAAAAACACATGCAAAGGCACGGAGGAGTGGAAGAAGGCGGCGTTTTCAGGAAAGTAAGAACTCCGGGGTCACTGGAGCGGAGGAAGCGTGAAGCGTTGGGAGCAGGACAGGAAATGAGGCTGGGATGCTGGATGGTCCCAGATGGCAAAGGGCTCAGAAGCCCAGGAGCCTGGACGAGATCCTGAAAGCAGCAGGGAGCCAATGGCGATTGGGGATGAGGGGTGACAAGGACAGGTGCTCTCCTGGCTGCATGGGGGTGGCCTGGCCTGGGAGGGAGACCTGAGGTGGTGGGTCTGAATGGTAAGGCAGCCCAGGAGCTGGGCTGTGTGTCACAGTCACCTGGGTGGCAGGGGCTGCCCTGGGACACAGCGTGCTCCAGAAGGGTAGGGACTGATTTCTCTGCTTAGACAAACTCTGTTCTTTTTTTTTTAACCAGGAAAAAAATTAACCTACCTCATAGGTTGCTGTAGGGTTGGAAAGAGGCGTGAAGAGAATTAACTTCTAGTCTGTGTAGGAAATAGTGTTTGACAGGAGATGAGCAAATTTTTGTGATCTCTGCAAGATGGGCCAGTTAGAAAAGTATATGACATGGGGCCTGAGGTGCCCAGATACACCTTAGAAAGAGTGAGGGGCCATGGGCATTGGTGAAGTTTTGGAACTGAGCTCAAAAGCCACATCCTTACGGTACCCTTGTTGAAACATTTCCTTTCTGTGAGTTGGAGATCAGAGACTCAGTCTCCAGACCTGGTCCCAAATGGGAAAACCAGGAAGATTGTGAGCCCCGCCTTGTATGGAGGTTCCTTTAAAGAAGACCAATCCCCTCTGGCCAGCCTGACTGCCTGGGGGCTGACATGGGGGCTGGACCTGCCACGTAGACAGCAGGAGGACTGAGCCCTGGGACCCCTTGGTACAAAAATCACCCCCTCACCCAGCCTCCACCCCTCAACCTGCTGTCTAGAGCCTGGCAGCCTGGCAGCCTGGGTTCCAATCTAGCTTTGTCACTTACCAGCTGTGAACTTGGGCTATTCATTTAACATTTTTGTGCTCCATTTCCCCACTTGGAAAGCGGGGGTGATAATAGGGTTGCTGTATTAAATGAGGTGATAATCTGTAGGGTATGTACACAGCGCCTGGCACACAGTAAGCACCTTGTCGTTACTATGAAGTCCCTTTGTGGCCCTAGTCGTGGATGCGGCTAATTTCCCGAAGCAGCAGAGCTCGTCAGGAGCCCAGGATTTTGCTCACAGCTCTGTCCTCGTTGCATGATGATTTCCTCATCTTTAATGAGGGCCTGGATTGGTGAAAGGCCTAAGGCCCTTGCCCTGAGCTGGGACTCTGGGAGACCTCAGGCGGAAGTGGGCGCTGTACTGGGAGTCAGGAACCGTGATTCGGGACCCGGCTTGTCCCTACCTGCTGTGTGTCTCTCTCAGGCCTCACTTTCCTCGTTGGTAAGATGATGGAGCTGGATCTACAATTCCTGAGGTTCCCCCTGCTTTGGTGACTCCTGTTCCTCTCTCTGCGGTTGGGACTTGACGGTTGACCTCTCTGACCACTAGAGGGCACACGTGTCCGCCTGGTGCCTCCTGCAGGCTGTGCCATAGCGATGCAGGGAAGGAGCCGCATTGCACCTCTCAGTCTGCCCCGCTCCTGCTGGCCAGAAAAGGCCCCTCACTCCCCGGGGCCCTGCCCTCCCGCACAGCAGAGTGCTAGCTCCTTCAAGTTGGAGGCAGCTCCTGGTAGGGTTCAAGTTCTGTCTCTGGAGTGATGTTGTGGCCTGGGGAGGGACAGAGGCAGGGATGGGTCAGCCAGATGTGTGGGACCTACTTCCTAATGCCACTTGGAGGCTCCTTTTGCTCAGGTGCCCTGGGAAGGTCGCGGAACTTTCCCAAGGAAGGTGCTAGAGAAGCAAGGTGTTCCTGGGATGTGAGGTAAGCTCAGGACAAGGCCCTGCCGGGCTCCTTCCCTGAAGATACCTCCGCCTCTGCAGAGCGGGGGCGGAGATGGCATTTTCAGCACACCTCCTCCTCGCCTGGCGCTGTGCTCAGTGCTTTCATAACGCTGTGAGAGCGAGGAGATGGGAACTGGGCTTTGTTCTCCTGGGGCTGCCGCTCAGCCTCTCCAGTTCATATTTCCCTGATGAGCACTTCAGCACACCTGGCCTTGCAGGTGGAGCCGTGCGCCTGTCCCTCCATCTAGGGCTGGGTCCTGACCTCCCTGGCCAGCAGTTCAGAGCATCTCCTGTTCTTAAGTCCCGCCTGCTGGCCCTGGCCACTCATCCGAAGGGATGAGCCGAGTGGAAGGGCTTTGCTATCCCTGCTTCCAGGCTGCAGTGCTGCTGTTCCTGGCGTGGGGCCCGGCAGCTTTGCACAGCGAAATCTTCTGCAAAACGCGAGCCCTGTGCAATCTGGGGGAATTCCAAGGGGCTGCCCTGAGGGGTCAGGCTCCAACGTGGCCCTGCCTAAGCCCTTCCTGCTTAGGGGGCAGAACTTGAGGAGAATTTAGGCTACCCTTTGCCTTATTTTTATTTTGTATTTTTATTTTTGGCTGTGCCTTGAAGCTTGCGGGATCTTAGTTCCCCCATCAGGGATTGAACCCTGGGCCACCGCAGTGAAGGTGCTGAGTCCTCACCACTGGACCGCCAGGGAATTCCCCTACCCTTGGCTTTACATATTTTATCTTATTTAATTATTACCGTAACCCCAAGGAGGTAGGTATCATCAGCTGCGTTTTACAGAGGAGGGGCCTGAGGCTCAGAAGATGGAGGAACTTGCCCATGTTCTCCCAGCCGATAGAAGGCAGAGCTGGGATTGAACCATATCCAATGGGGTCTCCGTGCCTCCTAGCTGCCCCCCTGCCGTCCCCTAGCGGCTTCTTCTCTCACTCAGAAGAATAGTGCCCCGGTCCTGGCCTAACACTGGGACCTCAGCTCTCTCCAGTTGCCTCCTTGATCACTGCTGGTCGTGCTTCAGATATGTGATGCTCATTCCAACCGCTGGAACTTTCCTCTCGATGTTCTGCTGCCTTGCATTCCTTCAGAATTTCAAATGGCTCCTCACTCCTTCACTTTAGCGGGGGGCCGCCTACAGGGCAGCACTCGGAGCAGCTTTCCCTGACCACCCGATGTCAAACACACCCTGCACCTTGCTTTGTGTTTTACAGCCCTTGCCTGTGAACCAGCTGAAGTTACATTATTTCTTTTCCCTGTTGATGTCTGTCCCCCTCCCTAGGAGATAAGCTCCATGTTACAGTATCTCTGCCTGCCTCCATCACAGCAATAATCCCTTGGGCCTAGACCGAGTGCCTGGGGCACAGGAGGTGATTTATAAATATTTGGTAAATGAGTGAATGAATGATTGATACTGAGCATTACTGCTTCTCCTTTATAAAGAATATTCATCTTTGGGGATGAGGTTTTGACCATATTGGCAGAGAATTTTGGAATTCAGCCCAGGGCTAGGGTGAGGGGAGTGCAGTGCCTAGGGTGCAAAATTTAAGGAGGTGTTTGCATGACCCTGAGGGTGGGCACCCCCTTAAATCTCGTGCCCAAGGCTTTCTGCCCCACTGTGGGCGGGGGGGTGGGATGGGCACTGCAGCTTCAGCTGGGAGGGCTTCCGCTCACTCCCCTCACCCTAGACTCTGCCCTGCTTGGAATGTCAGAGTGGGATGGGCCTTCTCAGGCCACACACCCAGGGCTCCTGGACCAGGTCCAGTGTTCCCCAGAGGATTCTGCACCCTGCTGTCCCTGCAGCCTGTATCAGCTCCTTGCCGCGGTGTGTCCAGGCCTGGCATCTCCAAAAGGGGCTCCTGTCCTTGTAGACCCATCAGTTGATCCCTTCGAATTGTGCCTATGCTTCTGGGGCATCTCTTCCTTCCCGTTGCTCATCTGCTGTCCCTGCCAGGAGCCTGAGGAAGAGAAGGGGGCTGGGCTGGGCTGGGCTGGGCATATGGCTTGACTCTTCCCTGCGGTATAGAGAGCGAGGCCTTCTGTGTCTGCATCTGTCCTCAAGGCTGCCTGCCCCCAGGGGACACTGCAGCTTCAGCTGGAAGGGCTTTGGCTCAGCCGAGACGGTTGAAAGTGGTGGGAAGAAGGGGGAACCGAGGCCAGCACTGTGCAGCCCCTTGTCTAAGCCATCAGGTGGCCATGACAGGCCTGTGGCAGGACAGCCAGATGGAGGGAAGGCTTGAGGCCATCTGTCTGTCCCTGGCTTGACAGATGATGTGCTCTCTCTCCACCCCAAGGGCCACATCAGTCACTGCTTAGGAGCTTTGCCCACCCCGCTCCACCCCACCCCCTAATTTCAGCCATAAGGGACCCCGCCAGCTGTCCTAGCTCTGCTCCGCTCCCCACAAGATGCAGAGGCTTGCCCCCCCGGCCTTGTCTGTCAGAATCCTCACCAGCTTGTGGCTTTGTCCACAGTGCCACCAGGGAGGAGCATGGAAGTCACAGTACCTACCACCCTCAACGTCCTCAATGGCTCTGATGCCCGCCTGTCCTGCACCTTCAACTCCTGCTACACCGTGAACCACAAACAGTTCTCCCTGAACTGGACTTACCAGGAGTGTAGTAACTGCTCCGAGGAGATGGTGAGTTCTCAGATGGAAGCAGGGGTGGGGGAGGCAGGAGCCCCACAGCGTGAAGCTCCCCTTTCCCACCACCTGCCCCTGCACCGTACCAGGACCCTAGCATACCCTGGTGGGCTATCTGCTCCTGAGGGCATTGGCAGAGGTGTGCTGTCATGGCTGGGCGACCCTGGGAGGGTGACAGAGATCTAGAGGTGACTGCCCGTCTTCCAGGTAGAAGGGGGCATGGGGGGAGGGGCTTCCTGCTGTCCTTGCAGCTCCTTGCTCATGCAGCCCCCTATCCTGTCGCCTCCTGCCCCCCCAGTTTCTCCAGTTCCGCATGAAGATCATTAACCTGAAGCTGGAGCGGTTCCGAGACCGTGTGGAGTTCTCAGGGAACCCCAGCAAGTATGACGTGTCAGTCACGCTGAGAAACGTGCAGCTGGAGGATGAGGGCACCTACAACTGCTACATCATGAACCCACCCGACCGCCACCGCGGCCACGGCAGGATCTACCTGCAAGTCCTCATGGAAGGTGAGGGGCTGCTGGGGCCCTGCCCATTCCCACCCAGCTACTCTCCAGCAGGACTAGCTGGGGCTCCTTGGGAGAGGCTGTGCCCTCCTGAGGGGTGGGAGCGACAACATGTGCTGGGTGGAAGGCACCTGTTTTACTCCTTCCCTTCCTTGAGGACTATGTCTCAGGGAGCCCTGATGATGCTATCCAGCATGATCACGATCTTAAGAATCCCAAGAGCAGCTTTCATTTATTGGACACTTGCTACGTCTCAGTTATAGCTAGGGCTAAACTCTCTAGATGCAATATCTCACTTCATCCTCATACGACCCTATGAGGGAGGTACTATGATTATTCCCATTTTACAGATGAGGAAACTGAGGCTACGTCAGGTACCTAAGGTCACACAACTAATAAATAGTACAATCAGGACTCAAATTGGGTCCATTTGACCTCAAAGTCCATCCTCTTGGATACTGCATTATATTGCCCTCCCTGGGGCTTTTAGGTGTCCTGGGATTATGGGGTGGGTGGGGCGCTTAGAGGTCCATGGCCTGGGTTGATTTTTGCTTTGACTAGAGTGCTTTCCACGGAGGAGAGTAAAGTCAGGACCACCCCACACCTACTGCAGGGAGCAGGGGCCAGTGGACGAGGCTCCCTTTTCCAGCCCTAGGGCTCAGCGGGTCTGTTTCCTCTCCTTCTCCAGAGCCCCCTGAGCGGGATTCCACTGTGGCCGTGATCGTGGGCGCCTCCGTCGGGGGCTTTCTGGCTGTGGTCATCTTGGTGCTGATGGTTGTAAAGTGTGTGAGGAGGAAAAAAGAGCAGAAACTGAGCACGGATGACCTGAAGACGGAGGAGGAGGGCAAGACGGATGGAGAGGGCAACGCGGACGATGGCACCAAGTAACGGGCGGGCGGCCGGCCCTGCAGCCCCTCCCTTGCGTCCTGTCTCCCTCCCACTCTCCGCCCCGCACTGTGTGCCCCCGCCTGCCCTCTCTTGGTGTGCTTCTCTCGAACCAGGATCCCAGGGCTGACCTGGGGCCTCCTGAACCCCTCCCTTCTTATCTGCCACCCTGCACCAAGAGAGACTCACCTCTCTTTGATTCGAGAAACCTGCCCTGGCGTCTGGGATGTGTGGGCCCTGGGGGGAGGGAGAAGCGGGCTCAAAACTGCCAGCCTCTGAGAAGAGGCAGGAGGCCTGTGGGAGGGGCGCAGAGAGAGAAGGGGGAGGGTGGGCAGTGGAGGAGGAGGAGGCCAGCTGTCCAGTCTGCCCAGTGCATGGACTGGTCTGGTGGCCGTTTCAGAGGGGACCTGCAGGTGGGACGGGGCTCTGCTGGCTGCCTCTAGAAGGCCTGGGGTGTGGCATGCCTCTGCTCCCAGAGATGCCCCTAGCTCTGGGCAGCCTTGTCACGGGGGTGGTGATGGGTTCCTATAACTTGGGGGTGTGTTGAAGGGATGACCGTGCGTTTCCTGGGCCTTGAAGGGAAGGAAGCTGGAGGCAGCTGGAGACAAGCCTTGGCCCAGGGAGCTCTGCTCTCACCTTTCTCCTTCAATAGCTGCTACCACAGAAGCCTCTGGGTTTCTGTGGGCTTGCTTAAGCCCTTGGGATTTTTGGCAGGAAAAGTACCAAAGGGCTGCTGAGCTAGGTCGTGGGGGGCGGGGAGTCGTGTTTCTCCAGGTGGTGGTCATTTTTCACCGCAGTTACCCACTCACAGGAGGCAACTGCAAAGTTAGCTGGGGGACGAGGGGCTGGGGGCTCCGTTGTAAAATGGAGTTCAAGGTTGACTGCCTCCTCCCCCAGGGTGGCCACCATCACCTGGGCCAGGAGCAGCTGAGCTTGCAGAGATAAGGAGAGAGGGGGTGGGAGCCACGTCAGAGGAGTAGGTGTGCAGAGCGGGGACCTCGCTGGGGCTTCTGTTCAGAATTTCCCCGTTACCCTCAGCAGGGTTTCATCTGGCTTTTGGCCCTGAGGGAAGCCTGAGGGGAGCCCTGTAGCCTCTGAGACCCTGTGGCCATGTCACATCTGGAGCCATGTCACACCCTCCTCTGCCCCGACAGTTCTCTCTGGGGGGGAGGAAAGTAGCATTTGTGGGGAGCCAACTTTCACTGCCATTTTACTCACATGAAGAGGGAATTGCTCAAGCCTCAGGAGCGGGAGAGAGACAGAGAGAAACTGCCTTGGAAGATCCTCAGAGATCAGCTGGCCAAGTCACCCATACTACAGACCGGGAGACTGAGGTTCAAACTCACAACCGAGGGGCCTGCTTCTCCTCTGGTTCCTCAGTCTCCAGGTTGGATGAATAAAGCCACGCTTTGCCCAGTGGGAGGGGCCTCTGCAGACAGAGAGATGAAGGAGATGAAGGGAGGGAGGTGAGCTCCTCCAGCCCTGCTCACCTCCCTGGAGCCCAGCCCCTCCAGGCTGTGACTGAGGCAGGGATGGGGTGATGGGAGTGGAAGGGCAGAGCTGCTGGAATGCCCCACGCCCACCCCAGGCTGACCCTCTGCAGCACTTCCCAGCCTTTCTCAGAGCTCAGGCCCTGCCCGGGCTCAGGGGGTCAGAGCCCAGGGCAGGAGTCTGGGGAAAGGGGGTAGAGATGGGACTCTGACAGCTTCTGGGACCCCTCTCTGCCTCTGCCCAGCAGATGGCCTTTTTGGGGAGAGAGTAATAGCATATGGGCGATTCAGTTTAATTCACTTCAATTCAACATCCATTTATTGAGCATCTCCTATGTGCCAGGCACTGGGCCAGGTACTGGAGATGTACACAAAGCCATAACAGAGCTGGGAACTGCTAGGTCAGCGCTGTGGGGACCAAGATGAATTTTTTTTCGGTGCATCTAATTCCACCTCTGCGGCCACTGCTTCCAGGGCTGGAGTAGGAGAAAAAGGAAGAGATTCCAGAATCTGGGCCCTGGGAAGGCGGGAAAGGAAGGAAAGAGGGAAGATGCAATAAGGAAGAGGGTGAGAGGCCAGACAGAGTGGAGGGTGGGCAACCAGCCTGAGAGCTCCTGGGTGGGATGAGTCCAGCTCACCTGGAAATTCTAGCTCATCAGTACCTAACTGCCAATCAACACACTGCCAATGGGGGTGGGCTAAGCCCCCAGGATGCCTGGGGTAGGTGGACATTGCCCATCCTTGGAGCCAACCAGCTGAGAGGGGAGAGATGGGTAGTGGGCACCCTCGTTCCAGCTGAGACCAAGGGTGGTTGTAATAACATGTCTGCAGCTTGCAGATTTCACTTTTTGGCAACTTCTTAAGTGCTCTCCTCTTCTGGGATGAGTGAGGATCTGTGTGGATGCTGGGAATTTTCTTTTTCCAGGACTCATAACATTTAGGGAAATTGTTTGCAAGATTCCCTAGGTTTATTCTAAGAAGTCCTAACTCTCTATAAAGAAGCCCAAGACTTCTGGGTTCCTTCCTTTCTCTGCCCTGCCCTAGAGGGTCCTAGGGAGAGCAATGCCTCTCCAGGGGCCTCAGGCGCCCAAGCAGATGGGGATGGGCCAGGAACCACCTTCGTCTCAGGTACCCATCCTCATATGCACTTTCTTCCCGAGCCTCTTAGAGTCTCTTCCAGAGGCCTCATAGAGCTGCCTCCCCCAGGGCAATGAGGCTGGGAACAAAATGGAGCTTCTGTGAGTAGAGGTGGGAGACTGGTGAGATGTTTCCACAGCACCCTGCTTTCTAGCGTATACCTCTTCCCGCACCGTGGGGCTCAAGCCCTACTTCTGGCTGCGTGTTCCCATCGCTGCGCTCTGCTGGGTTCAGTCTGCTGGTTTTCTCAACTGCCTCTGCCTCTCCTGCTCTCTTGGAACCCCGTCTCTGTCCCTTTCTCCTAATTAAGGGCCCCTGTAAAGAGAGATGGGCTTGCCAACCCATGGGATTTAGCTTGTAGGAACAACGCACACTTTTTCAGGACTGAAATGCCTTGAGGTGCCTTGGAACTGGCTTTGGAAATAGCTATCTGCCCCCTAGCTCTGGACTAATCACAGTTATTCCCAATGTATAAAAAGGAAAAGCTGGATCCATATTTCTCCCTGTGAGTCTCCTTGGTGAGGTTGGGCTGGTAAGTATTTGCAAGGTCAAATTAAGCAGATGGACAATTGAAAATGCTGGCCAGGTCCAAAAGACAGTCCCAGGCCATAGGAATGGCTTGGTGCAATTGGAACGGGTGATGAATGGAGAAATTTTTTTTCCTACATACGTCTTAAGGATAGAAAGCCTGTGTCTCTTGCTGTGCCTCTTGCTGATGTCTTCCTTTATTGAAGCTTGCTGATGCGTTTGTACATAGTCTATATATAGGTAGAGATATATTATATATACAAATATAAAACATCTCACTACATCCACCCCGAAAGTTACGTTGAGGGGGCAACAATCATTTCTCAGTGTTTTGAGTTGATTCACCAAAGGCAAATTATGGAACGTTCTTATTGCTCTTTGTGCACTTGAAGGGGAAAACACAACTACTTATGCACTTTCTAGGATTTATGTGCTATGTGGTAATGGAAGAGGTGGTGGAGAGAGAAACTGAAATGGTCCTCTGTGACCCAACTGCTGTGATGTGTCTGCTTTGGGGAGCAGACAGTTTCTGTTGTAGTTTGTCTCGTTGCTTGGATTTATTGGCTGCAATAAACAGATGGTCTCCCCTGAACATCCCTTGAGTGTGACTTTTTTCAGGGGTGCAGAGTGGGGCAAGTTGAGGCAGTGCCAGGATTTTCACAGGGAGTCCTGTTGTTCCTTTCCTGGTGATGCCATTGACACTGCTGGGTCCCCATCAGTGATGAGATCATTCTGCTCCCCTCTTGTTAGATGTTTCCTCTTTTCCCCTCATTGCCTTCACAGAATCCTGGGGGACTCCATCCACCTTGAAAGCACCCTGGGGACAGGGTGGCTAAACACCCACTTCTTGGAGGGCTCTTGGTTATTTCTGGAAGATGACAACACTTTATGCCCCCAAGGCTAACCGTCATGCCGGTGTTGTCTATTCTTTCCATGGGTGGACGGGCCATCCTTCCTGCCCCCTGTTTCTAAGCTGTGTCTGACTAGGCAGACATCTGTTTCATCTGCTCTGGGCTCAAGAGGAATAGCTGACAGCTGGTGCAGAGTCTGCCCTCATGCAACTTCACGGATGAGGGTGGCTGCAGGGAAGAATCAGGTCGCTCGTGTCCCATCTGCGAACTGCTCTATCCTAGTTACGTGCTGCTGAATCGGCCCTCAATTCAGGACCAAAGGCAGCCACCTGGCCCAGGGGCTCTGCTCTCCCAGACAACCCAGTCTTTTTCTCTCTTGCCTTCTGGTTTTGTATCTCTTTGCACTTTTCTCTTTCTTACACACACACCCACACACCCTCGCCAAGGAGGCTCACCCGATAAGAAAATCCTCAGCTTTCTGAATGCAAGGGAATGCCGAAGTGCTTGGTTTCTACTTTTCTCATGGTTTCTTCGTCATTTCTGCCTGCTCCCTGGTAACCCAGAGACCTTCGCCACTGGTTTAGTGGTCAGATGCATTTTAGAATATTCTAGGAGTAGCCTAACATTCGTAGTCCTAATGCCGGCAGCTGCTACCCGAGAAAGAAGCCAGATAGAAGGTGGCAGTGTTAAACAGAGGTGGCTGGTATTTGACAGAACCAAAGGCACCTTGGTTTAAAAGGATGTCTGCCCTTGGAGCCCCTGAGTCCTTCCAAGGATGGGATGTCAGAGAGGATGCTTCCCTACTTAACAGATAGGAAACTGAGGCAGGGGATGTGGACTCAGGTGCTGGGGATTCTGGCTGGTTCCTTCCGGGTGGACACAGCATCTAACTCAGTCTAAGGCTTCTCCCCCAGAACGCTTGGAGGACACTGTGGAGCTGGGCCTGGCTTCTGGGAGGACTGGGTTTGGCTCAGGTGTCTCCCCTAAACTGATGTTTTGGGGCTCGGGCTGCTTGGGGCCTGGTGAGGTAGTTCTGATTGAGGAGGGAGCTGCTGTGTGCGGGAAGGGCTAGCTCCCACCCCGCAACTCAGAATTGCTCACCGGCTTCCTGTGTCCCCCACCTGAGGTGCTGGTGCCTCTCCATTCCCGCTGTTCCTTTGCTTCCCGCCGGAGCCCCTGCAGGGCTCAGGCACAGCCATCGGCCTGCCCATGGCCGGCTGCCCCGGAATAGTAGTCTGTATGCGGAGCCTCTCAGAGTCCCTAGGACAGGTTTTGAGGCCCAAAAGGAGCGGGGGAGGGGGAAGAGTAGATCTTTACAACATCAGAGATGGGCGGGATCCCGGGGACTACTTGGCCAAGTCTCCTGATTATCCTGAAGGGGAAACTGAGGACCAGGTCGGGGAAGTGATTTGCTTAAGGCCACAAGATGAGTCAAGGACAATCCAGGATCTCCCAGCTGGCTCCAGGCCGCCTGTTCTTCCCACAGCCCACACCCAGCCTGAGCCTAGCGCTCGGCACAGCTCGGCACAGCAGCCCACACCAGCCCAGGCTCCTGCCTGCCCCTTCCCAGTGGGCTTGAGTTGAACAAAAAGGAGCCCCCATGCTTCTTGTAAGGGCACAGTTTTGAAAGCTGAGGTTCAGAGAGGGAAAGTAATTCTCCCAAAGTCACACAGCAGGCTAATGACAGAGCTTGGTTTTAGGCGCCATTCCAAGGCCCACTCCACACCTCAGCAGAGTGCCTTTCCTCATGCTGGTTTGTATATGGTCCATCTTAGGCCACTTGTCTCCCTCCCACGTTGCAGGTGTTGTGCTAAAAAACTTCAGGGGAGAGGAAGCTGGGGCAGTGCCTGGTGGGATATGGGTTGGGCAGCTGGGTGCACAGGTCCCCACTGAGGTCTCCTGCCCTCCGCCTTTGGCACTGCAGGGGCTCAGAAGGTCCATGCTGGCAGGGCGCTGCGGGCACTCTTCTCGGATGGCCATGGTGAAATTGACCCTGAAGCCTGCCAGGTTCTAGTCATTCCTGGCTGCCTGCTACCATGCTGATGTGCAGGGTACCAACCACCTTTTAGGACAGGCTCCGGCCACCCAGTGTTTGAGAGCTCCAGAGGGCCACGGGGAAGGAAGCCCATCTTAGAACTATATCCTGGCATCGTGACATGGCCCATAAATTTGGTCCTAAAACAGATTAGCCTAGGACCCCACTCCTCTGCAGGGCTGAGGAGGCCTCTGTCTAGAAAAGGGAGAAAGACTGCGGGAGGGAGGTGGTGGGAGTAGGTGAGTTGGGAGTAGGTAGCTTGTAAAGCAGCTTCTCCTTTTCTCTGGCAATAATGACTTTGAGAGTCCACGAGGTGCTGGGAAGGGGGCCAAGTGGACACTGGATGCTCAGCTTGGCTACTTTGGAGTCCATGAGAAGGGCTGTCCCTTACAGCCTTGGCAAAGTCACTTTTATCCCAACTGCAGCTGCCTCTGCTTCTCAACTGCGACACATTCCCTGTAAACAGGTGGCATAGGACTAGAACTGTTTGCCTCAGCAGGCTGAGACCCTCCTGTGGGCAAATGGGCAAAGGAAGGGGGTGTGTTCCTCCAGGAGAGGAAGTGTGTGTCACAGCTGATGGCTAATACAGCGGGTGGGGCTGTGGCCACAAGGAGAGGGATTCGCCTTGACCCATTCTGCCCCAGGGTGAAACATTAGGGCTGGTGGACAGAGGCAGATATTGATCCAATGGAAGTCAGAGCTGTGCAGAGGGTTGAGTTTCTCTGAGGTAATGAGCTCCCCATCCCGGAAGGTATTCAAGCATAGCTTGGGGGTGTTGTCGAGGAGATTCATATGTCAGGGCATACTTTTAGACGCTGTCTAAATTTACTGACAATGGCCCTCTGCAGCCCTCATTTTAGGATTCAAATGATAGAAGTAGGATTAACTCTTGCTTGCCTGAAGATAAACAGGACACATGAATGGGCAAACTCCTGTCCCTCTGCCTTGTTACTCAGTCACGCTCTACCCCAGGCTGCCTCTGCACTCTTCTACCTGCTTGCCCTGTTCATCTTTACCCGACTTAGCAATGGTGGTGGGGAGAGGGCAGGTGGCGAGCCCCTATTCACAGTGAGAAATAGGCCAGAAGAGGGTGGAAATTTGGGGTTAGGAACCCTCAGGAACTTCTTTCCAAAGATCAGGCCAAGTCTAACTTGTATCTTTGGCCCTCCAGCTGGGGCAAATCTTCCCCTGTCCTTCAATCAAGACTGTAGAAAATGGTGACAATCTTTTCAGCCTTCTCCTCCCTTCACCCTCCCAGCTTTGTCAAAGTCTTCAGCCTTCCCATCCTTGTCCCATAGCAGGCTCACACCCTGTGGGCTCTCCACAGGAGCTGATGCTCTTGGGAAGGGCTGTTGGATGGGCGGGCTCATATCCAGCCTCAAAGGGTTTGGAGGGTGGGGCCGGGGTGGGAGCAGGGTGAGTGACAGCTGGCTAGACTAATCAGGATGAACACCATTTACTGAGTAGCTACTCTGTGCCTGCCCTGAGCTCAATATTCTATGTGTGTCAGCTGACAGTACTCAGGACAACTCCCCAAATATGCATTCTTGTCTCACTTTTACAGATGAGGAGACCTGTTATACTAAGTTATGGGTACACTCAAGGTGACACAGAAAATAGCAGAGAATTCAAACCCAGGGTGGAGCGATGCCAAAGCCATCAATCACATCAGGCTGTGATTGGGAAAGGGCAGTGGACTGGCCTCTTGCAGCCCAGAGACCTAGGAGTGGGTGGGGGAAGGGTGACTGGGAGCCAATCTCAAAATGACCGTGGACAGCCAGAGATGGGCAAAAGTGTTTGGAAGCAGAGGCAAAGGCTTCCCAGTGGGTCTCTAACATCCCACCTCCTGCCTGGCCTGGCACCTGACCCCACAGCTCTGTGCAAACAGCTCTGGCTCCCGCTGGCCACCCTCTCCTCTCCTGGTTTCTGAAAACCTATAAAATCTTTTCTTCACCTGCTGACCAGTTGTCTCCATCCCTACCCCTCCTCCTCGGCCTGTGTCTCACTCCAACTTCCCCCGGTTCCCCTTCATTCCAGGCAGACTCTCCCCTGCTCCCATGCTTCTTCCCTTCCTCTCGGCCATCTCTCCTGACCTTCCGCCCCTGCCATATCTCCTCTTCTACTCCACATCCTCTCTCCTCTCACTTTGCAAGATCCACTGCTCTCACACTAAAATATTCATAGCGGATGGGACCAGAACACTAGGGGAGCCCTGCCTGGTGCTCTGCACCTTTTTACGCTTCTGGTTTGGTCAGTCTGTCCCAGCGCCCAGTTCAGCGGCAGGACCAGGTCTACGGTTCCAGGAGGACATCTAGCCATTCAGCTGACTAGGCAGTCCCCCTACAATGAATGACAAACCTTCCCAATGCCTCCGACCCCCAGCCCTCCTGAGCCCCCCATCCTCCCATGATGGACAAGCAGTGGGGCATGGTAATCCATGAAACACAGAGGTAAACACAGCTCTGGGGTGCTGGGTAGGGTGGCTGAGACCCTGCCATGGGGCTTCACGCCCTACCCCAAAGTGGCCCAGAATAAAGGGATGCCCAGGACTCACCCCATCTCTGAGCTGCAGTGAGGGAAGCAGACGCCTGCTCCTGCAAGGGGGCACATGCCCCTCTCCAGCTTGGGACTGTCCAGTGAGCATCTCCCTGGTCAGGATGTTTTAGCTCCCTCCTCTCTCTGCCCTCCTCCTCCCAATGAGCTCATCTGTCTGGGGCTCCCCACCCCCCTTTGCCTGAAGGGATGTTTGGAAAGAACCTGGCAGAAAACAGAAAAAGAGGAAGGGAGGGATGGAGGAGGTGCGTGCGCCCAGAGCCCTTAGAGAAAGTGGAGATGGGCGAGGAGAGCTCAGGAAGAGTTCATCGCTGCTCCAAGTCGGATTCGAGGTGGGCTGGGGAGCAGCGGGCGAGGGGGCCAGTACTGGTTCCTTGCTGGGCTGCTGAGCCACGTGCCTGCGGGTTGGTTTGGTGCATGCTGTCCTGTTAACCCCTTCAGCACCTGCCAAACTTCAGTGGATGCTGAGACTGTGGCTGAGGCAAGTGAGCACTGAGCTGGAGGGCAGGAATGGTGAGTCGGGATGGGCAGGGAACAGACCTAGGTGCGTTAGAAGGAGACACCCAAACGCCTGGCCAGGTAGCATCCACCCAGCCCCAACCCCAGAGGCAGAAGGATTTGGGAGCATTCAACTTTAAGTTACTGTATGCAGAGCATCCCGGCTCCTGCAGTTCCACTGTCCTGAGGTTGGGGCCCTGTTGATAACTGGGCTATAAGCTCCTGGTGTCGATCTGAGTGATCTGAGGTCAGAGGGAGAGGGGCTGGGAGGTGGGGGCATTGCGGGGGAGGGGTGGATCCCTGCAGAGCTCCCTCTTCTCTGCCTCTCTGAGCCGGGTCGGCGTGGCTGCCGTCCAGCTCCGTTACCTGCAATGCCCCCACAGGGGCCGAGAGGGCTTATGCGGGAGGGGGAGAGGCAGGCAAGGGCAAGGGCAATAGGGGAGCCAGAGGGGGAGGAGGCTCCCTGCCAGGCTCTTATTACTTAGAAGGAACTCCTCCCAAAATAGCTCTGGAGGCCTCACTGGAGCTCTCCCTTCCTCCCCTGCCGGGGTCTTGGCTAGCTTTCTGAGAATTGACAGAGATGGAATCTTCCACCTACCCGCCCCAGTGTAGGTGGAAGGTGGGACCACCCCCAGGGTCGAGTACCTGCCTGGGTAAAAGCATCTCCCGGAGGCTGGGAGCCGGAGCTCGGCCCCCATTTCTGCCCGTGTCACTTCCCCACCACACACTGAACCTCATACCTGCGCTGCTTCCTAGCTCCCATCCTGGCCCTGAGGTGGAGGCGGAGGGCAGGAACCCAGAGGCTTGCCTGGTCTCAGAGAGGACTGTTGGACTAACTGCTTCAAAGACCCTGAGCCCTCCCCCGCACACCCACGCCCCTGGAAAAATCTCCTTTCCCCTTAAATCTACGCCCCATCTCCTCCCACCTGAGAACAGCTTCCTGGCAGCTCCTTGGCTCAGGGTCCAGTCCGTCTCTGCATGCCTGAAAACTTGCTCTTCGAGGTATTTCTGAGCCAGGCTGCCCAGGACCTGAGTGTGCAGGACCCCACCACCACGAAGCCAGCCTGCTGGGCACAGCGGGGGCCTGTGTCCAAACCACTATCCTGCCCTCTAGGGACTTGCAGCCGGAGGCGCAGAAAGGGCCAAAGTGCCCATCCATCTGATGGATGCACAAGGGTTTTGAGAATTTTTGAGGAAAGTGCTCTCTAAATGTAAAATTCCTCTAGCCGCTAATGCATCTTTCAAGCACTTTTTCTGCCCAGTTGTGGAGCCCTCCTGCTCTCTAGAGGAAAGCTGGGGGTGTGGAGGGAGGGAATCAAATAATGGGGCAAGTTCTAATTCTGACTTTAAGAATCACTTTCTCTGTGACCTTGGGCCACACATTCTACCTCTCCGGGCCTGTTTCTTCATTTGGGAGGCGTGTGGGTTTCGTAAGGACCCTTCCAGCTCTAAGAGTTGGTGAGCAGCGAGGCAGCTGAGAAGGTGGAGGGCGCGGAGGAAGCTGGCACCTTTCCGTGTCCCCAGGGTCTAAAGATATCCAGGGAGTGCTGTCCCCTCCCTTCCCCTTTCTCTGGGCAGGGGTCACTTTCCTTCCCTTTGGCTCACCTCCTGTCTCAAATCAGCCTCCGGCTCTGGGAAACTTGACCCCTGCTGTAAAAATAAAGTGGGCAGTGTGGATGTCTGGCCCTGTGGACCTAGTGTCTGGAAGCTCCTGGAGAAGGAGGGGGTAAACGTGCAAACTTGGAGACAGGAAGAGTCTTAGCCTTTTTAGGGCCACAGACCTCTTTGAGAATGATGAGAGCTAAAATGTACTGCGGGCTGACCCTATGCCTAGAACTCTGTTAGCACTTTTACGTATGATAATATCTCATCCAGTCTTCATAGGTCCACATCTGATGTTTGTGAGGCCTGGGGCAACTGCACAAATGATAATTACATATATGTCTAAATATAAGTTATGAATCAAGATAACAAAGTGTTAAAACTCATCTATTATCCTCCACCTTTGATGAAGTCTCCTCAGTCTTAACTTTAAGGCCAGGCCCAAAAGCCATTCCCTGGTCCACTCTTCCCTGGTCTTGCTGGGACAGGGTCTCTCACGCATGCCTGGGAACCCTCCATCTGCATGTCAAGTTCCATCCACTTCCCACCCTCTGTAAACAGCTGCCCTTTGCCCCGGCCTGTGGGTGCATATCCGGCATGGGCAGCTCCTGAGAGGATTGACCCAGGGAAGAGGCCTGCTCGGAATCGGGTCACGTGAACAGGGAATTCCAGGGTCCCGGATGTTCGGAGCATGGTCTGGAAGAGGAGGTGTATAGACTACCCTCCCTTCTGTCCCAGGAACCACTTTTCCAGTGAGGAGGCGTAGGGCCAGAGGAGGGCCAGAGTGAGGCCCTCCAAACTCAGGAGCCCAGGGCTGAGGCCCCTGTTGCCCAGGTCTAAGGGTGGCATTGCTCTTAACAATTGCATGAGGTGAATATCGTCCTTTTCACCATATTACAGATGAAGCGGCTGCAGAAGGTTGCATAACTTGCTCAAGGTCATACGACAACATATGCTGGAGCTGGGACTTGATTCCCCAGTGCCTAACTCCAGAGCCCCTATACCACTATCACAGCTATACTGAGCAAGCCTCTCTCCAGTATTTCCAGTACAACCTCAAGGGGTCCATGATCTCTGAAGCCCCCCAGGGACCCCAGGTTAAGAAGGTGGGCGGTGCAGGGGCAGTAGCAGAGGTCAGGCCATGAAGTGGGAGCAGGTTTCCAGGTCTGAACCCGTCTCCAGACAGGCAAAGGTTGGAGGGTCAGGACCTCAGACAGGCCCTGTGGTGGCGGGAGGGGGCTGCTGAGAAGGATAGCAGACATGAGTCCCCAAACCACCCCAAGTAGCACTAGTCACTTGTAACTCAAGAGGGTCTGGGAAAAAGCCCTCTCACCTGGCTGCGACCCCCGTCAAGCCCGGACATCTGCCCTGGGCTCCTCGACCCCCGCCCCAAAAGGGAGGCGAGGCCAAGGGAGTCCTCCAGGATTCTGAAGGACTCAGGACACCCTTGGAGGGGGGTAAAAGGGGAGGGTCTGAGGGGGGCGGCCTAGGTGGGAGAAATGAGAAGTAGGGGCGCCGCGGGAGGGTGAAGCGGGGCTTGGACCCGATGGTGTCTGGCCGATTCCCTAACTAGGAGCGTCATGATTTTCGAGGAGCCCATGAAGCAGTGGGAGAGGATGGTGGGCGGCGACGGGGGTAGTTTACAGTTGGAAGCCGGGTTCCCGGGACCCTGCACAGCGGGGCTCCGCGAGGCTGCACACTCGCGGGTCGGCGGCCGCGGCGGGCAAGCCCGCACACGCCCGCCGTCTGCTGCAGTGCTGGCTGCGGGCATCCGAGCGGTCCCTTCGCGGTCCCGGGAGAGGGAGCCGCTACCCTACTCGTGTTCCTCAAAGCAGAACATCACAGCCTTCCAACAGCCGAAAAGCTCCATCTCTACTCGTCCCCAAACTATCCTCCTAATGGCAGCTCAGCGCACGGGATGATGCGCGCGGCTGAGGGCGGCCCTGCAGTGCGAAGCCGCAGCCGCCCAGCCCGAGCCGGAGCGGAAGCAGGGGTGGTGGTGGTGGGGCCGGTACGGCTGGCTCCCGGGGCTCGGGGACCACGAGGCGGGGGCGCCCGGAGCTCCGCGGCGGCCACCGCCCCTCCTGCGGCTGGAGCGCTTCCAAGGCAGAGGAGCAGCGTCGCTCGCGTCTGCACTAGCTCGGAGGTCCTGCTTGCTCCGGGTCCTCCTCCTCGGGCCCCTCCTTCTCCTCCCCTTGCCCTCCGCGGCTGCTCCCGCAGCCGGCTCCTCCTCTCCCTCCCTCCCCCTCTTCGCCCTTTCCGCGCCAACTTTCCCGAGCCCCGGCCGGCGGCGCACAGCTCCCCGGCAGCCTCGGGGCCGACTGCAGACCGAGGGCTGCGAGCGCGGCTGTGACCTGTGTATCCTGTCCCCGCGCCCCTGGTGCGCTCGGCAGAGAACAGCACGATGCCCGGGGCTGGGCACCGAGGCGCAGCCCGGGCGAGATGGCTGGGCAGTGGGCTTTTGGGTAAGGCAGCCCCGGCTTGGTTTCTTCTGCCTCTTTCCCCCACCCTTCCCCCACCTTCCCCCAGAGGAGGAGACACTTAGAAGAGCAGCGCCTTGGACGGGGTGGGCTTTGGAGTGCGGCACGGACTGAGCATCGCGGCTACCGCTTCTTGCCGGACGCGGGCTCGGACTGCTGAGCTCCCTGGGGACCGTGCGCCGTCCCCTGCCCCATCCGGCCAGCCAGCCCCGAGGTTAGCTCTTTGCTGTCTGTGGTGCCTTCAGCCCTGGGCTTCTAAAGCTGAATCTTGGGGCCCAGAGTTCGGAGGTTTAAGCGTGCTGGGGGAGGGTGTCTTTGCCTTGGGTTAGGGGACGCCAGGTGGGTCTGCATCCCAACGTGTGATTGTTCGGGTGCTGGTTTCTACCTCTGCCCAGAGCCGTTTGCAACTTGGATGCTTGTTGCCCAGGCAGTAGCGTGCACCAGTTGGGGGTGGGGGAGCTCCCCTTCCTCCTGGTCCTTTTTCTGTTTGACTCCTCTACTCTCTACTTCCCCCAGTGCCCATTGCCTTCCCTGCAGACTGGATGGGGTTGAAGGGACTTGGAGGACAGTTCAAGCCCCTATTTATTTATTTAGTTGTTTCTGGCCCGCGCCTCCTTGCGGGATCTTATTTCCCGGACCAGGGATTGAACCCGCGCCCTCGGCAGAGAAAGCGCGGAGTCGGAGTTGTAACCACTGGACCGCCAGGGAATTCCCCAAGCCCCTTTTAGGAAGGATCTTATCTCTCTTCTTAGGTAAAGATTCCATGGGGGTGTGGGGGAACCTGTTTAGCCTGCTCCTGGCTCTTCATTTTTGGGATGAGTATGAAGACGGAGGGGGCACATCCAGAGGACACAGAAGGAACAGATTATTATCTATTAGTATGCACGCGATAGTTTCAAGCGTCAAACTCCAACAGATTGGGGGATGATATTTATTAAGGCCAGAATGTAATCGCCTCATAAATCATAGCTGGATTTCAATGTAAGCCGACTCCATCTCCGGCACCTGCACCGCTTCCTGTTTATATTAGTCACATTTGGCTTTTGGCAGCTCCCCCCTCATCGGGTCAGGCACACCATGCAGGCATTTGGGCTGAAAACAGGGAGACAGAAGCCTTTAAGGGCGGTCACTGCTGCTTCTGCAAATGTAAACTGTGTGCAGACCTGTCGCGTGGGCACCTGGTGGAGGAGGGGGATAGAGTATGTCTTGCACCCAGGAGCCACTGATTTTATTACATCCCCACAGCTGGATAGAAGTCACTGGTGTTCTCTCTTGTACCTTAGGCACAGATGTGCTGGTTTCACAGTGACCCTAGGAAGTGGGCCTCTGTAGGACTGAGGCTCCTCTTCATGGGCCAGGCACAGTGCCACTCTACGCTAGCTGCCCCTCACCCCATCCCTGATCAGCCCGAGTTCCCACTGTGGCCATGGCCGTTTTATCCTCAACTGCGAAGTTGAGAGTAAAATGGTTGCCAGTCCCTTCCTAAGCATGTAACTGGTAATGTATGTGTCCTACCCACCCCTTCCTGTTCCCTGATTTGCTTAATTACTGTGATCTCTGTGTAATTATCACTTGTGAGGGTGCTATGTTGCCCCACCCTCTTTCCCTTGGTATGTGTTTATTAAGGGCTTGTTTGATGAGAAGGCAATTAAGGAGAGGGTGCTGAGTCCCACTCAGAGGAAGGGAAAGGAAAGGGTAAGTAAGGAGTTCATGGAGAAGAGGATGGGAAAGGGGGGAAATGGAGAAAGACCCCAGGTTTGAATCTGGAAGGGGGGATTTGTTCTTCTTCTGGAGATGCAGGCCTGTGGGGTCTCCCAAGCCCTAATGCCTGCTGTGGCTGGTGGGACCAGCATGCTAGGTAGACCCCAGGTACAGATCCTCCCACTTTGCCCTGTTGCTGTGGGTGTAGGGCTCTCTGCATAAGCCACGGGCTGGCTGCACCAATGCACCCATTCCGTGGCCTGCAAGAGGAGGGATGGGCACTCTGCTTGGACTTGTTTGCAGAGCTGGTTTTGTTGAGCATCCAGTGTTGTCTCAGGGGCATGTTTCTATCTCGGCAAAGCCCCTCGGTGTGGGCCGGAAGGAGGCAGGTTGCCTATGGTGAGGGAGCTGAAATCTTTCCTATGTCTCTGGGCCCAGGGGCCTTCCTGGCTCAGCCTTGCCCCCCCCCACGGCCCCCAGGGCCTGCACCCCAGGAGGGGTCTTGTCCTGCTGACCTCGGCCCACTTTCTGCCTCCCAGCTCTAACTTTGAGCCTGTCTGACTCCCCTGGGGGCCAGAGTGTATCAGCTTCCTTATTAAAGTCAGCTGTGATTCCGCCTGCCCTGCCAGGAGAGCCCTGGGAGCTAAACTTAGAGAGGGCACCACGCTGCCCCTCTTTCCTCCCTCCACCCCAAGGTGGGTGTCACTGTCCCCGGATGTGGGAAAAGGTGGCAGAATGTTTCCGCCTTGGCATTTGCCTTGGAAGGTCTGATGGTAGCCCTGAGATCCCTGCTGGTGTATTTAATGATAACATTTGCATGTACCCAACACATTTTTACTTTAAATGGGAGGCCTGAGTCAATCCTTAGACAAAACCGCAGCACCCAGATGATATAGGAGGGGGCCGATCAGTAAATAGCAAAGGAAATGGCTGCTCTGAGAGTGGCTCCATGGTTAGGGTCTTTCAGTGAGCAAAGGCAAGGCTTAGGGGCTTAGGATTGAATTCCACAAGATCATGAGTAGGAGGACTTGTTCATCAATCCCACGATGCCAGAAAGAGGCCCTCAATCTGAAACACGCTCAAGAAATTCTAAAGAGTTTAGTTTGGGACAAAGCAGAGGAAGCCCTTCTTTATCTAAGGAAATAACCACATGGAAATAATTACCTCCAAGAAGTAATACAAGGTGAAAGTATAAAACAGCGTGTGAATGGCCTGGAGATATTGTTGACTGACACTGGTCATTGAGTTGGGGTGCCTTGGTTACATCTAGACCTGTGATGGGGGCCACCTCTGTCTCCCTCCCTTTAAACACTATCTTCCACCTGCAGAGTGCCCAGGCCAGAGGATGGACTCACTGACGCCCTTCTTGTGTGTTTTTTTTTTTTGCGGTACGCGGGCCTCTCACTGTTGTGGCCTCTCCCGTTGCGGAGCACAGGCTCTGGACGCGCAGGCTCAGCTGCCATGGCTCACGGGCCCAGCTGCTCCGCGGCATGTGGGATCCTCCTGGACCGGGGCATGAACCCGCGTCCCCTGCATCGGCAGGCAGACTCTCAACCACTGCGCCACCAGGGAAGCCCCCTTCTCGTGTTTTATAAGCTCATGTTTTAGCTTTATACCAAGCTCAGAAGGTAGGAGAGACAGCCATCCCTGGTTTGGGGCTATGGCACCTCTGACTTTCTCAAGGTCAGCAGGCAGAGTGGGGCCTGCCTTGTGTCTGCTGACCCATCCACCCTGGCTGAAGTACCTCTCGGGGTCCTCTAGTGGATTTATACCTGCCCCTGCTCCCTCCTCTCCCCGCAGCGCAGGCTCACAGGGGAGAAGGTACAAGAGGCAGGCCCCTGGGCTTTCCTGTGCACGAGTCTCCCAGACACAGCCGGCAGGACTTTTGCCTGCTGGGAGGGCGTGCTGTGGAGAAACCAGGCTTGTTTGGCCTCTCTGATGCCTTAACTCGGGCAGGGCTCTGAACTTCTCCGCGGAAACGTCTCTGCCTTTCCTTTGTCCCCTCCGGGCTACGATGGAAATGGCAATGCTTCACTCTGAGAGTCGGGGAGTCCCGATTGTATTAGAGTTAAGTCATCCACATAGGCACACACTAATCAGGCAGAAATGTGCACTGTCGTCAGCCAGACCTTAAAGAAATACTTTTCTCCTCTGTTCTGGACTTTTTTTTTTTTTTTTGCTTCTATTTAAAGCAGTCAAATAATTTCACTTTTGATGTGTATCTTTGGTGCTCTTGGAGAGCCCATTCTGGCTGAGGTTGGGGAGAGGGATTTGGCCCCTGACTTGCATTCCCTGCCACCTTCCCCAGGATCCCGAACGCTGGAGGCTGGCGGTGTGGTGATCCTTGGAGCACGTGCTCAGGCCCCAAGGGAGCACTGTAGCCATCAGGAAGCTGCCTTCTCCCGAGAGCTTCCCTGTCACAGCTCTGCACCCTGTTCCTTGGTTTGCGGGGGCGGTAGGGGGTGAGAAGCAAAGCTGGGGTCTCCGATCAGAAGGCCATCTTCTAGGCTGGAGGGTGGAATCTCATGTCTGGCTCCCATCCCTAGACCTCTGGGGCAGGGGGTTGGGGGAGGGGAGACATAAAAAGAAAACCAAGAGTGCTAAGGAGAGCTTGGCCCTGACGGCACTGTTCTCTTGGAGAGGCACCGTCACAAGGGGGTGGACAGCAGAGTGCCGTCGGTACACTGCTTATCCCACTCACCAGTGTGTGGCCTTGAGCAGGTTAATCTCTCAGCCTCTTTTCTTCATTTTGAATATTGGAGATAAAAATAATAACTAACTACCTCATAGGATTATTATGAGGATTAAATGGGACAGTGCATGTAAAATGCCTGTCCTATTTTATAATAGGTGCTCAACTCAGATTCACCACTTATTATGTGGCCCTAGGCAAGTGACTTAACCTCTCTGAGCCTCAGTTTCATTGCCTGTGAAATAAGAAAAATGATACCTACCTTTTGGCATTCTAATAAAACTTGGAGTTAACAGGTAGCAATCTCTTGCACAGTGGTTCTCAAAGGGTCATCCCTGACCACAGCATTCCCTGGGACCTTCTTAGAAATGCAAATTTCCAGGCTCCATTCTACGTGCTAGATCAGTAACTCCCCGGCAGAGCTAGCTGTAATTGCCCTCCAGGTGATTCTGACGCTCTGTGAATTTGAAAGCCACTGCTCTAGAACAATTCCTGGCACAGAGGAGCTGATCAAAGAATGAAGGCTAATTGAAATGACCTCTCAGCACTAATTGGAACCCAGCAGGTGGGCAAACCCTGCTGCTTAAGGATGTAAGGAAGGACTTTCTTGCTTTGGGGCTTTGGGATGCTAGAAATGTCTCTTTTTTTTTTTTTTGGCCTTGGGTGAGTCACCTAACCTGTCTATGGTCAGTTGCCGTGTCTGTAATAGGGAGGTATTACAGTACACCACTCATAGCATGGATGTGAAGGTTAAATGTGCCTGGCACATAGTAATTGCTGAGTAAGTATCAGCAGTTGTTGACAGTGGCAGGGGATCCTGGACCCGGGGTGTTATCTCTGAGCTTCATGGTAAGAGCAGTCCACTTTGCCTTCAGAAGTGAAGTGGACATGAAGAAGCTGAGGGGGACCCTGAGAGCAGAGTTGGGCTGCCAGCTCTCCTTGGAGCTCCTCTTATTTATTTATTTGTTTGGCTTCGCACAGCATGTGTGATCTTCGCTCCCCCCCCCCCCCCCGCCGGGGAACTCCTCCTCCCCTATTTAAAAAGCATCGCCCATGTGGTACCAGGCGTCATTATCTCATGTGGGCAAAACAAGAGGAAGCTGGTTTATGATGTACCACGAGGGAATTAAGTCTGACAAAGGAGGTCCTTCCCTGAGAGTGAGGATGGGAGAAAGAGCAAGGTTGGTGGCCTTTCAAACAAAGGCTGACCCTAGCTGTCTTAGGAACCAGGGCAGTTCTGGGAATTGCCTTTAGAGCCGGGAGCTGACCTGGCCTGAGAAGGGTTCTCAAGTGGCTCGGCCACTAAACCCAGTCAGTTCAGCCAAGTTTCCTCCCACTTTAGGTCTTGGTTGTCCTGTCTCTAAAATCAGGCCGTAGCAACTTAGTGTCTGTAACATGGATCAGTCTGGATCCTTTAGCTCGCACACTCTGGGAGCTCTAGGCTGGAGGTCCAAGTAGTTGAGAGAAATTACAGTCTGGGAAGAGATGCCGGGGAAACTTTGGCAGAGGAGTTGGTGCAGCCAGATGGATGCTCTCAACTGCCCACTAGACCTGGGGTCAGACCCCAGTTCAGATTTCAACTGCCTCTAGAAGTTGTATGACTTTGGCCAAGGCACAGGGCACTTTGCTCTTCTGAGCCTCATTTTTCCCACCTGTAAAATGTGATTAATAAGACCCCCTTACAGGTGTGAGGTGGGGGGTGATATGAGATTACTCACACGTAGCCTTAGCAAGCATCCCGGCCCAGGAAAAGGTCATTATTCTTAGGATCACTGGAAACCTGAGAAGGACTCCCTCTGAGCCCTCACCCAGGGTGACCCTGGGTGCCTGGTTCATCTAGGGGCAAGGAGAGCTACTCTCTGATTCCGACACCCCTCTTCCCCATGACCTTGAGGTACGGTGGACTCTCCTCAAGGACTTTGTAGGACAGGAGGACCAGGTTTCCTTACAAGAACTCATGAGGCAGAACCCGGGGGCCACGAGTGGAAATTCACGATTGCCACCTGCTCAAGCGGCAGGGGTGGTTTTGATGCGAGGGTGTGGGAAAGAAGCAGGGGCGGGGGTGTAGGGCTCGGGGGATGTTCCCAGGACAAGAGGCCGCAGTGGGGCTGTGGGGAGTGGGGGGCAGGATGGGCCACTTCGGGTCACGAGGGGACGGAGTGTGCAGCGCCCTCTCCAGGCACCCCGCTTGCGTGCACCTGGTTGCCCGCAGTCGGCTTCCACAAAGCGTCTTCCGCCCTCACTTTCTCTGCGTTATTGCTTTATCCGTTCGGTTCTCGCTGCTGCTGACCGATGCCCAGACGTGCTCTGTTCCACCCCACCCACTCTGGATGCCATCCCGGTCCGCCCTGTCTCCCTTCTCTTCTCGGGGTCCCGCTCGGTGGTTCAGCAAGGTCCAGCGCGAGGCTCCCCTCTGCCTCTCCGCCCCTTGGGGCCGGTGGGAGCCGCCAGGGTCGGTGATGAGTGGCTGCTGACGTTTTCCTCTTTTTCACCTCACGGGACCCCCTCAGCCTCCCAATACCCCACCCCCAATCCCGGAAACGTAACGGGGATGCCGCGCACAGCCCTCGGGGAAATTCCCAGCGCAAACGGGAGGCGCGGGTCCTGCCCTTGGGCGCGATGCAGGGACCCCATCCGCAGGTTAGGGGGCGAGGACTCGCGGCATGGAGGCAGGGGCCTGGGTTTCCTGGGTTGGGGTGACTCCTGGTGGTCACTTAGAATGCCCCAAGGGCTGCTAACTGGCTCGGAAGTCCATCCAGCTCAGCCCAAGCGGGAGAATGAATCACGGCGGTGGCCCAGGCAGTGTACGTTGAAGTAAAGAGAACCATCTTCCTGATATTGACACCAAGGGTGATAGAGACCTCCCAGCCTGACCAAGCCACTCCACCCTATCCGAGAGGTCCCTTCCAGGCCTCCAGCCTGGAGGTTCCGATGGGTTTTTTTTGTTTTTCCCGGTACGCGGGCCTCTCACTGTTGTGGCCTCTCCCGTTGCGGAGCACAGGCTCCGGACGCGCAGGCTCGGCGGCCATGGCTCACGGGCCCAGCCGCTCCGCGGCATGTGGGATCTTCCCGGACCGGGGCACGAACCCGTGTCCCCTGCATCGGCAGGCGGACTCTCATCCAATGCGCCACCAGGGAAGCCCCCGATGCGGTTTTAAGGGAAGTGGTGCCCCTCACACAGGTCTCTTCCTGGTCCCTGTGTCCCTGTCGCTGGAGGTATCTGTGGGAAAGGCCACTACCATCTACGCTGTCAACGGCACGGAGATCCTGCTGCCCTGCACCTTCACCAGCTGCTTTGGCTTCCAGAACCTGCGCTTCTGGTGGTCCTACAACAGCAGTGATACATTCAAGATTGTAAGTAGGCGGGGAAGGGACAGGACGGCTCAGATCCTCCTCCCTTCCTTGTCGCCTCACCCCTGCCTCCCATCCCAGGCTCTGGTCATTTCTGGCCTGACCCCACGGTGATGGTCCCCAGGACCTTTCGTCACCTTTTCTCCCAGTATTCTTGTCGGAGCCTGTCTAGAAGGATCTAAGTGGGGAGGATGCTTAGATTGTGTTGCCAGAATTTGGGGTCTGTTGGAATTCTTGGCTAGAGTCCTCTGTCTGGTGTGAAGAAATACCTGAAACTTGGTTAGCTTGTGTAAAAATTAATACTTTAATATAAAAAACAGGAGAGACGAGACCTTTGGGAGACTTGGAGAGGGGGAATGAGGAGAGTCCAAATCGGAGGAGGGCTGGGGAACAGGCCTTGGAAGGATGGGAGGGCAAGGTGGAGAAGAGAAGGGGCCAGGGCTGTGGCCACGGGTGGGGATGGGGCAGTCAGCAGGTGTTTATTGAGTACTCACTCTGCAATCTAGTAGGGGACCAGAGGTCACAAGACACCAACTCTGGATGTAATTAGACGCTGAATTCAGAGGGTACCGACGCACAGTGCTGTGGGGTTGATCCACGTCCTGATGGAGGGTCAGAATTCAGACAGATGGGATGTGGCGTCAGCAGAGGCCAGGGGGAGTGATAGAGGGAAACGAGTGTGGTATTTGCAGGATTCGTTACTTAAAAGGCTTTTATGAAGAGAACAGTAAAAGCATGCTACATTCTAGGGAGACCTTAATAACAGAAAGTGGGTTTAGCCTGAAGCCAGTAAAATCCAGGTTAGACAGGCAGAGCTATCGATACTGGAAGGAAACGACCGGGGGAGGGCTCTTCCTGGACCTGGGCAGGGAGATACCCAAGGAGTGGGCTGGAGTGATGTCATGACTCTCGAAAGGACCTTGATTCTTTCTTGGCCACCTCCTGGCTCCCCTCTTCCCCCCCACAGCTCATAGATGGGGTCGTGAAGAATGAGAAGTCAGACCCCAAGGTGAAGTTGAAAGATGATGACCGCATCACTCTGGAGGGCTCTGTGAAGGAGAAAATGAACAATATTTCCATTCTGCTGAGGAACCTGGAGTTCAGCGACACGGGCAAATACACCTGCCACGTGAAGAACCCCAAGGAGAATTACCTTCAGCACCAGGCCACCATCTTCCTCCAAGTTGTTGATAAACGTACGCAGTAAGGGCTGGGACGAGGGCAGTAAAGTTGGAAGGACGGGGGTGGGGGCGGGTACCCAATTCAGTGTAATGGGGAAATGGACCACGTTGGTGTTTTCTTTCACTTTATGCTTTCAAGAGCTCCCGGAGTTACATCTGGAAGCTTGAATAACTTAGCTTGAATACTTATTCTGCCCCTGAATAGCTTGTGATATACGCTTGGGCCTTCTGAACCTTGTTTTCCTCATCTGTAAAATCTGCATTCGCTTAGGGTTGTCGTGAGAGTTACAGAAGCTACTACATGGAAGTGTTTTGTAAAGTTCTCCGTACGTGCTGATTACTACTGTGTATTCCGTTAGCGACAGCCGATTGGATGCCAGGCATCAAACCAAAGAGTGCTAGGAATGATACACAGTGTTCTTTCTCGAGGAATTGACAGGTCAGGGTAGGACAGAAGACAGGTAAACACATAATTGAAACAGGGGCAAAGCATGTAGAGGCACAGGTAACCGACTGATAAGAATGATCTCTCCCTCTGGAGCTTAAGTCCCAGTTGGTGGGGTTTCATTCTGACACAGGTGAAACAGACAACGAGGAAGCATGTGATGAGGCTGTCACCTGATCCCAGACACTGGAGGTGTTTAGGGAAAGGGCTGGAGGAGTTAGGCTGGGTGGGCATCTACGAGGGGGGAGCCTGGAAGGCTAGGGAGGTGCAGAAGCAGAGAAAAAGGAAGGAAATCTGCTTAAGGATCCTGATCGTGCTGTGCTTCTTGTGTGCCTGGGGGTCCACTGCTCCCTAGATGGGGTGGAATTCCTACAGAGGAGATGCTCATGATTCTGGGATTTTTAATTTTTTTTTTTTTAATTAGTTTTTTGCGGTACGCGGGCCTCTCACTGCCGTGGCCTCTCCCGTTGTGGAGCACAGGCTCCGGAAGCGCAGGCTCAGTGGCCATGGCTCACAGGGCCCAGCCACTCCTCAGCACGTGGGATCTTCCCGGACCGGGGCACGAACCCGTGTCCCCTGCATTGGCAGGCGGACTCTCAACCACTGTGCCACCAGGGAAGTCCTGGAATTTTTGAAGTTAGGGCCATTAGGATTCCCAGGTGGATTGGATATGGGGGTTTGTAAAAAAGAGAGGAGTCAAGAATGACTCCAAGGATTTGGGCCAGAGCAATTAGGAGGATGGAGTTTTCTCAGCAGAGATGGGAGAGACTGTGGGTGGAGAAGGTTTGGGAAGTCAGGGGTTCAGTTTTCAGTTGAGGGAACTGAGGCTAGAAGAGTTAAGTGACCAGTTCTAGGTTACCCCCTAGTAAGTGACCATGGAAATCCTGTAGTTGAAATCCAGACTACCTGGCTCCAGTGCCTTCTGATCACATAAGAGATGTCACAGGGAGATTCTCAATTTCTTCTGCATGGGCAGAGGAGACCTAGGAAGAGGCAAGTGAAAGTCTCATGTTTGAGGGTCAAGTCAAACCTGGGTGCTGTGGTCCCTGAGTCTGAGTTATTCCAGAACTTGTGTGGGTGTCTGCGGAAGGGCGTATGTGCAGAGTGTCGGGGGAGAGGGCTGTCTTCCTGTTATGCCCTAGCCTGATGGATGCCATATTCTAGCTTCTCCTGCTTCCTGCCTGAGGTGGGCGTGTCCCAGATGCCCAGGTTGGAGGCTCTGGAGCTGCTGGGCTGCCATGGTGACTCCTGCTCCCCTTTTCCACCTCCCTTCTCTCCCTGCTCTGGCCATGAAGTGGAAGAAGTGGACAACACAGTGACACTCATCATCCTGGCTGTTGTGGGCGGGGTCATTGGGTTCCTCATCTTCATCCTGCTGGTTAAGAAGTTCATCGCCTTCATTATCAAGAAGACTCAGGAGAAGAAGTGAGTTGACTCCTGTCCTCCCACCAGCCCACCACCCACTCTCATATTATAGGTGTTCCCAGCATCTTCTCATCCACCGTCATCTACCCCATCTGCCCTTCATCCTTCTGCCTATCTCCTAATCCCATCGTCTCTTCCTAATTCTCTCACTCTCTTCCCTATCCCTGCCACCCTCCTCCCATCTTCCAGCCCCATCCCTAATCTCACTTCCTTTTCCCCATCCTCCCAGTAGGTGTTTGTTAACGCACTGACTTCACTGAGAACATAAATACAACCCACTTGCTCTTCCTCATTCCCCTGTCTTCCTGCCCATCCCGTTAGCCTGTCTCTATTTGTACCACCTAAATCTAAAGTCCTACCAAAGGCTTTAAGATGCCTTTTTTTTTTTCAGATCAGGGAAAATATAAGATTCCATGCACAGAAGCTCTAAAATGGGAAGATCCTTCTAGGGCGATGGGAGTCTCTTATTGTGAAATTCTGAAAATCCTAATGAGGGAGATAAAAACAGTCTGAAAAGGCTGATATGGCCGCCTAGGAAGCCCTAGGATAAATTCAGGTATAAATCAGATATCTGTAAGAGGAAGAGGAGGAAAGTTGGGGAGGTACAAAGGGTGCGACCCAGGCCCAGAATTGCCGGAACAGGCAGGCTCCAAAATTGAATGTTGCAAAACCAGAGCAGGCAAAAGGCATTTGAAAGTTGTGTTCTTGGCAAGAAAGATGAGATGAGGCAGGCCTGCCATTGGAGCAGAGAGGGTGAGAGTAACAAGGAGAGGAAGAGAGAAGGGGGAGACGCTCTGTTGGTGTTGGCTTCATTCTGCTCTGTTGAGAAGAAAGAATTAGGCTTGAAAGGGCAGAAATTCCACTGGTAAGAAGGGAAGGCAGCTGATGGCAGGGAGGGACTTTAGAGAACGGCAGAGGGGAGGGGGAGCAGGGAGGCACTGGTTGAGATGATGAACTCTTGGGTTGTCCGCCTGTATCATGGCCAGAGGCTGGGAGGGTTTTGGAGATCTGAAGAGGGGCCAGGAGCATGGAGCTGGACCAAATTCTGTTTTTAACAATCCGTCTGACTATTGATGGCGAGCAAATTTGGAGAATACATTATTCAACATATGGTTTAAAAGCACTTAGAAAAGAAAACAGTGATCCTTGGGAGCCACCACAAGTTCATCAAAAACAAGGCAGGCTAACATTTTCTTGCTAGCACACAGCTGGATCAGGACGCTATAGATAGTAATACTTCCTGTCATTCACCGCATGCCTACCATGTGTTAGGGACTCCGCCAGGCATTTTTTAAATAAAATATGTACAATTTTATTTTGAAGTTGAGCAAAGTGAGGTTCAGAGTGGTTTAGTGATTTGACTAAGGCTAATGAGTGATAGAGTTGGGATTTGAATCCTGACTTGTTTGCTTTGAAGCTTCAACCATTGCCACCATACCCTACTGATTCATGGGGTGGATCTAGAGTTCAGTCAGTCGTTCTTTCATTCGGTGGCTCTTTTTGAGGTGCTGTGTGCAAGGTACTGTGCCAGGTGCTGCAGGAAATTCTGGAAGGAAGGAAATTCTGTAAAGAAGACACGTACACAAATCATCGTAACACGAGGCAGAGGGATTAGGGCCGGTGCAGAGGTGTGAGAGAATGCCGCAGGGGTTCAGGAGAGGGCGAGATACTAGGGAAGGGTTTCCGGCCAAAGAGACATTTGTGATCAGCTTTGCAAGATGGATATGATTTGAGCCCTGGGGAGGGTGAAGAGAAGGGTGTTCCGGGTGGGGAACACTGAGAGCAAAGACAGAGAGTCTGGGAAAGGAGCATGTTCTGGAAAACAAGGCATTTATTGTTGTGGTGGTTGAGAGAGTGGGGGGGGGTGTGATAGGGAGGGAGGGGAGGAAAAACCTGCGAAGGGGTTGGGACAGACCCTTGAGGACCTGGGAGTCCAGGCTGAGACTGGCTTTCCTCTGACTGCAGGGGAGCTGGGGAGGGCTTGCAGGGCCTGGCTCCATCAGAGGACCCGGAAGAAAGGGTCTGGCCTTGGTGGGCACAGGGACTGGCTGGGGAGGTGGGAGACAGGCCACGGGGAAGCCCGAGGAGGTTCTCTGAGCAGCGAGGAGAGCCTGCATAACAGCAGAGATGTGGCTTCTTCCCGAGAAGACGAGAGGTGTGGGGCAGCATCTCGTGATCAGTTCTGGGATTTCACATGTGGGTGCAGTTCCCTCTGCATGGAGTGTCTCCTCCCTCTTTTCCTGCTGATCTTTCTTGGTCTCAGCTTAAAGGACACTTCCAAAGAGTCTTCCCTGACCCTAGAAGGAGGCTTCCTAGGTTGAGTCCCTCCCTGGTATGCCCCCCATCCTATCATTTACCACATTGTATTGCAATTACTTGTGTAATAGCATGTCCCCTGGAAGACTGCAAGTGTTTGCAGAGCAGGCACCATGTCAGTTGGACACCCTTCTAGCCTGATACGGTGCCTGGTAGCCAGTAGGGGCTTAGTAAAGAAATATGGATCGTTAGTTGGATAGGAATTGGCCAGGTTGACTATACCTTAGGTATTGAGATAGATAGATAGATAGGTAGATGATAGATAGACCCATCTGAATAGAGGTCTTTAGTGGTATGTCACAGGGCTCTGTTTGTTCATTGTTATTATTAAGACTTGAACTACACTAGGAGTGATATAAGAAACCTAGCAACTATATTGGATGGAGAACAAAATTGAGATCTAGGAGGATCTTTTTTTTTTTTTTTTTGATTGAAGTATAGTTGATTTACAATGTTGTGTTAGTTTCTGGTGTATAGCAAAGTGATTCGGTTATACATACATACATATATATTCTTTTTCAGATTCTTTTCTATTATGGTTTATTACAAGATATTGAATATAGTTCCCTGTGCTATACAGTAGGACCTTGTGGTTTATCTATTTTATATATCGTAGTTTGTATCTGCTAATCTCAAGCTCCTAATTTCTCTCTCCCCCTTTGGTAACCGTAAATTTTTTTTTTCTCTATGCCTGTGAGTCTGTTTCTGTTTCGTAGATAAGTTCATTTGTATCATATTTTAGATTCCACATATAAGTGACATCATATGGTATTTGTCTTTCTCTGCCTGGTTTACTTCACTTAGTATGATAATCTCTAGGTCCATCCATGTTGCTGCAAATGGCATTATTTCATTCTTTTTTATGGCTGAGTAATATTCCATTGTATACATGTACCACATCTTCTTTATCCATTCATCTGTGGATGGACATTTGGGTTGTTTCCATGTCTTGGCTATTGTAAATAGTGCTGCTATGAACATTGGGGTGCATGTATCTTTTCGAATTAGAGTTTTCTCCAGATATATGCCCAGGAGTAGGATTGCTGGATGATATGGCAACTCTATTTTTAGTTTTAAAAAACTAAACCTACGTACTGTTTTCCATAGTGACTGCACCAATTTACATTCCCACCAGCAGTGTAGGAGGGTTCCATTTTCTGGATCTAGGAGGATCTTAAGAGGCTGGAGCTATGGACTAAATCTTGCAAGATGAAATTGATGAGGACAAAATGTTAAGTCCTTCCTGAAGGCCTCAAACCCAGGTATAGAAGCCCAGGGTGAGGCTAAGATGTAGTTTAGCGACAACAGCAGTGAAAAAGACTTGGAGGTTTTCATGAGCTGAAAGGTGGGAGTGATGTAGCAGTCAGGTCTTCCCTGGAGAGCCCTGTGCAGCCTGGGCACTGCTGTTGGAGGGCGTTATACTCAAACTGGAGCATGTCCAGCACAGGGTGGCCAGGGTGTTGATGCTCCTGGGGGGTGTCTTCCACCTAACCATCTCTCCTTCCTACTGCCCTGTCCCACCACCCCCTGTTCACATCTGCTGTGCCCCTTCCATCTCGTTCTTCTACCTCTGGTCACAGTGAGCTTCAGGAGGAAGGGCCTGCGGGGTCCTGGGTGAGGAGCGCTTTGCCCTTGGCATACTGCCCGCTGGCCTGTACCCTTCCCCTGGGTTGGCACAGCCGGACAATTGCCCCTCAGCACTGATCCCTAGGAACAGCGCCTGGTACCCTTGCCTTCTGCCACGTTGAGATGACTGGGTGTTGCTAGCCTTACTGAGACCTTCCTGTGGGTCAAGGCACTGTTCCAAGGGCTCACTGACTACTCCCAGCAACCCCATGAAGAAGGGGCCATCATTATACCCATTCTATAGATGAGGATATGGAGGAAGAGAGGTCAGGCAACCTGGCCTCTGGCTACCATAGCTCTACAGAAGGCCAGGGAGAGGGTCCAGCGCTGGCCCAGGGCACCATGGCTCCTCCTCTACCGTTTACCCATCACTTGGGTTCCTCCTCTCACCAGCACGTCCCTCTCTCCTCTCTCCTCTCAGGAAGGAGTGCCTCGTGAGTTCGTCAGGGAACGATAATACAGAGAATGGGTTACCTGGCTCCAAGGCAGAAGAGAAAGCACCAAAAAAAGTGTGAGCCCTGCTTGGGGCCAAGCAGCCGCCGGGAGCCTCGCTTTCTAATGACGAAACTGATGCCTGAGCCGTGTCCGTGAACCCACGTGCCTGAGACACCTGCTGCTTGGCTCAAACTGTAGTCTTTCCGGGCGGGGAGAAACTGGGGTCCTGTCCAGCCTGCCCCACCCCCTTCCCCACCAGGGCTCCCCAGGGACAAGGGCTGGCCAAGGGAGGGGCCCTGTGGAAGGTTCAGGAAAGGAAAGGAGGGGCTGGAGCGGTGTGGAGGGCCGGTCCCCCGACACCTGGGTAGATGGTCTCCTTCAGTGTCCCCACCCTGGACAGGGAATGCCTTGGTTTTCCTCCAGATGTCTCTTTGTGAGAGACTTGGGGGGTTGGTGAGGGCTGTCCCGGTAGCTGGACCCTGAGTATGGAGGACTAACCCTTCTACGGTGGGAGTGGCCAGAGGACTCTGTACAGGATCCGAGGGTGGGAGGCTGCTGGAGGGGTCCTACAGTGAGAGGCTTTGATGGATTCCTGCTGCCCCACATCCTTCTAGTGAGGAACTCCCCTTTCCCCCCACCCCTGGGTGCCTGCCTGCCTGTCTTGGTTCTGCCCCCACCCCCAGGCCCCAAGCTGCTCAGTCTCTGAACCCTCCCATCTAGGGCTGCCACCCTGGTCTTGGGGGGTCCTAGCCCACCTAGTCTGCTCCTCTGATCTCTGGGCCCTGAGGGCTCATGCAGGGGTCCCTCAGGCCTTCCCAGAGCACTGGGGCTCCACCTACACCTTTCGTAGTATTTCTCCTTGGGGGAGCAGGGCTGCAGAGGCGGGCCTCTTGGCCACGGAACGCTCACCCCAGCCCTGCCAACGCTGGCTGCCCCTTCTCCTCGGCATGGCACGACCATGGCCACCGCTGGGAGCTCGCAGCCAGCTCCGCCCTGCTCCTCTTCCCCTGAAGCAGCAGGTGGCGCCATCTTGCTTGAGGAGTTGCTCCTGTGTTCCTCCAGCTTCTCCCTGCCCCGGGGTGTTCATCTCCATCCCTGCGTCAAGGCTGGCCTTCACCTCGGGGACCCTGTTGCTTTGGATGAGAGAGCCCTTGGGTTTTCTGTCTGCTTCCTGCTCAGCTGTGCCCCACTCTTACCCCAGGGTTGGGGAGGTGCAGGGAGAGAGTGCCCAGGGTTTTGCTTTGCTTTTCCACGCACCGGTTTGCACACCCCTTGCGTATGGGGCTAGACTGTGCCTTAGCTCCTGAGTCCTGGCTCATGTGGTCCCTCCCCGCTTCAGCCCCTAGGGAACAGCCAGCTCTGGTGGGCCCTGGTGAGGGTCCCGCTGCCCTCACCCAGGGTCAGGCAGGGGACCAGGGAGCTGGAGTTGTGTCGTTAATAGCCCGCTGGCCAGCCACTGAGTCTTGGAGGCGTCTGCCAAGTGCTCCCGTGGGCCCCTTACAGGCCATGTCGTGGTATTGTCCCTGTGGGGTTGGGGAAGTGAGGGGGGCCGGGGCTGTGATCATGGAGGAATCCGCCATCTGCTCCCACCCCCTCACTCTCTTGTTGAATTCCTGACACTCTGTCCTCTGGGCCCCTGGGAGGGATGAGAGGGGAGTAGCCCCCTTTTCCAAAGTGTGTGGGGACTGCCTGAGGACTCTCCCTGCCAAAAAGCAGCAGCGAGCGTCCCCAAGGGTGCAGGTTTGGGGAGGGGAACAGGAGTGCCTGCAGGGCAGCCATGGCTGTGACCTGTGACCCTTGCCCAGCCTGAGGGGCTTGCAGGGTCCCACTGAGATCTGCCTCTGTCCCTTGCGGCCTCCTCCACCCATCCTGGGCTCAGGTTCAGATTTTCCTGGCTTTGGGAGCAGACAGACAAGAGCCACCAGTCATTTGGGAAACTTCGTAGGCTGCCTTCACGCAGAACTGCTTGCTTCTCCTTTCCCAGCGTTAGCATTTGGGGGGGCAGAGTGTCTTGTGCTCCTCTTACTCCCTTGAGAGGAAGCCAAGGCGTACAGAGTGGGGGAGAGGAAGAGCATCATAGGCGGGTCATGCACATTCTCTTGGCTCAGCTTTCCCTATCTATAAAATGGGTGTAATAATACCTACCTCACAGGACTGTTGTGAGGCTTGGCAAGTTTTGGTTTAAAAATCTTTTTTGTCTTGGAAAGGGATCTAGCAGTCCAGGTGTCATAATTGGAGGGGTTGTTCCAAGTCTGTCCTGTCCTCATCTCTGTGTCCCATCCCCATAGTTCACACACACACGCACACGTACACACACTCTCTCTCTTCTCTGTCTCTCTCTTCCCACCCCTCCCCCTTGGAATTATTTTAGTCTTTGTGATGTTAGAACCCTGGCTCTGATGCTTAAAGTTTCCTGTCCATGGCTTTTGTTTGGTGGTTTTCAGTAGAGGTGATTGGGACTGTAGCGGGCACACTTTTGGCTGCCCCAATGCCTGAGGGCTCTACTGACATTTAGTGAAGGTGGGGGCTAAGAATGCTAAACTTAGTCCCCACCACAAACACTCTCCTGCGCCAAGGCCGGGATTATAGCCACGGAGAAACCCTGGCATGAATTTGCCGTAGAAGACGTACGGGCAAAGCCATCTTACCAGGCAGACCCTCAGCAAGTGCAGGTCTCCAGGGGCTGGTGAGGGTGTTTTCAGGGCCTGTGGGCTAGAGAGAGCCATTCACAAAGTTGAACTTGGGAGCCCTGGACACACGCAGCTATGCTGACAGTAAGGTCAGGAGACTGTAGACGAAGCGTTTCCCAGCTCCCCGTCCTTGACCCCGCATAGGACCTGAGCATTCCAGGCCTTGGGATTCTCCCGGTGCAGAAACTGAGCAGAAGGCAGCCAGAAGGAACCTGGGGTGCTGGAGAGGTCTGGGAGAGGGGCCGGTAGAGCTCAGGGAGGGGGTGAGAGCGAGCTCCTGAGATGGGGGCAGCTGAGGGCATGCCTGGGTGGCGTGCATGTGTGGAAATGCATGACTGTGGGCTGGGTGGGCCACGCATGGACGTCGGGGTGTATGAAGGTGTGTGTAAAGGCTGAGAGTGCCTGAGATGGGGGAGGTTCTGCACGTTTCAGGAGCCATCTTCCCTGGCCAGAGCTATATCCGTTGGGGCACCTGGAGGCTGAGAAAGGATAGGAGACAGAGGGGGAGATCAGCCGTGCTCCTGGGCTCCGTAACGCCGCCGTGACTCCATCTCATTGTCACAGACAGATGCCATCAGAGTGCCGGGGGTGGGGGGAGTGCCAGGAGGGGGCACTTCTCTGGGGAAAATCCTACAGCTTGCTTCACTTTACTTTGTCCCAGGTGGGAGTCCTTACCCTCCCACCCGATACACAGTGCTTTTGACTATCTTATGCATGGTTTATTCCTCTGCCTTGAATGATAATACTCATAGTCAATTTCCTATGTAACTATAGATCGAAACAATGCAGCACAAACGGGCCTTGGGGGGCCTCAGATCTGCAGGTGCCTCCTGGGAGGCGCAGATGTGCACACACCCAGCACTGACTTGTGTTCAAGCACAGAATGAATGTGATCAGACTGTCTTGCCTTGACAACATGTTTTGCATTGTAGAGTTTTATCTAGCTTTGCCTTGGATGAAATAAAAATTATGTTTAATAGAAACGGTTTGGGGTTTCTACTTCTGGCTGACTGGAATTTGGGGCCCAGTTTTATTACTTGCCAGCCAAGCCTCAGTCTCCTTGTGTCTGAAACGTTCCCTGCCTTGGTGAGATAACAGATGTAAAAAGTCTAAGGATGCCTGGCATACTCACAGGCATTCAGGTCGTATTAGTGCTAATAGTACTTCTCTGGAGAAGCTGCAAAGATGGCCCTCTAATACTGGAATCGTTACCAGGGCCCTCCCTGTACAGATGACCTTGGCAATGATTCTGGTACCACTAAATATCACCACACCCCCTTCCCCAGGCCCTTCCACCCCAGATTAACATTTATATCCAGGTGAAATCTGTTTCAAATGTACAACGTAAACCTTAAAGAGGAAAAGCACAAAACAATTTACTGACTGGCGTATGTGGGCACACTGAGCCCTGCTTGTCTGGTCCCTCCAGGTTGCTGTTTTATGGGACAAGCTATCTGGGGGGGTGAGGGAGGGAAGAAGTTTAGGCTTATATCCCAGGAATGACCCTACCCATGCACATTTCATATTGTCCATCTTAAATCACTTGAGCATAGATTAACCAAGCGCTCATGCCTTCTTTCCAGCTGCTGGGCACAAGGCCAGGCTGGGAAAGAATTGGGACTATGTATGCGTGTGTGTGTGTGTGTGTGTGTGTGTGTGTGTGTGTGTGTGTATGTGAGTGTGTGCTTGTATTCATGGATTTTATCATACCACACTTTCTCACCATACCATATCCTTCTCTTCAATGGATTCACCTAAGACTGCATCTCAAAGGGTTTCAAACACTAAGTCCTCAAAGATCTTGTTAAAAGACTCTTCTTCCTCAATCAAGGGCCCCAGCAACGCAGAAGTCTGTGAGGTCCTCAGTTTCAGCTGATGTCCCTGACAGCACTCTTTTCTGAGCCCTCAGCTAAAGTACCTGCTCTGTGCTCTCACCCTGAATGGACTCATCACCTGGATCCCCACGCCACTACTCACCTGTCTTCAGGTACAGCTTGTGGCCTGGGACCTCCTGCCACCTTCTCATCAGCTACAGACCTGTTGGATATTGAAGTTTCCTGGTCCATGTCTGAGTTTATAACACTCTTGGAATGCTGTTCATTGAACGTGCTGTTCTCCAGGTAAGGATCAGTCCCAAGGCCTGGGTAGGTTCCCATCATTGCTGTTTCATCCCTACTTCCTCTCCCCATTGAACTGTCATCATAATGGACAGATAAACAATTGTGTCAAAGCCAAATTAGGAACTGGGACTGTCCTGGGCAAACCTGGACATACGGTCACTGGTTAAGGCCATACTGACTCAACTAGGACAAAAATATACATAAATTATGTGTTCTTATTTGAGCTGGTAGCAGGCACAGAGACCAGATGGACTATTCTGAACTAGATGCTCTGCTAGATGCTGGTATTACTAAAATGGGCTAAATATTGACCATACTCTCAGGGAGCTTATAGTCTCCTGTGATTGAAATAGAAAACTTTTAACACGATGCAAGTTTGCTTCTCACTTGTGGGTCTCCTGTCCAGGCTGCTTTCCACATGTCACTTGGAGGCGTTGCATCTTACTTTGTGGCTCTGCCCTCCTCTAGGTCCTTGGAGCCTTTTCCATGCAGGTGGTGGATGAGAAGGGTGAGAATGAAGATGGTGTGTTGGCAGGTTTATGGGCCAGGCCTGGAAGAGGACCATGTCATTCTGCCCACATGCTCCTCCACAGGGAGGCTGGGAAATGTAGTTGCTGGGTGCCCAGGAGAAAGCAAAATGTGTTTTGGGGAACACAGAGCAGCCTGTGAGATGACAGGGGTTCAGGTGGCTGCAAGAGGTTCAGCTGCGGCTGCAGGGCCGATGGTGTGGTGGGGACTGGAGATGGAGGGAGACAGGACAGAGCTCGAGAGGGCAAGACAGGAGACAGCGGACGTCGTGCTGCGGACTCGGTTGCCCAGGCAAGAGATGGTGGCAGAAAAGGGATGGGGAGCAGTGCAAGGGTTGCGATAATCAGGGGAGTAGAATATACAGAGCTTGATTTTAGGGGGCTAGGAGAAGATGGTGCCAAGGATGGCTTCTAAGCTCCTCTTGCATTGAGCGGGTACTTAGAGGTAAGTTTGCCCTGAAACGGAGCGGAGGGGAAGAGCGTGTTGGGCGTAATGTGCATTTATGGAAGTGGCGAGTGTGCCCCCAGGATACCAGAATAGTAGACAGTTGTAAATCAGAGTCTAGGACTTAGGAGTAAATGGTCTGTTCGGACCACGGGGAAGGTGGGCTCATCTAGGGAATCTTGGGCTCTGACACTCAGTGGCTGGTTGAAGGAAGGCGAGGCCATAAGGGTGCGATGAGGGCAAGGCCAAGTGATGTCTTTGAGGTCAAGGTAGCAAGGGATGTTAAGAACAGAGTGGCCATCGCTAAGTTAAGGATCAGTCCTTATGAAGGTCATCGGTGACCCCAGTGAGCCCAGCACAGTGGAAGGGGAGGGCCAGGTGGCAGAGGCAGAAGGAGCCAGATTCCAGGGTGTGGAAGAGTCAGTGGGAGGCACTGGCACATGAGGTTATAATTTCAGGTGTCTTGGCTCTGAAGGACAGAAAAGGCATTGGCCCAGGTAGGAAGGAGGATGGATGGTTTTCTACTCAAGATGGAAGAAATAAAAGGGTTAAATGCCGCTGGGGAAGAGGTTCTGTATATTTTTTCCCCCAGATTTTTAGTTGTTTCAGATCGGAGAGTAAATCCATTTCCTCCCACTCCATCTCTGTCAGAAGAAATGCATAGAAGCTTATGATCACACAAAAACCTGTACGAAGATGTTTATAGAGATTTGATTTTGTCATTGCCATAAACAAGAAACGGTCTAAATGTCCTTCACCTGGTGAACGGATGAACAAACTGTCACATCCATACAGTGGAATACTCTTCAGTAATCAAAAGTTCCATATACTTTTGGATGGATGAATCTCAAGTGCATTACACTAAGTGAAACAATTCAGACTTAAGGGGGCACCTACTCTATAGTTCCATTTAAATGACAGCCTGGAAGAAGCAAATCCGTAGGGACATAAAACAGATCAGTGGCTGCCCGTGGCTATAGGTGGGTGTGGGGAAGGTCACAGAGGGCAAGGGAGACTTTTGGGGGGTGATAGAGCTCTGGTTGCGTGCTTGCACACATTTGTCAAAATTGGCAGAACTCTACACTAAAAACGGTGAAGTTTACTTTCTGTAAATGACATCTTAAAAAATTACAAAAAAATTAGATGATGTCACTCTTTTCCTCAGAACCTCCCAATTTGTCTTACTCATTCCTCACAATGGCCTAGAAGGCCTTACTGTTCTGATCCCTGTTGCCTCTTTGATATCTTCTTTTCCTAACACTCTCCTGCTGACTCATCCCGTGCTAGCATCATTGTTCTTGCTGTTCCTCAAACATTGGCCTCCTCCTGTCTCAGGACCTTTGCACATGCTGTTCCTGTGCTAGAATGCTCTTCTCCCAGATATCCACAGGTTTCACTGTCCTATTTCTTTTTTACTGGCCATGCGCTGGCTTGCAGGATCCTAGTTCTCTGACCAGGGATTGAACCTGGGGCCCCAGTAGTGAGATCACCGAGTCCTAACCACGGGACCACCAGAGAACTCCCCATCATTCTCCTATTTCAGTCAGGTCTCTGCTGAAATGCCGTCTCCTCAGAGAAGACTCCCCTGGCTATCTTACCTACAATAACATCTTCCACAGCTCAGACACTGTCTCCTTATCCTGCTTTATTTTTTTTCAAAACGCAGACATATATTTGTTTACTTGTTTATTGTATATCTTCTCTAACTAGGATGTAAACTCCATGGGAGCAGAGGCTGTGTCTATTCTCTGGGGAAAATCTAGACTTTCCCTTCTTTCCTTGAAGGAATGGGATCCTCGGGGGCCAGGGAGTACCCAGAGGGAGGGCAGCCCCATGGGGTTCAGAATGGACTGTGAGGTCAGCTGTCTGGGCCCCTGACTTCGCCAGGCAACGCATCTGTAGATGCCTTTCAGTTGGACCACAGGAAGGATAGGAGTTGTGGGCCCTGGATACTGAAATGGGGTCTGCAGACAAGCAGCATAAGCACCGCCAGGGAGCTTGTTAGAAATACAGAATTTCAGGCTCCGCCTCCAAGCTACTGAATCAGAATTTGCACTGAGACTCATTTCCCAGGTGATTTCTAGCCCAAACCCCATCCTTTCCCTGGGCACTGTCTGCAGGAGGGTGAGAAATGCCAGGGTTTGTCCTGTCCTTGATCTCCTCTTCTTTTGGGTGTAAAAGGGCCTTAAGCAGTGAGTGTGGAGGCCTGTGCGAGGATGCGAGGGAGACCCCAGCTGTGTGTAATCATGACTAAGGCAAGTACTGATCTGGTTCCTGAGTTGCTAGTCACCTTCCTACAACATATTCACATCTTGTTACACTCCTGGAAGGCAGGTATAAAACCCCCTTTTACCGATGATAAAACCAAAGCATTGAGAAGCTAAAAAAATTTCCCACAGACAGGTAACTATTAGGTAGCAGAATTTAAATCCAGTAAAATGTGAAAAACAAACAAGTAGTCAACCATTTATGGATGTTCGTAAGTAGTCATAATAATAATGATAATCACTAACATATACTGAGTGCTTGCTGGACCAGGCCTGTCTCTGAGTACTTTGCATGTGTGTACTAAGTCATTTTGAGACAGGCTGGGTCCTCGGACCTAGGACTCTTTGCTGGGGTGCTTGCACCTGGACAATGGGGGCCTCGAGCAACAGAATACAAAGAAACTATACGGGACTAAAAATAACTGCATGCATGTGCAGTTGGGGGGAAGTATGAACGATAAGATACAAAAAGGCCACAAGCCAGCTGCCACTTCCAAGGTGCCGGGAGCAAAAGCAGGGTACTACACAGTGTGGGCAGACCACCTAAGCCCCCGCTCTGGCCCAACCCACAAGTCTCCCCCCACCCTCACCCCATTTAAGGAACCAGCTTGCCATCCCCCACCCCCGGGCAGCGAGCAGGGTCACCTGTTACTTGTTTTTGCTCCCTAGTGCTGCAGCACGAGCCCCAATAAAGCCTTCCTGAATTCCTCATATGGCCTCTCATCAATTTCCAGGGACCCAGGTTCGGTAACAATTTAACCCTCACAGCAACCCTATGAGGGAAGAGCCATTATTATTAGTCCCATTTTACAGATGAGAAAATGGAGACACAGAGATATTAAGTATTTGTATAGAAAAGAGTCTGGAAAGATACACATCCAACTGAGATTAGTGGTTGCCTCTGATGAGGGGGATTGGGGATTGGGCTGGAAATTGAAGATGAAACTTTAACTCGTTATTTATTTTAATGAATTCATTTATTTATGACTGCGTTGGGTCTTGTTGCTGCGCGCAGACTTTCTCTAGTTGCGGCGAGCAGGGGCTACTCTTCGTTGCAGTGTGTGAGCTTCTCATTGCGGTGGCATCTCTTGTTGTGGAGCACGGGCTCTAGGCGCGCGGGCTTCAGTAGTTGTGGTGCGTGGGCTCAGTAGTTCTGGCTCGCGGGCTCTAGAGCACAGGCTCAGTAGTCATGGCGCACGGGCTTAGTTGCTCCGTGGCATGTGGGATCTTCACAGACCAGGGCTCGAACCCGTGTCCCCTGCATTGGCAGGCGGATTCTTAACCACTGTGCCACCAGGGAAGCCCCGTTATTTATTATTTAAAAAAATTTATTTATTTTTTAAATGAAGTATAGTTGATTTACAATGTTATGTTAATTTCTGCTGTACAGCAAAGTGATTCAGTTATACATAAACATGCACCCTTTTTAATATTCTTTGCCATTATGGTTTATCACAGGATAAAAAAAAAAATATTTACTTCTTTTGGCTGCACCAGGTCTTAGCTGCGGCATGTGGGATCTTTAGTTGAAGTATGCAGACTTCTTAGTTGCAGCATGTGGACTCTTAGTTGTGACATGCATGCGGGATCTAGTTCCCCCACCAGGGATCAAACCCGGGCCCCCTGCATCGGGAGCACAGTCTTACCCACTGGACCACCAAGGAAGTCCCTATCACAGGGTATTGAATATAGTTCCCTGTGCTACACAGTAGGACCTTGTTGTTTATCCATTCTACTTATAATAGTTTGCATCTGCTAATCCCAAACCTCCTACTCCATCCCTCCTCCACCACCCACCCCCGTCCCACCTTGGCAACCAGAAATCTGTTCTCTATGTCTGTGTTTAACTCTTTACTTTTACTCTTCAGTTGTTGGAATTTTTATAACTATGTGATACATTCGTAATAAACACACACACACAGTTTTGAGTCAGGGTGTGCTTGCCTCTAAAGCCCAGATTCTTTTCTCCTCACTACAACGTCATCACACGTCTCTCCTTTCAACTTCCCATTCTGTCCTTCTCTTTCGCACTGTTCTCTGAACGCAGGGCTTCTTCCTGTCTCTTCCTTTGTAATTGCTGTTCCCTCTAGCTACTCTCACCTCCTGGAATGGGTACAGCCTATTTGGTCTCCAGCTCTATGTCAGACGTCACTGTCCCTGGCATTTTCACACACCTGTATTAGAGTGCTTCCCACTCCATCCTTAAATTCTCCCCTGAGCTCCCCTACCACGCTAACGGGCTGGGCTGAGTCCTCACCCGCCTCCACGTGCCTCTCCCAGCTCCTGGCCCACGTTCGCACTCGGCGCTCCATCGTGGTCCGTGTAATGGCTTGCTTTTAGGAGGGGACCTTCTCGTGGAGATAGCTCTGGACTGGATCTGGGAGCACCAGACCAGTACTCCTGCGTCAGGCTTACCTTTCTGGGATTCAGTTCCCTTCCTTCCTTGTGGGAAGGAGGCGGGTCTTTTCTCCCACCAACCCCCTCACCACACCCTCCCTTTCAGAGTTGGTGAGGGTCAGCTGTGAGAGTCTCCGTGTTAGTCACGTTACAACTTCCTGGTTCTCTTTTTATCCCTCCGCCCCCTTTCTGTGGAACCACCTGTACTCTGAGTGTCGAGTGCAAAAGTCGGCCCATCTCCGCACAAATCCAGGTCGTAAAGAGCACGAGTACTTTCAGATTAGCTGCTGAATGTCACCCTAAAACATTCTATGGGTACGTGCATGTGTCTGTGTACATATATATTTTTCATTATCATTCTATTTTAAGTAAATTTTTCCTTATAATTTCTGCTTTGACCTATGAATTATTTAGAAGTGCTGTTAACATCACATATGCATTTTACATTTAAAAAATTATTGTTTGCTGTTGTCTCATAACTTAATAGCATTGCAATCAGAGAGCTTAATCAGTTTGATAGGCTTAGACCAGTTTTCTTAGAAAACTTAAATTGTCTAAGTTAAACTTAACACTTTATTATGGGGTTCAATCCCAGGGAAGCAGGCGTTAGGGGGAAAGGGCTGAGAGGCAGGGAAAGAGAGAAAGGTGATGTGATACGGAGCTGACCACAGCTGACTCAGCAACACGCCGCTGGTTGCTGGATCACAGGGACTGTCTCTGGGGAACTAGGGCTTCTCTGAATAATTTCATTTTGGGGAAGAAGGTAGAATAATTTATCTGCTGGCCTCTTCCTGTCTCCTGTTTCCCCTTATTCAATATTTATCCCAAAGACAATAATTTCCATGTTTTGTTAGTCTTTTCAGGGAGCCCTGGGGAAGCAGAGCCTTGTGGGTACAGTCTGCTGGCTCTGGGTGCTGGTGGGTACAATGAAGACCACCCAAGCCAAAGCCCAGCCCTGGCCCCAGGGGTGATGGAGACCAATGTCGTGTTAGGAGAAGAGGTGGTGGCAGTTACCAGGGCTTTGAAACCAGGGGAATGAAAGGGGCCAGTACTGGGGCCACCCAGGGCAGGAAGCCAGGTCAGCGACTATATCCTGGAGGTGAGTGGATGGGGAATGCAGGCAAGGCTGATCAGAAATTAATGGGAGCACAAAACTGGGTGTATCCATACTGCTTTTGAAATGCGTTGAGACTTACTTTATGGACTAGTATGTAGTTAATTTTTTTTATAAATGTGCTTGAGAAGGAGGCTTATTTTCTAAGTATTGTGTGCAAGTTTCTACACGTGTCTATTAATCAAGCATACTAAGAATGTTGTTCAGTTGTCTATACTAATATTTTACCCGTTTGACCTAACAATCATTGAGAGAAGTGTGCTAAAAGTTTGCTCTGTGATGGTGGATTTATCAATATCTCCTTGTAGTTCTATCAGTTTTTGAGACTATTTTAAAACTGTGTTTATATAAGTTAAAAAAACCTGTTTACTGAGAAAAAATTCAGATATACAGAAAAGTAGAAAAATAATAAATATCCAACACCTAGATTTTGTACTTCTTGACATTTTGCTATCTTAGCTTCAACAGTTTTTTTTTTTTTTACATCTTTATTGGAGTATAATTGCTTTACAATGGTGTGTTAGTTTCTGCTTTATAACAAAGTGAATCAGTTATACATATACATATGTTCCCATATCTCTTCCCTCTTGCGTCTCCCTCCCTCCCACCCTCCCTACCCCACCCCTCCAGGCGGTCACAAAGCGCCGAGCCGATATCCCTGTGCCATGCGGCTGCTTCCCACTAGCTATCTACCTTACGTTTGTTAGCGTGTATATATGTCCATGCCTCTCTCTCGCCCCGTCACAGCTCACCCTTCCCCCTCCCCATATCCTCAAGTCCGTTCTCCAGTAGGTCTGTGTCTTTATTTCGGTCCTACCCCTAAGTTCTTCATGACAGTTTTTTCTTCTTAAATTCCATATATATGTGTTAGCATACGGTATTTGTCTTTTTCTTTCTGACTTACTTCACTCTGTATGACAGACTCTAGGTCTATCCACCTCATTACAAATAGCTCAATTTCGTTTCTTTTTATGGCTGAGTAATATTCCATTGTATATATGTGCCACATCTTCTTTATCCATTCATCCGATGATGGGCACTTAGGTTGTTTCCATCTCTGGGCTATTGTAAATAGAGCTGCAATGAACATTTTGGTACATGACTCTTTTTGAATTATGGTTTTCTCAGGGTATATGCCCAGTAATGGGATTGCTGCGTCTTATGGTAGTTCTATTTGTAGTTTTTTAAGGAACCTCCATACTGTTCTCCATAGTGGCTGTACCAATTCACATTCCCACCAGCAGTGCAAGAGTGTCCCCTTTTCTCCACACCCTCTCCAGCATTTATTGTTTCTAGATTTTTTGATGATGGCCATTCTGACCGGTGTGAGATGATATCTCATTGTAGTTTTGATTTGCATTTCTCTAATGATGAATGATGTTGAGCATTCTTTCATGTGTTTGTTGGCAGTCTGTATATCTTCTTTGGAGAAATGTCTATTTAGGTCTTCTGCCCATTTTTGGATTGGGTTGTTTGTTTTTTTGTTATTGAGCTGCATGAGCTGCTTGTAAATTTTGGAGATTAATCCTTTGTCAGTTGCTTCATTTGCAAATATTTTCCCCCATTCTGAGGGTTGTCTTTTGGTCTTGTTTATGGTTTCCTTTGCTGTGCAAAAGCTTTGAAGTCTCATTAGGTCCCATTGTTTATTTTTGTTTTTATTTCCATTTCTCTAAGAGGTGGGTCAAAAAGGATCTTGCTGTGATTTATGTCATAGAGTGTTCTTCCTATGTTTTCCTCTAAGAGTTTGATAGTTTCTGGCCTTACATTTAGGTCTTTAATCCATTTTGAGCTTATTTTTGTGTATAGTGTTAGGGAGTGATCTACTCTCATACTTTTACATGTACCTGTCCAGTTTTCCCAGCACCACTTATTGAAGAGGCTGTCCTTTCTCCACTGTACATTCCTGCCTCCTTTATCAAAGATAAGGTGACCATATGTGTGTGGGTTTATCTCATCTCTGGGCTTTCTATCCTGTCCCATTGATCTTTCTGTTTTTGTGCCAGTACCATACTGTCTTGATTACTGTAGCTTTGTAGCATAGTCTGAAGTCCAGAAGCCTATTCCTCCAGCTCCATTATTTGTTCTCAAGATTGCTTTGGCTATTCGGGGTCTTTTGTGTTTCCATACAAATTGCAAAATTTTTTGTTCTAGTTCTGTGAAAAATGCCAGTGGTAGTTTGATAGGGATTGCAGTGAATCTGTAGATTGCTTTGGGTAGTAGAGTCATTTTCACAATGTTGACTCTTCCAATCCAAGAACATGGTATATCTCTCCCTCTATTTGTATCACCTTTAATTTCTTTTATCAGTGTCTTATAATTTTCTGCATACAGGTCTTTTGTCTCCTTAGGTAGGTTTATTCCTAGGTATTTTATTCTTTTTGTTGCAATGGTAAATGGGAGTGTTTTCTTGATTTCACTTTCAGATTTTTCATCATTATTGTATAGGAATGCAAGAGATTTCTGTGCATTAATTTTGTATCCTGCTACTTTACCAAATTCATTGATTAGCTCTAGTAGTTTTCTGGTAGCATCTTTAGGATTCTCTCTATATAGTATCATGTCATCTGCAAACAGTGACAGCTTTACTTCTTCTTTTCCGATTTGGATTCCTTTTATTTCCTTTTCTTCTCTGATTGCTGTGGCTAAAACTTCCAAAACTATGTTGAATAAGAGTGGTGAGAGTGGGCAACCTTGTCTTATTCCTGATCTTAGTGGAAATGCTTTCAGTTTTTCACCATTGAGGATGATGTTGGCTGTGGGTTTGTCATATATGGCCTTTATTATGTTGAGGAAAGTTCTGTCTATGCCTACTTTCTGCAGGGTTTTTATCATAAATGGGTGTTGAATTTTGTCAAAAGCTTTCTCTGCATCTGTTGAGATGATCATATGGTTTTTCTCCTTCAATTTGTTAATATGGTGTATCACATTGATTGATTTGCGTATATTGAAGAATCCTTACGTTCCTGGAATAAACCCCACTTGATCATGGTGTATGATCCGTTTAATGTGCTGTTGGATTCTGTTTGCTAGTATTTTGTTGAGGATTTTTGCCTCTATGTTCATAAGTGATATTGGCTTGTAGTTTTCTTTCTCTTTGACATCCTTGTCTGGTTTTGGTATCAGGGTGATGGTGGCCTCGTAGAATGAGTTTGGGAGTGTTCCTCCCTCTGCTATATTTTGGAAGAGGTTGAGAAGGATAGGTGTTAGCTCTTATCTAAATGTTTGATAGAATTCGCCTGTGAAGCCATCTGGTCCTGGGCTTTTGTTTTATGGAAGATTTTTAATCACCATTTCAATTTCAGTGCTTGTGATTGGTCTGTTCATATTTTCTACTTCTTCCTGATTCAGTCTTGGCAGGTTGTGCATTTCTAAGAATTTGTCCATTTCTTCCAGGTTGTCCATTTTATTGGCATAGAGTTGCTTGTAGTAATCTCCCATGGTCTTTTGTATTTCTGCAGTGTCAGTTGTTACTTCTCGTTTTTCATTTCTAATTCTATTGATTTGAGTCTTCTCTCTTTTTTTCTTGATGAGTCTGGCTAATGGTTTATCAATTTTGTTTATCTTCTCAAAGAACCAGCTTTTAGTTTTATTGATCTTTGCTATCGTTTCCTTCATTTCTTTTTCATTTAATTCTGATCTGATTTTTATGATTTCTTTCCTTCTGCTAACTTTGGGGTTTTTTTGTTCTTCTTTCTCTAATTGCTTTAGGTGCAAGGTTAGGTTGTTTATTCGAGATGTTTCCTGTTTCTTAAGGTAGGATTGTATTGCTATAAACTTCCCTCTTAGAACTGCTTTTGCTGCATCCCATAGATTTTGGGTTGTCGTGTCTCCATTGTCATTTGTTTCTAGGTATTTTTTTATTTCCTCTTTGATTTCTTCAGTGATCACTTCGTTATTAAGTAGTGTATTGTTTAGCCTCCATGTGTTTGTATTTTTTACAGATCTTTTCCTGTAATTGATATCTAGTCTCATAGCGTTGTGGTCAGAAAAGATACTTGAAACAATTTCGATTTTCTCAAATTTACCAAGGCTTGATTTGTGACCCAAGATATGATCTATACTGCAGAATGTTGCATGAGCACTTGAGAAAAATGTGTATTCTGTTGTTTTTGGATGGAATGTCCTGTAAGTATCAATTAAGTCCATCTTGTTTAATGTATCATTTAAAGCTTGTGTTTCCTTATTTATTTTCATTTTGGATGATCTGTCCATTGGTGAAAGTGGGGTGTTACAGTCCCCTACTATGAATGTGTTACTGTTGATTTCCCCTCTTATGACTGTTAGTATTTGCCTTATGTATTGAGGTGCTCCTATGTTGGGTGCATAAATATTTACAATTGTTATATCTTCTTCTTGGATTGATCCCTTGATCATTATGTAGTGTCCTTCTTTGTCTCTTCTAATAGTCTTTATTTTAAAATCTATTTTGTCTGATATGAGAATTGCTACTCCAGCTTTCTTTTGGTTTCCATTTGCATGAAATATCTTTTTCCATCCCCTTACTTTCAGTCTGTATGTGTCTCTAGGTCTGAAGTGGGTCTCTTGTAGACAGCAAATATATGGGTTTTGTTTTTGTATCCATTCAGCTAATCTGTGTCTTTTGGTGGGAGCATTTAGTTTATTTACATTTAAGGTAATTATCGATATGTATGTTCCTATTCCCATTTTCTTAATTGTTTTGGGTTCGTTATTGTAGGTCTTTTCCTTCTCTTGTGTTTCTTGTCTACAGAAGTTCCTTTAGCCGTTGTTGTAAAGCTGGTTTGGTGGTGCTGAACTCTCTCAGCTTTTGCTTGTCTGTAAAGGTTTTAATTTCTCCATCAAAGCTGAATGAGATCCTTGCTGGGTAGAGTAATCTTGGTTGCAGGTTTTTCTCCTTCATCACTTTAAATATGTCCTGCCAGTCCCTTCTGGCTTGCAGAGTTTCTGCTGAAAGATCAGCTGTTAACCTTATGGGGATTCCCTTGTGTGTTATTTGTTGTTTTTTCCTTGCTGCTTTTAATATGTTTTCTTTGTATTTAATTTTTGACAGTTTGATTAATATGTGTCTTGGCGTATTTCTCCTTGGATTTATCCTGTATGGGACTCTCTGTGCTTCCTGGACTTGATTAACTATTTCCTTTCCCATATTAGGGAAGTTTTAAACTATAATCTCTTCAAATATTTTCTCAGTCCCTTTCTTTTTCTCTGCTTCTTCTGGAACCTCTATAATTCGAATGTTGGTGCATTTAATGTTGTCCCAGAGGTCTCTGAGACTGTCTTCAGTTCTTTTCATTCTTTTTTCTTTATTCTGCTCTGCAGTAGTTATCTCCACTATTGTATCTTCCAGGTCACTTATCCGTTCTTCTGCCTCAGTTATTCTGCTATTGATCCCATCTAGAGTATTTTTCATTTCATTTATTGTGTTGTTCATCGTTGTTTGTTTCATCTTAGTTCTTCTAGGTCCTTGTTAAATGTTTCTTGCATTTTGTCTATTCTATTTCCAAGATTTTGGATCATATTTACTATCATTATTCTGAATTCTTTTTCAGGTAGACTGCCTATTTCCTCTTCATTTGTTAGGTCTGGTGGGTTTTTACCTTGCTCCTTCATTTGCTGTGTGTTTTTCTGTCTTCTCATTTTGCTTATCTTACTGTGTTTGGGGTCTCCTTTTTGCAGGCAGCAGGTTCGTAGTTCCTGTTGTTTTTGGTTTCTGTCCCCAGTGGCTAAGGTTGGTTCAGTGGGCTGTGTAGGCGTCCTGGTGGAGGGGACTAGTGCCTGTGTTCTGGTGGATGAGGCTGGATCTTGTCTTTTTGGTGGGCAGGTCCACGTCTGGAGGTGTGTTTTGGGGTGTCTGTGGACTTATTATGATTTTAGGCAGCCTCTCTGCTAATGGGTGGGTTTGTGTTCCTGTCTTGCTAGTTGTTTGGCATAGGATGTCCAGCACTGTAGCTTGCTCGTCATTGAGTGAAGCTGGGTGCTGGTGTTAAGATGGAGATCTCTGGGAGATTTTCGCTGTTTGATATTATGTGGAGCTGGGAGGTCTCTTGTGGACCACTGTCCTGAAGTTGGCTCTCCCACCTCAGAGGCACAGCACTGACTCCTGGCTGCAACACCAAGAGCCTTTCATCCACACAGCTCAGAATAAAAGGGAGGAAAAAGTAGAAAGAAAGAATTAGTAGAAGTAGAAAGAAAGAAAGAAAGAAAGGAGGGATGGAGGGAGGAAGGAAGGAGGGAAGGAAGGAAAAAAGAAAGAAGATAAAGTAAGATAAAATATAATAAAGTTATTAAAATAAAAAATAATTATTAAGAGAAAAAAAAAAACCAGACGGTAGAACCCTAGGACAAATGGTGGAAGCAAAGCTATACAGACAAAATCTCACACAGAAGCATACACATACACACTCACAAAAAGAGGAAAAGGGGTAAAAATCATAAATCTTGCTCTCAACGTCCACCGTCTTAATTTGGGATGATTCGTTGTCTGTTCAGGTATTCCACAGATGCAGGTACATCAAGTTGATTGTGGAGCTTTAATCAGCTGCTTCTGAGGCTGCTGGGAGGGATTTCCCTTTCTCTTCTTTGTTCTCATGGCTCCCGGGGCTCAGCTTTGGATTTGGCCCCGCCTCTGCGTGTAGGTCGCCGAAGGGCGTCTGTTCTTTGCTCAGACAGGACGGGGTTAAAGGAGCCGCTGATTCGGCGGCTCCGGCGCACTCAGGCCGGGGGGGAGAGGGAGGGGCACGGAGTGCGGGGCGGGCCTGCGGCGGCAGAGGTCGGCGAGACGTTGCACCAGCCTGAGGCGCGCTGTGCGTTCTCCCGGGTAAGTTGTATCTGGATCCCGGGACCCTGGCAGTGGCGGGCTGCACAGGCTCCCCGGAAAGGAGGTGTGGATAGTGACCTGTGCTTGCACACAGGCTTCTTGGTGGCGGCAGCAGCAGCCTTAGCGTCTCAGGCCCGTCTCTGGGGTCCGCGCTTTTAGCTGCGGCTCGCGCCCGTTTCTGGAGCTCTTTTAAGCAGCGCCCCTCTCCTCGCGCACCAGGAAACAAAGAGGGAAGAAAAAGTCTCTTGCCTCTTCGGCAGATCCAGACTTTTCCCCGGAAGCCCTCCCGGCTAGCAGTGGCGCACTAATCCCCTGCAGGTCGTGTTCACGCCGCCAACCCTAGTCCTCTCCCGGAGGAGCTCGATGGAAGCCCGAGCCTCAGCTCTCAGCCCTGCCCGCCCCGGCGGGGGACCAGACAAGCCTCGCGGGCTGGTGAGTGCCGGTCGGCCCTGATCCTCTGTGTGGGAATCTCTCCGCTTTGCCCTCCGCACCCCTGTTGCTGTGCTCCGCGGCTCCGAAGCTTTCCCCCTCCGCCACCCGTAGTCTCCGCCAGCCAAGGGGCTTCCTAGTGTGTGGAAACTTCTGCTCCTTCACAGCTCCCTCCCACTGGTGCAGGTCCCGTCCCTATCCTTTTGTCTCTGTTTATTCTTTTGCCCTACCCAGCCAGGTACGTGGGGAGTTTCTTGCCTTTTGGGAGGTCTGAGGTCTTCTGCCAGCGTTCAGTAGGTGTTCTGTAGTTGTTCCACGTGTAGATGTATTTCTGGTGTATCTGTGGGGAGGAAGGTGATCTCCGCGTCTTACTCTTCTGCCATCTTCCCGCTCAACTGTATTTTCTTTTCTGAACTATAACTTGTGTTATTTTACTCCAAATACTTCTGCATGCATCTCTAAAAATTAAGGATATTTTTTCTTAAGTATAGTATTTATTTTTATTTATTTATTTATTTATTTATTTTTTGCGGTACGCGGGCCTCTCACTGTTGTGGCCTCTCCCGTTGCGGAGCACAGGCTCCGGACGCGCAGGTTCAGCGGCCATGGCTCACGGGCCCAGCCACTCCGCGGCATGTGGGACCTTCCCGGACAGGGGCACGAACCCGTGTCCCCTGCATCGGCAGGCGGACTCTCAACCACTGCGCCACCAGGGAAGCCCCAAGTATAGTATTATAATGAAATTCACAATTCCTTGTTGTCATCCAATACCCAAATCGTATTCATATTTCCCCAGTTAGCCCTTAGCTCACATGTCTTTTCCTGCTAATTGGTTCAAGTCAGGATCCAGTCAAGGTCCACACCCTGTATTTGGTTGTTACCCTCTTAAGTCGATAGAATGTCCCACCTTCTGGTTTTGTCTGTTAGCTTCCAAATGGTGTCATTTAACTTATTCCTCTAATTCTTGTATTTCCTATAAACTGGAAATTAGATGTAAACTTTTGGGTTAAGCGTGTTTGATAAGGTGCCTTTAAGTGATGCAACATGAGGTGTACTTCATCTTCACGTCGGTAGGCACATAATATCTGGTTATTCCACTGTTAGTGCGTAGGTGATGACAGCCTGATCCCTTGATTTTAAAGTTAAGTTTTCCTCTTGAGATTAGCAAGGAATCCACGAGGGTGATACTTGGGCATTATGCAAATATCCTGTTCTCCATCAACCTTTCACTTAATGGTTTTAGCATCCATTGATCCTTGCTTGAGTGAATTATTTCGTTAGAAGATGCAAAAAATGATTTTCTATCATTCATCTATATCAATTAGCTATATTTTTCTGTAAAGAAGAGCTTTCCCTCACCACCTTGAGCCATCTTGTTACCTGGAAGTAGATTTCTACGGCAAAGCAGAGTAATGCTTAATTTTTTCTCTTTAAATATCATTTCAGAATAAAGACTTGATGTGATAGGTAACTCCTGTGGTGACAAAGGGATTGCATTGTTGGTTTTTTTCATTTCTTTTTTCTTTTTGTTTACAAGTTTTAACTTACTATACCTTCCTGGTGAAAATTGAAGCTTTTATGACTATGTAGTGACTCTCTTTATCCTAAAAATAGTTTTTTCTTTTTGTCCTAAATCCCTATTTTTAAAAAATACTATATAGCTTCCCCAGCTTAAATTTGGTTATGAGCTTATTTTCTATGTCTTTTTTCATCTTTTTGGTTTTAATGGTCCGTAACCTAACATTCTGGGTGTGTCTTTTATAAATAACATGTAGCTTGATTTTATATTTTTATCCATTTTGCCTATCTTTATGTATTAGTTGGTGACTTTAACATTTATTGTAATTATTGATATTTTTGTTTTTAGCATCCTATTTTGTATATTTTATTTGTTCCATTTTCTATGCTTCCCTTCCTTTTAGCTCTCCTCCTCTTTCTTTTGAGATTGTTTGATATTTTGATTATTTTTCCTTAATCTATTTCTTGTTTTGATTGTTTTGAAGTTAAAAACTATTTCCATTCTTTTGGTGGTTACTCTTTTGACTGCTTAGAATATGTATGGTCAAGCCACTCAAGATGGCTGTTCTCTTGTTCTCTGTACATCCCTTGCCCGACCAGTGCCTGCTTCATTTATACCCTGCTCACATGACTGACCTTCCTACATACTTGCCCCAGACCCCAGCTAGTAATTGTTCTTATCCAAAGGGGTGGTGAGGGTTGTGCCCCTCGGGTGGTTTCCCTGGTAACTAATGCACCAGTCTGACCTCAATTCCCCCTATAACTGGCGATTTCCCCTCCCCCCGGGGGCAAGGCCTGCTGCCATGTCCTGCCTGCCATGTGCTGCACACAGTGGGGTGTTGCTCCAGAACTTTGCTTCAGACGTGTTAGCTCCCCCATCCATTAAACCGTTAATGTCTCTGTCACTGACTCTGGGCTCTTTCTTTGGTCTTAAAACTGGGCAAGTACAGGCCTTGTAGGCCTGCAGGATGCAGCCCAACAGAATATAATACATATACTTTATGTGTCATAACTTTAATCAATATTTAAAACCCCCTCTTGAGAAAAGTTAAGAACTTTAGAGTATTTTAACTCCAACTAGTCTCTCCTGACTTACACACTATTGTTATTCTGTATTTTGATTAGACTTAAAAAAATTAACCCACAAAATAGATGTTATTGTTATTTTATGTTGACAAAATTTGTTTAGATTTATCTACATTTTTACCAGTTGCATTCTTTACTATTCCTTCTTGCATCTCAGTTTTTCTTTTTAGCCTCATTTTCCCTCTCCCTAAAGTATATACTTTAAATGTTCCTTTAGAGAAGGAACATTGTTGGTAATAAACTCTCAGTTTTGTTTTCCTAAAAATACCTTTCTTTTTCTTGAAAGATAGTTTTGTAGTATTCACAATTCTTGGTTGACTGTTACCTCTGGGCACACTGAAGATACAAATCCACTGTCTTCTATCTTTTTTATGCTGTGGGGAAGTCTGCTGTTAGTCTGACTGTGGTACAATTGTGGTATTGTAAGGGGTCTGGGTTTTTTCTCTAGCTGCTTTCAGGTGTTTCTTTTCATCTTTGGTGTTATGAAGGCTCACTCTAATATGCCTAGGTGAAGATTTACTTTAATGTTTCCACCTTGGTTGTATGGGTATACACTGTGGTGGCATATGCTGTATCTGTGGATTCTTGCCTTTAAATAGTTCTGGGTATTCTCAGCTGTTAAGTTTTGGGATATTGTTTCCCTTTCATTCTTTCTGTTCTCTCTCTCTGGGGCTCTTAACTGGATATATTAGACCTTATCATTCTAGCCTCCATTATTCATAGCCTTGTTTTCATATTTTAAAGTCTTCCTATCTCTTTCTGCTAAAAACTGAAACTGAAAAATGAAATAAGCCAGGCACAAAAAGATAAATACTATATGATTCCACTTATATGAGTAGTCAGATTTGTAGAGACGGAAAGTAGAATGGCGACAGCCAGAGGCTGGGGTAGGGGAGAAATAGGGTTATTATTTAATAGGTACAGAGTGTCAGTTTGGCAAGGTGAAAACTATTCTGGAGATGAATGGTGGTGATGGATGTACAACAATGTGAATGTGTGGTAGTTTATAGCATGAACTCTGGAGCCAGAGTGCTCATGGTCAACTTACCAGTATGTAACCTCAGGCAAGGTCCTAAATCTCATTTTGCCTAGTTTTCTTATCCTTAAAATGGGGATAAGAACAGTACCTATCTCATAGGTTTGTGTGAGTATTAAGTGAATCCATACATGATGAGGCACTTAGAATCGTGTACAGTACATAGAAATACTCTATTAGTTCTTATTGTAGATAATTCTAACACCTACAGTCCTTGAGGTTCTGTTTTCTGTTTTTGAAAACAGAAAACCATGGTGGTTTTCATTTTTTAAAATGTTGGCCAATCTTTGTGAGCTCATGTTTGGAGGGTCTCTGTCTGGGAACCCCAAGGCTCTAAATGTGGGATGTTTTCATCCTTCATTAGATCTACCACCTGGGATCACATTTACCCCATTCAGTTGTCTCTGTTCCATGTGGGAATCCCAGGTTCAGCTTTCCTACCTGCAGTGAGTCTGGGTTTAGTTCTGATCTCAGCCTTAATGTAGGTCTCTGTCCTAGGGCAACCAAAGATATCGGTTAGCCATTGCTCCCAGATATCCACCTTAGTTTCAGCTCACAATTCTGATGGTTTTGTTTTATTTTGATTTTTTTGGCCTTTGAGGATTTCTATTATTGATCTGGGCTCTCAGAAGAGCATCGGTTTCCATTCAGTAGAGTAGAAAGTTCCTTCTTGGCTTAGCAATGCCTTCTGAGACCTCAGCCTGGAAGCTGGCTTGTTCAGTGGGCTGTGTCTCTCCCACCTTGGGATGCTGGGAGCATCAGAGGCAGCTGAGCTGGGGTGCTGACTTCCTGGGTGCCTGTGGGCTGTGGGGTCTCTTACAGGAATGGAGGTCCTTTGCTGTACCAAGATATGCTGAGGGTGTGGGCAGAGATGTGTGTCCAAGGGGGCTCTTGCTCTGTGCCTGACTTCTGGGGGATCCCCAGGTGGACAGGGTGGGGTGGGGGGAAGCAGTTTCCAGCACTGCAGGGGGGCAGCAGCATCATGGATCAGCCTAGAATAAAAGAGACCAACAAAGAAATCAGATGATTTGAAAATGGACAAAATGGTGGCATGCAAAATTAATCTCCTTTACTGAAACTTTTTGCTCATCTCTCTACCCTCTAGAGGCCTTTCCACCCACCTTCTTGTCAGAATCAGTTCTCTGGAAAATGTCTGATAGTCTCATTCTGCCGGAGAACAGAGAATGGTAAAGCTGGGTGTGTCCCATACTCTTTGTATTTAATGGGAATCTCTGATCTAAGGAATTTCATAATGGTGGCATCCCAGGTTGTCACTTGCTGGGAAAGAAGATTGTTGGGGATGTAAGGGGGTATCTCAGAGGCATTAAGCCACTAAGGATGGTTTAGTACCCTCAGAGGAGAGGAAGGGAGGGAGGGCACAACAGGTAGAGCAAACGTGCTCACCTTCCGGACATTGTAGATCCAGTTGAGATAGGCAGTGGTCTTGGTGTACACTCCCGGGGCACTCGGCTCTGCACAGCCGTGGCCCCAGCTCACGATGCCCACTACTTGCCACCGGTCAGAGCGATACATCAGAGGCCCACCGCTGTCACCCTGTGGGAGGCAGGGGTTACTGGAGAGGGCAGGCAGGGCGGGGGTGGAGGGGTGGGCTTCTCCTTCCTCCCCTCTCTGCATTGGCCCATCTGTTTCCTGCTCTCCAGCGCGCTCTGCTGTTCCACCCTCACCTCTTGTGCTTGTTGTTCTTGCATCCTGCAATGCCCTTCCCTTTGGGGCAAAAGTGTTCTGTGGTCAAGTAAGTTGTGGGTGTGCTCTTAGCCTTCTCTCGGAGATCCACAACTTGGGTTCTAAGGGGTTCTATGGTAAGGGAGACTGATTATCTTTTTTTTAAAACCACTGTCGAATTTTTTTTAAAATTTATTTTTAAATTAATTCATTAATTTTTGGCTGCGTTGGGTCTTCGTTACTGCGTGCGGGCTTTCTCTAGTTGTGGCGAGCGGGGGCTACTCTTCATTGTGGTGTGTGGGCTTCTCATTGTGGAGCACGGGCTCTAGGTGTGTGGGCTTCGGTAGTTGTGGCTCGCGGGCTCTAGAGTGCAGGCTCAGTAGTTGTGGCGCATGGGCTTAGTTGCTCTGTGGCATGTGGGATCGTCCCGGACCAGGGCTCAAACCCGTGTCCCCTGCATTGGCAGGCAGATTCTTAACCACTGAGCCACCAGGGAAGCCCTGTGAATATCTTTGTTTAACCTGGTAGTTCCCCGATTTATTGGACCACTTCAGGACCTATTTCGTGTCAACCACTGTTCTAGACAATTGGGATTCAATCAACGAAAAGAAGATCCCTGCCCTAAGGGAACTTGGAATCACATGGAGAAACAGAGAGAGAGAGAGAGATAGAGAGGAGAGAGAAAGAGAGACAGAGAGACAGAGAGAGACGGTGAGGGGGAAACAAGCAAACAACAAAACAGACAAGGAAATGTCAGATAGTGAAAAGTGCACTTATTTGGGTGTCCTTCTTACCAGCTCTTATAGCCCCTGGGGCTTCTTCCCTCAGAATCCGATAACTCTATAACTGAACGGCCTGTTTATTCACCCCCCTGCCCACTGTGAGCTCCCTGAGGGAAGACAATGTCCCCAAAGTTCAGCATTTACCTGACATCAAGTCATCAAGAGAGTAAGAGATGCCTCTCGAGTGAAGGAATTCAATGACTGAGAATGGGTGTGGGAGTAGGGTTTGGGGTTTTAATGAAAATGGTCCAGAAAATCCTCTGGGTGGGTATGTGAGAATATATTCAGGGATTGGCCAGTGGGATGGGCTGAGGGGATGGTGCACCAGGGCTCATCCAGCATAAGATGGGTTTTCTCTAATGTAGGTCAGCAGCTTGAGGACAGCTGTAGAGAAAACAGACCTGGGGTTCCTGCCCTCTAGGGGCTCATACTCTTTTAAATGATGGGAAGTAAGAGCGGGTGGGGAGGACTTCCCTGGTGGCACAGTGGTTAAGAATCCACCTGCTCATGCAGGGGACACGAGTTCGAGCCCTGGTCGTGGAAGATCCCACATGCCGCAGAGCAACTAAGCCCGTGCACCACAACTACTGAGCCTTCGCTCTAGAGCCCGCGAGCCACGACTCCTGAGCCCACATGCCACAGCTACTGAAGCCCGTGCGCCTAGAGCCCGTTCTCTGCAACAAGAGAAGCCACGACAATGAGAAGTTCGCGCACTGTCTCCGCAACTAGAGAAAGCCCGTGCACAGCAATGAATACCCAACATAACAAAAAAAAAAAAAAAAAGCGGTTGGGGAGTGTAACATCATCTTTGCATGTGAAATATACATTTGAAATCTTTCTGCTTCTATCTATCTATCTGTCTATCTATCTATCCATCCATCTGTCTTTATATCTTTATCTGACTATAGTCCTTCCCTCCCTCTCCTCCTTCCTCCCTTCATCACATAGTGAGTGCCCACCATATGCAAGACTTCATGGGGGGCATTCATCCTCTGAGCTTTTTCTTCGGGGCAGACATCCCCTACCTCTATAATTCCCTCATGATCCTTGGAGACCCCACCTGGCAGGTGTCCACACCGCCCTCTGGGATGCCTGCACACAGCATCTTCTCGGTGACCTCCCCCTGGTACGCATCCTCTGCGTTGCACCGCGTGCTGTCAATGAGCTGGACGGATGCCTGCAGCAGTATGTCAGATATCTTCCCTGCAGGTTGAAAACACACTCACATTCCCATTCTTGCCTTCAACCCCAGCCCAGGATATTCTCTGGGTTGCCTGGTACCTTGGTGCTTGGACCTCCAGGATAGGTTTTTCTAAAGGATGGTCCTCCTTCCCATCACTTTCAGGAGCTGCTCACTTAGTCCTGTGGTCCTGAGCCTGGGACTTACCTCCGTTCTCTTCTGTAAAGCCCCATCCGATGATCCAGAGTGGGGTGGCTGGAGGGAGCTCCTCATCCGAGAAGGGCAGGCAGATGGGCCTGACTGTGTCTACCAGGAGCAAAGAGGAAGAGGGGACCCAAGGTTCAGGAGAGCCTGGCAGCTAAGCCCTCTGTAAGTGTTGGCACCATGGTTTCTGTAACGTACATTTCATGGGATGTTAATAGAAGTGGCATGAGAAAAAGGTTCTGTGGTCAAAGAAGTTTAGAAAATGTGAGTTAAACAAATTTAAAAAACTTCTCATATCATTAATATACTAATGTGCTCCAGGAAGAGAGCTATAGTACAAAAATGTTTTCCAAACTTATAGGAGAATGGAACCCTTTTTTACCCAAGGGCCCAGTGTCCTGTGGAAGCTGCCATTGGAAAGGCTGATCTAAATACTACCCAATGTAAACATGAGTCATCGAACAGAGATGGGCTGCCTTAACAGTAATGAGTCCTTGCCCCTGGAGGAGAGCAAATGGGCCCAGTGACCCCTTGGCAGGGAGATTGTGCCGGCTTTTGCCATTGGTCGGGGTGGAGGATGGGTTAGGTCATCTTTTAGGCCCCTCACAACTCCAAGATTGGATGAATCTGTGATTCTCTCTTGAGGTGCTGCACGGGGAGAAAACAGGCCTCAGAAGAATCTGGCAGGGGTGGGGTCGGGTGTCAGCTGATAGCTCGGGGAGGCCTCATGGCTTCCATGATGTTAGGCCGATACATTTGCAAGAAACAATAGGCAAACTGAGGTCTTGGGAAGAGAAGTGATGTGCCCAAGGCCGCTTAGTGAATGAGCTAGTGGCAGAGTTGGAGTTCTGTTCCCAGGTGCCAGCTCTCACCGGAGAACGTGAGCGGGAGTTGCAGCTTCACGAGGGCCATGTCCTGCTCTTTGGGGGACGTGATGTTGGGCTCGATGATGAAGATCTTGGCCACAGGCAGGGATGGGAAGTTGCCCAGTTTGTCTGAGCCTGCCATCACCTTCCAGTTGGACACATCGAGATGCTTCCTGGGGACGGAGACAGTGCGGTTCAAGACTGAGCCAAGCATGAGGAGGCTTTGCCAGAGGCTGGGTCCCCAGGGCCCTGGGGAGTGGGGTGTTGGCTGCCCCTGCCTTGGGAGGTAATGATGGTGAGGGCAGGGGTGGTGGAGAAGGGGCAGTCTGAGGAATCACCTACCACAGGTCAAATTCTAAAGGGGAATTTGCTCCTTTTCCCTGGAGAAACCTTCCCAAAGAAACTTCTAACTGGAAGGCTGGGGAAGGGGCTGTTCCCAGTGCCTGAGCCCTGGGTCCTGACACTCTCTCCTCCAGTGCTTTTTACTGGCTCTGCTACTCACGCGGTACTTGCACTTGTCTTCCTCCCAACACCAGACACAGCTGAGTGTGCGGGAGTGATTTTCCAGGGCAAGGTTTATAGCTTTTGTCAGATTCTCCAAAAAGGTTAAAAATCACAGGCCTACACTGTGTGCTCCTCCAAGGCAGTGATGGAGTCCAATGCATGAGGGTACATGGTACCTAGTAGGTACTCATAGGTGTTGAATGAATGAATGAATGAATGAATGAAGGTGAAGAGGACCTGGAGCAGTCTTTCCCCAGAGGTATGGGCAGTCCTGTCTCTACTGGCCTGTAAGAGAATCTATCCTTTTTTTTTTTTTTTTTTTTTAAAGTTTCTGAATATAATGAAGGAGTGACAGTGACTCTGGACCTGGAACCCCTTCCTGAAGACTGGCAAAAAGGGAGAGAGTTCTCAGGACTCCAGGCAGATGAGAAGAGCTTTTGTGCAGTGAATGATATGGGGGTAGAGTGAGGACACTGGGTACCTGGTGGCTTCCCACCTGGAAGGGAAGAGGTCAGCCTTGGTGACCAGCTCTGCTCAGACCCCCAAGGCCTAACAAAGGACATCATGTCCAGTGTCTCACTGGGGTGGCCACACCCTGGTGCATGGTCTTTAGGGGAAGGGGTGGGGTGGGGGAGGGCATCAGAAAACAAGTTGGGAGACAGGGGACCCAGGCACTCAGGCCCCTCTGTGGCTCTGACCCCCGAGGCGCCCTCATGTGGGCCTTACCTGAAGCAGTGGGCCGCCGTGAGGATCCAGTGCGGGTCCAGGATGCTCCCTCCACAGATGTGTTGTTTGTCATACTGGATGCTGACCTGCCAAGGCCAAGAATCCACAGAGGCCATCTCCCCACCCACCACCCGAGGGACCTTCAGGCTCTTTCCGCAGGCTGGACTCAGTAGCAAGGAGGGAGAAGGCAGGAGTCAGACTCTTGCGAGTGGGGACTGCCTCCCCTTAGAGCCCCCAGTCTATCCTGAGCAGGGCCCTTAGGACTGGGACCGGGGGCTGGGTCGGGGTGGGAGGACCATGCCAATTTTGAATTATTCACAGGGAGACATTGAGTGTCCCAGACCACAGGCTTTCCCCCCATCTCCCTCTCCTTTTTTTTGTCTTTTCCGCTTTGTTTGAGTTTAGGAGTTGATATTGTGAACATGGGCGTGTCCATTGTGCCGGCGTTCATGACCTTCAAACTAAACAGGGATGCAGAATTATGAAAGTCCTGCCCAAAAGGGTGTCCCCAGCTCCTCCCACTGAGTAACAGTAAACAGACGCCCACAGGCTGCTTTGGGATTGGAGAGTGGGAAGAAAGTTCCAGAAATGGATCTTCCCATCCTGAACTCACCTTTCTCCAAGTCCCTTCCCCCTGCTGAGAGAGTCTCCCAATTTGACATCCTGTTCCCTCTTTCACATCCCACTCTCCTGGCTCTCACATCTGACTCGCAAACTCTTAAAAAAACCTCCAGTTCCACCTCCCCGTCCTGTTCTCAGCCTCTCCAATCCTTCTGGCAGTCGCTGCCACAGTGGTGGTTCTAAGGGGGAAAGGCTACCACCCTTTTTGGGCCTATGCCTGGCAGGGGCTTTTCAAATGCCATCTAATTCCAAACACTGTTTTCTACATGTCACCTCGCTCCCCGACTCAGAACCCCTCAGCATCCCCCTTTGTCTGTAGGGAAGAGTTTAAATTCCCCCTTCTGGCAGCCTTCTGCTGTCCTTATATAAAGTTTCTGTCTAGCCAAATCGATCTGCTGCTAGCTCCCTAAAAAGTCTTTCTGTTTTTGCTCCAGGAGGGGCCTGTCCCTGAGATGCTGTCTCCTCTCCTGTTTATCTAGATCACCGATCATTCAGCAAATGTGAATTGTGTGCCTACAGTGTCTCAAGGATGCTGGGAAGAGAGTGGTGGACAAGACAGAGAGATGGACATGGTCCCTCCCTTCCTGGAGCCTACAGTTCATTCTGTGATGTTTAGCCTGGGCACCTCCTCCAGGTCACGTAATCCCTGGGGATTTTCCTCTCTTGGCATTTCCACAGCCTGCCTGGGTGTTGGCCAGCTTTTCTTGTTGACGTGGTTCGGTTTTGTCTTCCCAATGAGACAGAAGGCTCCTCAAGGGAGGGTCTGTGGCTTAAGCCTCTTGTGACTCCAGGGTTGTTAAGCTCAGCACGTCGAGTGATGTGAACATTCATTCATTCATTCATTGACCGGCCCCCATGGGTCAGCCCTCACTCACTAGATATCGTGGGGGTCACGTGATAATGGCTAAGAGTCTTAGCATCCCACAAGGAAGCATATACGCTGTTTAACTGCAAAGGCAGCGAGGATGGCCTTTCTCCTCTCAGGCGGCCCAGTTTCTGGCCATCCTGCCAGGCTCTCCTCGGTCCTCCCATGAGGCTGGTGGGATGAGCAGGGCTACAGCGCTTGTTTGCCTTCTGATCTCCTCTCAGAGCTAGGGGTTCTCCCGGGATCCTCTTGGGTAGTCGGACTAAAGGGCTTCTTGGGAAGATGAACTTCAGAGAGGTCAGGTGAATTACTCAAGGTCACACTGGAAGCCAGTGGACCTGGTGCCCAGGTCTCCTGACCCTCCCCCCGCCCCACCCCAGGTGCAGCTCTCTCTGAAGCATGTCAGCTGGGACCACTGCTCAGCTTGGTAATTCCTGCACGTGGCCTTGCACCTCTCTCTTTGCTCAGCCATTAGCTCCTGAGGACAGAGGCCTGGCAGTGCTGATACATTGTAACATTCAGCGAATCTTTGCTAAACGGGGTGTGGGTAATCAGATCTTGGACAGATGAGCTGATTGTGACAAAGGAGGTTATGTGGGCCCTGGCCAGGGGTGGGAGCGGGTGGAAGCCCAATCCTGCCCTTTCCGGTTTTCCTACTCACTCTCCTGGGTCTCTGCCCAGGTTGTGGGACTGTGTGTGGACAGTAAGAGGGAGTTCTTACTGTCATCCTCTTGAAGGAGCGTTACCTACAAGCCCAGGGCCAAGGGAGTAAGGTTGGGACAAAACAGAGTGACACCTGGAGTCTGAGGGATTTAAGAATGAGGATGAAGTTCTTCTTCCCTGCTTATTGCTGGCCCAGGACCCAACCCCTCAGAGATGGGGCGTACTCACCAATACACTGCAGGGAAACCAGGGAGCCTGAGAGACAGGGGCTGGAAGGGAGACACAGGCGTCCTGTGGTTTCTGCTTGTCCCTTGGCTGGGAGGCAGGGACTCAGGTCTCCCAGCACTATTGATTAAAGTCCCCTCCCAGGAGCCAGGAAGTATGGAACCTGAATGGTGGGGCTGTATAGACACCGTACTTGCACCCAGTTCAGTGCGATTTAATGCAATTGGATTCTACAGCACTACTGATAAGCATCTACTATGTGCTGGGCCCTGCCTGAGTCACAGCCCACCCCGGGCTCTTGGCAGCCTGAGATGGAAGAGAGCAGAGGCTGGGGCAGTGTCTGCTGTACTGCGGGCTCTCCAAACAGAAGAGGAATGGGATTTCGATGAAATTCCAGGCAAATGATCATTCTGCTCCTAGTCCTATCCTTTTCAAGATTTACTCTTTGATGAATAAGCAGCCCTCAGCAACATCCCTGAATGCTAAGAAGCCAGCATCCTCTCTGAGTCACTCTGCTGCAGGGTGACAGTTTTCCTGTAGAAGATGCCCGGCTCTGACTCGGGGTGGTAGGCACGGGAATGGTACATTGACAGAGGCCAAGCAGCTTCTCCTCTGGAGAGCTGGAAATGTGGGGAGGGCTTACTCTGGCCTGGATGAGAGGCAGGAAGGACAAAGTGGCCTTTGGAACCTTGCCTCTTGGGCTTAATAGGGAACATAAGGCCATAGGAAACAAATTTGGTTTTCTTATTTGATGAAAGGCCACCAGCTTGTGGACAGCACACTTTGTCCAGCTGCCCCTTGTATTAAAACAAAGAGTCAATACAGAAAACCTCTCAGAAATGTGATGCTCTAGCTTCTGGTATCTGACAGTCTGCCTGGCCAGGAGTTCTTTTTGTTGTCTGGCTTAAGTTTCTCTTGCTAAGTCTGTTCAGGGTGGGCTGGCTGCAGCCCCGATGGCATCGTCCACATGTGAGCCTTTGTGGGCCAGAGGTGTCCTCTCACTTACCCGCTTGAGTTTCGCACCTGAAGCTCTTGCATGTTCTCTGTGATTTTGACAACATCCAGGTCTTGGGCTGGGCCAATCTCCACGGCTCTGAAGATGGGTTTGCTGCTTATGTTGGGAGAGAAAGAGAGGGAGGGAGAGATGTGAGCTGGGGCAGGAGTTTAGACCAAGAGGGTAGAAGTAGTCCCCACTCCCAGGAGAGGGGGCCGCAGAGAATTCTGGGTACGGCGTGGCAGGGGAGTGGAGGTGGCCTTGGTCAGTGAGGGTGGTGACTGCTTTGCTAGATGACAAGGGATGGTCCCTTGGCATCCCAGGATTCAGCCCTGGGCACAGTGCTGATGTGGACTTGCTTTCTCAGGCAGGGAAGCCTGGTCCTGAACCCAGAGCCCTGGAGAAATGTTACGGATGTCCTTTTATAACTCCCGGCTCTGCCCCTATTCCAAATGTCCCAGCGGTTTCTTCTGGTTCACAGCGAGGGGGACAAGGAGGCAAAGGAGCCAGGTTAGCTCTCCCCTCACCTTGGAGGGAACTGAATGTGGATATGTTGCTCTCCAAACAAGGCATCTGGTCTAAATTTGGTAGTGGGGTACATTTATGGTCCCTTTGGAGGTAGGACAGGCCAAGATCAGGCTTCACATGCATCTAGACAAACATTTCTCTCATTTGGACCACTCTCCCTCTTCCTCTCCTCTAGTCCATGCTTGTCTTTATCAAACCTTGGGTGTAAGTCTTCCCTCCTCCAGGAAGGGTTCCCTGATTAATCCCATCTTTCTGATGGTACCTGCACTGAATCTGCCTCTTTCCCATCTCTCCTATCCTTCCCCATCCAGCCATTCTATACAGAGCTGGTATAAACTCTGTATGCAGGCTCAGGTCAACCCGAGGCACTGGCTGACTGGCACATTTTCACATTCCCAGCCAGGAATCTGGCACTACCTGGATGACCCAGGCAAGGCACCTGGAAGACTGAAGTCTAGCAGTGTGGGGTTTTGTGCTGAGAGCCCTCAGGACTGAGGTTCTTGTCCTGGCTCTGACACTAGCTTGCTATGTACCCTTGGTAGGTCATATTCCCTCTCTGGGTCTCTCCAAGCCTCAGTTTTCCTCTCTATAAAATGATGGGTGGACCAGATGATCTCTAGAGTCCTTCCCACGTTGAGCCATCTAGGGTTTTGTGGTCCTGGGACAAAAAGGGCCTCCTAGCCAGGGAAATCTGAGACCCAGAAGGAGGAATCATGGTGGAAATGGACATTCCCAGGAGAGTTAGCCTCCGTTCACCAGTTACATCCTGATGAATAATTCTGACCAGCTTTGATCTTGTAGAGCTCAAGATAGAGATGGCTTGGTGCCTTAAAGAGCTCCAGAAGGACAGAAATTGCAGCAGCCTTTTACCTTAAGAGCCCCTGGAGACACCCTGGTTTCATAATCAAGCTGCAGCCTGCTATGCTGGTACAGCTGACGCTGCAGTTGGCTGGACTGCAGTAGGGAGGAGGGGGGGCTGCAGCCAGAAGGCTGGGCTGGGGTGGCTGCTGGGGGAGGGGAGACAGCAGGGACAGGACGTGCCTTCCCAGCTCTCCTTGAAAATGAAGGTGGTAGGGTATCCTCTTCAGCGGGTACTGAATGTTGCACCCCATGGAGGGCAGAGAGCAGGAGAAGCCTGATAACCAGACAGCAGGAGGGGCAAATAGGTCTGATGGATCAGTAATGGCTGCCCGCAGCACTTACTGAAAAAGGGCCTGAGGCTGCTCTAGGGATTGATGGAAGCGGGTTCTGTGATTGACTGATAGATGAGGTCTGCTTAAGATTTATCATTTCTACCTAGTCTCTGCATCCAGTTTCTCAGGATCCTGAAGTTGGGGGCTTGCCAGGAAGAGATTATCCCCTGTGCAACTGAATTCATGGGTTCTTTTCTATCCTCTCCAGTTAGGCTCTGAGTGGTCAACTGTTTCCCCTCCCCTCCCCTCCCTTTATAAATGAAACCTCCAGAGAAGAGAGAATTACCCAACCGAGAAACAGATGCTTCTGATGCCCAGGAATTAGGGGGTCTTGGGCACAAATGCCAGCCCTCTCGCTCCCAGCTACTATCCGAGCAAGTTACTTACCTTCTTTGAACCTACTTCTAAAATAGATAGAATAATAACTACCTTTCTGGTTTTTGCCAAGATCAAATGAATATAAATACGTAATGCTAATTACCCTTCTTATAATTATATCCTTTTTCATACACTGAAGATTTAAAACTGCTTTTGAAATTTGCTGAGAAAACTGAGATTGCTGATGAAGAGGCCCAGTGAAATCAGGTTCATTTAAACTAAATTTTAACCAATGGGACTTTGAATAAGTAAATAAGACTTTTGTATTCTGGGGCAGGGACAGCGACTTGCCAAGCCAAGAAGAAGTGAGGATTGAGGAGGAAAGGAAAGGAAAGGATTGCAAAGGAGCTTGAACCGTGTGTGTGGGGGGGTGGGGGTGGGGGGGGTGGGGGTGGCAGTGGGGCAGATATCCTCTCTCTGGTGCCTCTTAACCATCCTATGAGGTTGGTATTGCTTCCCCCAGTAACTCTTCCCCCGGTAACTCTTCCCCCAGTAACTCTTAAACATGTTGAGGCTTAGAAGATTTAACTTCCTGCTGCTCATACGGGAAAGTGCTTCAAAAGCAGCTCTGTCTGACTCTAATACCTATATTTTTAAGGAAAGAGGGAGGAAAGAGGAAGGAAGGAGAGGAAAAGGGAAAGAGGAAGGCAGAAAGAAAGGGAGAGAGGTCATAGGGTGAGGTGACAGCCTCCAGAGCCTTGGGCTGGGTACCTGTCATAGCCCATCTGCCCACAGGCTGTCTTGGCCAGAGCTTCTGTGAAGTTGTCGAAACAGGCGGAGGCCCAGTTCTTTGTGGCCAGGTCCAGCACCTGCAGGGTGGATCGGTCCCTGGAGAGGCGGACTGGAAGGGGAGGAACCCGGGTCAGCTCAGGGCAGGGACCCATTTGGCCTATCTCCCAGAGAATTTATCATGTGACCAGCCCAAACCGGTAGCTCAAGCCCTACCAGGAACTGGGGAGCATCACAGAACACCAACCCTTTCAACCTCAAGGGAAGTTCCTCCATTTGGCTTTGCCAGATTGAGTCTCATTCTGACGGTAGCTAGGGTGACCAGATGTCCTGGGGACAATCTGCATTTTGACCTTTGCCCTGGCATAATTATTAATAGCTCTTTATATGTATAAGTTTTGATGATGTATTACATGGCTTCCCTACCCATAGTTCACACAGCTTGCCTAGCCTGGGAAAACTTCTCAAAGAGGATTGTCGCTCTTTTACCGTGTAAGGTCAGAGAGGGGAGTGCTATTGGCAGTAGGGTGGCAGGGCCCATAGGCATTTGACTTCTGATAAAAAAGAGCAAATACACATAAAAAAGAGCATATACACAGGAAGTTACTCAGCCTTGCCCCACAAAAGGCCCCATCACCCGTGTCCTGGGCTGTCTTTTCTTTTCAGAGCCCAAGTAATAGGTGGATCAAGTTGGGCTAGAACAGTCCAAGAAATAACATGGGTTTTCCTGTTTGAAACATCTCAGTATTCTTTGAAGGACCTAGCTCACTCTTGTTCCATAATGTGTTACAATAAACACTTACCTGATGAATAGAGGGATCAATAGCTGGCTAACGGCCTTAATGGTCTCTTTCTAGTCCCCTTGAAATAACAGATTTCAGAGAAAGGAGGGAACTCCCTGAGGTCATTCCATTCAGCACCCAGGAGCAGCAGGAATGGGGCAGGCTCAGTTACAATTTCCTGTTCCCTCTGGCCCACATTTGTTCGTCAAAATTTACTGAGTGTTTGCATGTTAAGTATTGGGGACCTAGTAGACAAGACATGATCCTGTTTTTAAGAACCTTACAACGGGGAAGGAAAGTGACTAGTCAGGTGGCAGATGCTGTGCAGTGGACCAAGGGGACCTGAGTGGACTTCCTGCCCTTCCCACTCCCCTGGCCCCACAGCCCCTGGACTCACCTGTCACTGGAGGCCCATGGGGGAATTCCTTGACACAGTGCTGCTCATCCTCCCCTGAGGCACAGTCCTGCTGGCCGTCACACACCTGCTCCCTCGGGATGAAGTGGAGGGGCTGCCCACAGAGGAAGTAATTGTCCAGAACCACCTTGACTGGAAGACAAGGGCAGGGAGGGGCAGAGAGGGCTGACGGTCAGGCAGGCAGCCCAGGGGCAGGAGAGATTGTTTCCCTGAGAACATGCTGGGCCTGGAGACAGGCAGATGTGGGTTCCAGGCCCAGTTCTGTCACTTAGGAGCTGGTGTTCTTGGTCCTGAGCCTCAGTTTCCTCATCTGTAAAACGGAGATAATAACATCTGTCCCATCCCTAAAGATGGCTGAGGAGTCAATCAAGATCATGTATGGGGAGCAATTTAGAAACAGTCCCCACTAGCCTCCCAACCCCAAGTGCTGGCACAGTGCCTCTGCAGAGGGAGAAGACAGCGTTGGGCCTGGAGTCTGAAGACCTGAGTTCTGGCTCTGCCACCTACTGTGTGAATTTAGACCAATCGCTTCCCCGTTCTGGGCCTCACAGGGTTGCAGAGAATGTTTGATGAGCTGGTGGTTGTGAAAGTGTCTCATCACTATCAAGTGCAGTTCTAGGATTTGGTGTTTTTATCTGGGGTTGAAAGACCCATTAGGAGGTAGGTGTTTTGCTTTGTTTTTGTCTTCTGCCTCCTACCTTCAAAATTCTATTGCTCCTTTGCTGTCTTAGATGATGGGAAGGAGTCTAGTGTTTTTAAGTCCTCAGAAAATGCAGTATAGTTTTGGAAGTTTTAGCCACGGCAATAAGAGAAGAAAAAGAAATAAAAGGAATCCAAATCAGAAAAGAAGAAGTGAAACTGTCACTGTTTGCAGATGACATGATACTATACATAGAGAATCCTAAAGATGCTACCAGAACCTACTAGAGCTAATCAATGAATTTGGTAAAGTAGCAGGATACAAAATTAATGCACAGAAATCTCTTACATTCCTATACACTAGTGATGAAAAACCTGAAAGAGAAATTAAGGAAACACTCCCATTTACCATTGCAACAAAAAGAATAAAATATATGGGAATAAACCTACCTAAGGAGACAAAAGACCTGTATGCAGAAAATTAGAAGACACTGATAAGAGAAATTAAAGACGATACAGACAGATGGAGAGATATACCATGTTCTTGGACTGGAAGATTGAACATTGTGAAAATGACTATACTACCCAAAGCAATCTACAGATTCAATGCAATCCCTATCAAACTACCACTGGCATTTTTCACAGACCTAGAACAAAAAATTTTACAATTTGTATGGAAACACAAAAGACCCCAAATAGCAAAAACAATCTTGAGAAAGAAAAATGGAGCTGGAGGAATCAGGCTCCCTGACTTCAGACTATGCTACAAAGCTACAGTAATCAAGACAGTATGTTATTGGCACAGAAACAGAAATATAGATCAATGGGACAGGATAGAAAGCCCAGAGATAAACCCACGCCCATATGGTCACCTTATCTTTGATAAAGGAGGCAAGAATATACAATGGAGAAAAGATAGCCTCTTCAATAAGCAGTGCTGGGAAAACTGGACAGCTACATATTAAAGAATGAAATTAGAACACTTCCTAACACCATACACAAAAATAAACTCAAAGTGGATTAAAGACCTAAATGTAAGGCCAGACACTATCAAACTCTCAGAGGAAAACATAGGCAGAACACTCTATGACATAAATCACAGCAAGATCCTTTTTGACCCACCTCCTAGAGAAATGGAAATAAAAATAAACAAATGGGACCTAATGAGACTTAAAAGCTTTTGCACAGCAAAGGAACCCATAAACAAGACGAAAAGACAACCCTCAGAATGGGAGAAAATATTTGCAAATGAAGCAACTGGCAAAGGATTAATCTCCAAAATATACAGGCAGCTCATGCAGCTCAATAGCAAAAAAACAAACAACCCAATCCAAAAATGGGCAGAAGACCTGAATAGACATTTCTCCAAAGAAGACATACAGATGGCCAAGAAGCACATGAAAAGCTGCTCAACATCACTAATTATTAGAGAAATGCAAATCAAAACTACAATGAGGTATCACCTCACACAGGTCACAGTGGCCATCAAAAAAATCTACAAACAATAAATGCTGGAGAGGGTGTGGAGAAAAGGGAACCCTCTTGCACTGTTGATGGGAATGTAAATTGATACAGCTACTATGGAGAACAGTATGGAGGTTCCTTAAAAAACTAAAAATAGAACTACCATATGGCCCAGCAATCCCACTACTGGGCATATACTCTGAGAAAACCATAATTCAGAAAGAGACATGTACCACAATGTTCACTGCAGCACTCTTTACAATAGCCAGGACATGGAAGCAACCTAAGTGTCCATCGACAGATGAATGGATAAAGAAGATGTGGCACATATATACAATGGAATATTACTCAGCCATAAAAAGAAACGAAAGTGAGTTATTTGTAGTGAGGTGGATGGACCTAGAGACTGTCATACAGAGTGAAGTAAGTCAGAAAGAGAAAAACAAATACCGTATGCTAACACATATATATGGAATCTAAAAAAAATGATTCTGATGAATCTAGGGGCAGGACAGGAATAAAGACGCAGACATAGAGAATGGATTTGAGGGCACAGGTGGGAAGGGTAAGCTGGGAGGAAGTGAGAGAGTAGCATTGACATATATACACTCCCAAGTGTAAAATAGATAGCTAGTGGGAAGCAGCCACATAGCACAGGGAGATCAGCTCAGTGCTTTGTGACCACCTAGAGGTGTGGGATAGGGAGGGTGGGAGGGAGACACAAGAGGGAGGGGATATGGGGATGTATGTATATGTATAGCTGATTCACTTTGTAATACAGCAGAAACCAACATTGTAAAGCAATTATACTCCAATAAAGATGTTAAGAAAAAAAAGCCAAGAAAATATTGTAAAAAAAAAAAAAAAGTCCTCCGGGAGCAGATATTTCCATACTTTCCAAACTGTCCTAGCTCCTCCTGCCTGACTGAACTCTCCCTTGGCCTGAAGCTCCCCTCTGCAGCCCAGCATCACCCCTGGCCGACCCTAGGAGTGGTGGTCACAAGTCTGCTGATGGCCCTGCTTATCACTGCTAAGTGCTTTCCTTGCACTGTCACCTGGAATCCTGACAACAACTTTAGGAGGCAGGTGCCATTATGAACTCCCGTTACAAATAAGGAAATGGAGGTTTAGAGAGTTAGGGTTTATTTCCCAAGGCCACGTAGCAGTCAGGTGTTAGAGCCAGGATTTTGATCAGTGTCTGTCTAGTTCTAAAGCTCTTTACTGCCTCTCCACACCTTCCCTGAAGGAGCTCAAAATGTGATCTTATGGCTCCGATGCTCCTGGTTTGAGAAGCAAGGGCGAAGGAGCAGGTCAGTCAGATATTTCCTGGACTTTCAGAGTTTGGTTCGTGGTCAGGAGCCTGGGTGAGGAGGGGTCCCTCCTGCCTCCTGAGGTGAAGCCAGGACACGGCGTCACCAGTTGAGCCCGCAGAAGCCAAAAGGTTGAGGGAGCCCAGCCCAGGATGGAAGTTCACGTTACCTCCTCTGGTTGCAGAACCTGGGGGTCTCGGGTTGGAAGCTGCAAAGGGCCTTCTGGGACAGGGAGAGCCCGACTCTACATTATGTACTTGTACCTGCCTTGGATCACCCTGAACCTGGCCCTGTCTTCTCTCTCCACTATGGCAGGGTACGTGCTCAGAGTAGGCAGGCTCATCTTAATATTAGTCTGAGCCTAACTGGCCTAGGACAGTAGATCTGCTGATGCCGCTGCACACCCACCACCGCTTTGGGCCAGCCAAGGTCAAGAGGAATGATTTGGAGTTATGTGCATCTCACGTCCTGATCGGGCACTCAGGGATCTGGGTGGTGTTCGTGTTGTGTATCTACATTTCCACCGCCACGAAGTAGAAATGGACCTGCCCAGTCAGGGCTTGGGGACCTGTCCTAGCCCTGTCCTCGACTGCCACACTGCCTCAGTGCCCAAGTGGAGAATGAGGCGTTGGACCGGATGATCTCTGAGCGTCCTCCAACGAGTTGAAGGCTGCTGCAGGCTCCTGGAAGGCCGTCCTGGCCTGGGGAGCAAACACATGGCCTCGGCGACATCTCTGCACACTACGTGATAACCTACACTTTTGCACAACTTGGTTTTTATCCAGGTACTTTACACCCGTTACCTCATTGGTTCTCTGATATCCCTCTGAGGGAGGCAGGATGTTTTACAGGTGAGGAGACTGAGGTTAAGCGAGGTTGAGGAACTTACTCAAGGTCACATAGCAGCAAGAAGGGGCAGCGCCGGGATCCCCAACCCAGGTGTCCTGATTCCTAGTCTGGTCCCCTCAACCCTACTTCCTGCGTGAAAGCTGCGGTCAGTAGCCTGCTGTGACTGTGGGGGTGGGTGAAGATGGGGACTCAGTCACAGGATGTGCGGACTGAAAGGGAGGGACTGTGGGAATCGGGGCTCGCTCAGTTTACTCTTCCTTGCTCCAGAGTGGCCTGCCTGGGATAACAGTGGGTCTCAGGTTCCTGGCGCGGTGAAGCCAGAGCTCAAGGTGGGGAGAGGGGCTGTCTGCCTGGGCATCTTCCCCGATGCGTCCTCCCTGTCTCCCTCCCCATAAGCAGACATGCTGCCTGCTCCTCCCAGCAGGGCTGCGGATCCACCCCGCTCTCTGTCTGCAGACTTGGGGAGGAGCAGGCGGGGGGCCTGGCTGCTGTGCCATTGCCTGAGTGGGTTCGTAACTGGTGCAAATTGTGCTTTCCCCACAGAAGAAATCATCTGGGATAGGATCCATCTGGGTGGATGGGGGCTGAGTTCATCTCCCTCTCGCTCTGAGAGGAAGGCTCCCTTCAGAGCAGGGGTGGATACAAAGCTCTATGCGATCACCTGGCCTTGACTCTGCTGAGGTGGGGAGCGCTCTGAGGTGAGGGCAGGGGAGGGGTGGGTGGGAGCTGCCACCTGCTGTAGGGGTGGAGGGGGGGCAGTAAGGCAGCATGGGGGCCGGGGTGAGGGCTGCCACTTACTGAGGACAGCCACGGTCATGATGGTCAGCAGGCTCACCAATGCTGCGATGATGGGGATCCCCACCTTTCTGAAGGTCTCCAGGGAGGTGCGGGATTTGCGCAGGGGGGTGACATCTGTGAGGGGGAGGGGAAGAGCCTGCAGTCAGTACTCGGAGGTCAACCCCTGCCAAGGCCCACAGCTTCCCCACTCTCTAGCCCCTGGTGTGGAGCCCAGGAAAACTTTGGGGACCGTTTTGGTTGATGCTGGGGTTATTTCTGCAGACTAGGCTTAGCTTCCTCAGCATAGGGGCCCCCCACCTCCTTTCACTTACCCAGGCTTGTCCATATTTCACAGGTGTTCCTCTAGTCCATGGCACCTTCTCTTTGTCTTGACAGCCTGCTCTAGGATGTTTCATCCTGTCCAGTCTAACCTGCATCTGTCCCAGGAGAGGCACGTACCCTTTCCCTTTACTATCATGTATCTTCTTTCCTGACTTGTCTTTTGATTAAACTATAAGCTCCAGGAGGGCAGGGGCTGCCAGCACAGTATGTGCTTAGTGGAAGCTTAATAAATACTTGTGAATGAAGGTGACCTAATGGCCTTCATCTCTAACTCAGTTCAACACACAGCCAGTCCCTAGAAAGGTCCTGTCTTTAAGGAGATTCCAATTTGGGGGAAGAGGCAAACAAGGACACAATTGCCGGTACCACCAGACACCATCAAGGCAGTTAAATGGGCCTTTCTAGGTGGAGATGGGAGAGGGAGGAGTGGGTCCAGCTTGGTGAAGGCCTGGGTGTTGGGAGCTGTGAGCTGCTGGCGTGCCTGGGATGTAAGGTGGGTAAAAGCATGTTGTGGAAGCTGGGCTGGCAAAGTCAGCTTGTGGAGAGTCTTGACTGTCACGCTAAGGGGTTTGGATTTTATCCTGAGGGCAGTGAGGGACCATGGAAAGCTTTTAAGCAGCAGAGAGATACGATCACATTAATATTTAGAACTATGACTCTTTCATCAGGGAGGAGATGGACTAGAGCAAGTCTGGGCTTCGGGAGACCAGGAGGGACCTACTGATGTCTAAAACAGAGGCAATAATAACTATATTGTCCACTTCATGTGGCTATCCAAGGAGATGGAACATGGCAAGGCTCTGAAAGATTGAATTCTCACAAAGTATCAGGGATAGGCTCTTTGGTGTCCCCTCTCCTTGCAGGCAATAAGCTGGGGAGGGGCCATGGGGACTTCTCCAGGGAGAACTAGGGCAGGAATTATAGCAACCCTGAGAATGCCTGGAAAGCAATAGGCCAGCTCTCCTCCCCCTCATCTGCACGTGGCTTTCTCCTTTACCTCCATCAAATTGTTCTTCAGATGTCGCTTTCTTACTGAGGCCTTCTTTGACCTCCCTATTTAAAATTCAATCTTCCAATATTTCCTATCCTCCTTCCCTGTTTTATTTTTTCAAAGCATTTATCACCTCTAATGTACTGTATATTTTACATATTTTGTATATCATCTAGCCCCTCCCAACCCTGCCTGAAATGAAGTCTCCAGGAAGATGGGGATTTTTGTCTGTTTTGTTCACTGCTGAGTCCCTGCTGCCTAGAACAGTGCCTGGCCCCTAGTAGGAACTCAAGAAATATGTGTCAAATGAGTAAACGATTTGCTCTTTGCTTGTTCTCTTCAGCACATCCCTTCCGCCTTTCTTACAGGTCTTATTTTATTCTGTCTGGAATGTTGGCTAGTTATGTTTCTGTCTCTCTTTCCTCAGCTGTTCAAAAGCAGAGAGTGGCACCCTGCCAGAGACTGGTGCCTAATACGTGCGGATATCATTGGATGTGTTGATAGGGGAAGCGTAGGAAACTCTGTGTTTCCTCAATAGGGAGAGGTTGAACCTCAGACACAGAGCTCTGGCCCTGAAGATGTGGGGTGGTATTGCCTGTTATTATCAGGACCTGGCAACAGAGTAGGTTGTTAGTAATATTGTTTTTTAAGTTCCAGCAGTGAGTGTTCAGCACTGTCCCCTTTCCTGCGGCCATGGACATGGAGACATTCTGTCCATTCATTCACGCGTGATTTCTCCATTGACCACCTACCTCTGGGGATACGAGGTTGGCTCGTTTTCCCAGAAGTGAATGACTTATTGGGAGTCCTTTGATGAGTTCCCTTGTCCAGGGCCCAATGTCTCTGCCTCCCTGATGTTCTCATGGAGAACATCATCAGGAAGCGAAGGGTTTTCCTGGTTTATTGTCTATAAAGTTTATTGTTTATAAAGTTAACCAACCCGCTGAGCTATGAAGAGCCTCCTTGCCTGCCACTGTTCCTTCCTCCAGCCTGTCCTGCCCAGTGCTGCCAGACAGACATATTGCTCTCATCCCATAACGTCTCTGCTCCAGAACCCTCAAGGGCTCCCCGTGACCTCCGTATCTGAATCACCCTCTTCTCTGGACTTTCAAAGGCGGTGCAGTTTGGCTTCCCTCTCCCAGCCAAATGGACTTCCCACTGCTAGTCCGCCAGCCTCATTTCCACATGAGCCGTTTCACTCCCTGGTCCTTGCACAACCTGTAATCACTCTTAACCTCAGAATCTTCACTTGGCACTGATTTCTCCCTCCCGAGCTCCCTTAATTGTTTTCTGGTTTGGCTGTTCCCAGGCTTACTCAGGTGGTGGAGCCCTTGTATGTCTAGTGTTCTTTGGGGACACCACGGAATATTGATATATTAAATTCCAAAGTAGAAACTAGGCATTGTTTTACCTGCTGAAGATTATATCGTTTGTGATCTTTATTAACTTGTGACCCTGAAATAAATAAGCCGTCAAAGTAAGTGGGATTGGTCATCTCCTTATGAAGCTGTCATGTTAATTTGTCTCTGCTCACTTGTTTTGCTGATCCAGGTTATCAGGCATAGGTATCAATGGTTTAAAAAAATGGAACAGGAGGAAAATAATCCCCTATATTTGGGAATACTTCATCTATTAACTTATTTTTCTCTGGTAAGTCAGGCAAACACCGCCATTTTCTGTTCTACCAGTGAAAACACCTTTGTCCAGCTTGTTCCTTGGCAGCACGGTCAGACTGTAAACTCCATGAGGGCAGGGACTTTGGCTGTCGTATTTACTGCTGTAGTCCCGTGTCCAGCCCAGGGCCTACCCCCTGCAGGCACTCACAGTATTGTTGAAGGAATGAGAGAATAAGTAACTGAATGAATGAATTAGAAAATCACTGCTGTTGGCGTTTTAGGTTTGATGGTTCTGTATCCCCAGAGACCATGCCTCCTACTTCTAGAATGAATCCTGGAGATGACACTTGCTTGATACATGTTTGTTGAATGGTGGATGGATGTCTCCCGTAGCATTTAGCACTTGGAGGTGGTGGTGAGGACCATGCAAGAGGGGTCTAGTATCTACTTGGTAACTGAGTGAAACTGAGATAGACAAAGGAAAGCTAGACCTGAGCTTACCAAGGCTGTTCAGGGGTTGATCGCTGTCGGGATCCTGTAATTGAAGGAAAAACAGTGAGTTGAGTGAGGGAACCTCTCAGGCTGGGGCTAAGAGCCCAGGAAAGGGCTCTTATCTGCATTCCCTTCTCACTGCTGAGTCTAAGGTGGGGGGCTCTATGATATCTAAATAATTGGTTTAAAATATAAAATTCAGTTATTCATCTAAATGACCTGGTACAACAGGTTTACTAATTGTAGCAGCTAGTTAGCAATTGAAAAACAGCTGGCTGCTGGGCTGTTGTGTGTATTGCTGAGTTTCTTAAGATGGTTCTGCTCTCCTGTCTGTTTTTGTCAATTATTCGCCTACTTTGATAGATATTGTAGTTCTGTAAAAACTTGAACGGGCACTTCACCAAAGGGGATACTTCCATGGCCAGTTAAGTGCCAAAAGATGCTTGACGTCATCACTCATCAGGCCAATGTAAATTCAGACCACAATGAGCTATCTCTGCAGAGACACCAGAATGGTTAAAATTTAAAAGCCTGACAATACTAAGTGCTGTTGAGGATGTGGGACAACTGGAAATCTCAGACACTGCTGCTAAGAGTGTAAATTAGTACAAATATTTTGGAAAAAGGTTTGGCTGAATCTACTAAAGCTAAACATATGACTATTCTATGATTCTTTGTGGTTTTTTTGTTGTTGTTTTTTTTAATTTGGCTGCACCAGGTCTTAGTTGAGGCACGTGGGATCTTTGTTGTCACGTGCAGGATCTGTGTTGCGGCATGCGGGATCCTTTAGTTGTGGCATGTGGGATCTAGTTCTCTGACCAGGGATCGAACCCGGTCCCCCTGCATTGGGAGCTCGGAGTCTTAACCACTGGACCACTAGGGAAGTCTCAGTATTCTATGATTCTATGACCAGGAATTAGGGCCAAGAGAAATGAGTACATCTGTCCAGCAAAACACCTGTACATGAATCTTCATACTAGCTTCATCCATAATAGCTAAAAATTGGAAAAACCCCAAAGTCAATCACTGACGGAATAAATTGTGGTGTATTCATATAATGGAATATAATTCAGCAATAGACAAGAATAAACTAGTGTGAAATGCAATGACACATGGACGAATCTCAGAGACATAATAATGAAAAAAAGAAACTAGACACAGAAGAGTATTATTTCATATATATGATTAAAAGGTAAAGTTAATCCATGGTGATAGAAGTCAGGATAGTGATTATACTGGGGGTTATTTGAAGGAGCACAATGGAGCCTTCTGGAATGTTGGAAAACTAGATCTTGATCTAGGTGTTGGTTACATGGGGGTATACGTGTGTAAAAATTCATTGAGTGGTATACTTTAGATTTGAGTACTTTACTGAACATATGTTATACCTAATAGAACAAACAGACAAAAACAAAAAACTACCAGGACACTAAGGTATTTCTGTGAGTGTAGTCTTAGGTCATCGTGAATACACATACACAAATGCACACAAGGCTCTGTTCTTCCACTCATTTGCACCACTACACGTGCACTCAGCATACACACAGCCACATAGGGGCACACACAGGAGCCCGCACACAAAGGCTCTCATGCAAAGTACTTGCACCCTTTCCTGCAAGGCAGAGCTTAGGGAAGGGTGCTGCCTAAGTTCCTGCCCTCCTGCCTCCCATGAACTCTCTTTCTTTCCTTTCCTCGTCTGGCATAGGACCTGGAGTCCCTGGGCTGGGCGAGGCCAGGCTCTGCTGGGGCTGAGTTGGAATTCGAGCTGTGCCTCCTATTAACTGGGAGCCTTTGGGCAAGATACTTAACCTCTCTGAGCTTCAGGTTTCCCCTCCCCTCGGTAGAGTGGGGAAAATTACACCTAATTCAAAGTGCTCCTGTGAGGATGAGATGCCATATCTGGTGGAAAGTGCCTGGTTCACAGAGAGAACTCTCTTCCTGGCCCTTCTGTCCTGTGCCCCCGGGCATTTGGCACAGAGCTCTATTCTAGCACTCTCGCGTCGGGTGGTCTCTATTTCTTATTGCCTTTGTGCCTTCAGTGCTTTGCATCCGGCTTGTACCTAGTAAAGGCCCAGTAAATGACTGCTACACTGAACTGAACTCGGAGCTCTGCACTGTAGTTCCTTCCGGGCCGTCTCTCCTCCACCATCACCAGGGCCTGGATAGGGAACTACTTCCAGGATGAAGATGAGAACGATTCTGGAGAGTCTGTTGCGGTGGCTACAGGGCCAGGTGATAATCTTACCAATAGTAATCTGTACACAATTGGCGCATAGCAGTTTACAAAGCCCTTTTGTCTAACTCAGTCAGATACAAAGGTGAAAAGAATTGACGCGTCTGATAACCAGAGTGGGTAGCATTCAATAGTTAAGTCTCAAACAAATATTTTAGAGTGTCTATGTTGTACCAGGCACTGCTCTGGGAGCCGTGGATTCAAAGACAAACGAGAAATAATTACAGCAAGGATGGGAGAAGTGCCCAAACAAGACAGGTGAGGCCCTGCCCTCAAGATACTGTATCCTGGGGTGGGGGAGTCAGGGGGATAGTAGGAGAGGCCAGGTCGTCAACAGATAAACCCAGAGAGTGATGGGTGCTATGCAGAGAGTAACATGGGTGATGGGAGACAGCGCCTGGCTGGATGCTTAAAATGGGAGGTCTAGGGAAGGGGTCAGGTTAGGGAGGGCCTCTGGCCTGAGACTTAAATGACAGGAAGTAGCCAGGCAGGCAGAAACAAGCTTGGTGTTGGAGGAACAGAATGGAGATCGGTGTGGCTATAGCAAGGCGGGATGAATAGACGGGGCGGTGGGAAGATTCAACTCTGCTTCGAAGATAAAGACAGTAGGCCTCACCCATAGATTGGATGCTTGTGGGTTTTTAGTGATCAAGCAAGAGGGTATTTGCTGAGGTGTGGAAGGCTACAGGAGGGGCAGGTTGGAGGGGTATCAAGGACGTCCAATTAGTGGCCAATCCCCTGTCAGTTCATTCTTTCTCACGGAATCTGCCTGCACATACATGTCTGCACTGGTTGAAGTAGGTAGGGTAAGTCTCTTTGTTTAGTTTTCAGCAAATATTGACTGTTCGCCTTTGATGGGTCTGGAACTGTGCTAGAAGCTGAGAGACAGAGGGAACAAAAGAGGCTTTCCGTCTGTATTTTCTGGGGCCTTGGATTCCTCATCTCTGAACTGAAGTGATCCTAGTACCCCTGGCTAATACGTTTTCAATCGCTATCAGTTGAGTAGTGGTTATTAAACAGAAAAAACAATCCATACCTTTTTGAAAACAAAAGAGAATGAGGAAAAAAACCCTGCAAGATAGAATGATAGAGGCTGCGAATATCTTGGTCATTACTGCACCCCTGCTGTCTCCTACAATACCTGGCACATAGTGGGTATTTAATAAATCTTTGCTGAATGAAAAAATTAAGGAAAAGATTGCAGTTTCAGGGTTCAATCCCAGGCCAGCCTTGAAGACGCTGACTGAGGTAATTCACACAATGAAATATAATGCTGCAGTCAAAACACATGAACTGTGGTGCCACAAAGTAATCTGAACGGCGTGAGCGATTTCATATTAAAGGAAAAATTAAGTCCCAGAAGAGTTCATCTAACACAGAATCTTTTTTATTACAAAAAAGCAAAGAAATGGTGAACATGGAATTCAGGATGATTCTAGCACCATCTCTGGCCTATTGAAGGCATACAATCAAGATTTGTTGAACTGATAAACAAAAAGGACTCGCCCACCTACTTCAGCAAGGGGATCTCCTGGTTAGATGTAGGTTATTGTTAAATTCTAGCTTTTGTTTTGGGTGGTGGGTTTATGGAGGCTTATTACGTTGCTGAAACTGTGTAACTAGGTGGTGAGTTATAGGGAGCCCTGCATGGACCAATAGTGAAAAATGCCATAAATCAATGATTATGATTTATCCAGGGCCGTGCACCTGAGGGTCAAAGAGAAAATAAAAATGCAGCCGCCTGGTTCTGCTGAGGGGTTTGAGGCTCAAACTGCCATCCTCCTGCTGCTTTGTTCTCTTATGCTGCCTGACTTCTTCCATTTAGTGGCCCACTGGTCGGCTTTTCTTTTTTTGTTTTGCGGTACGCGGGCCTCTCACTGTCGTGGCCTCTCCCGTTACGGAGCACCGGCTCCGGACGCGCAGGCTCAGCGGCCATGGCTCACAGGCCCAGCCACTCCGCGGCACGTGGGATCTTCCCGGACCGGGGCACGAACTCGTGTCCTCTGCATCGGCAGGCGGACTATTAACCACTGCGCCACCAGGGAAGCCCTTTGGCTTTTCTTGAAGCCTCTCTGACAAACATCTCCAGCACAGAGATCAGAGATGAAGAGTTGCTAAAATTCTGGGGAGGGGAGCTGCTGAAAGTCAAGGGCATCGGGGATAATGCGTAGGGAGTTGGGTGTGTTTTAGGCCTACGAGTGGCAGCTGAGTAACATCAATGCCAGTGACTTTGCTGAGCAGGATAAAGATGGGGAACCTTTCAGTCTTTCAGTCCAGAATCAATCCTGAGCTGCGGGAAGGAGGGAGGGAGGCTGAGAGATGTGGCTACCAGGTAAGGTTCTGCGATCTGACCCACCCCCAACACTGTGGTGGGTCCTTTCCGGATCACAGTGTGCAAGGCTGAAAGGGTCTCTGGAGTAGAGAGAAAACCAGCCAGACAGGGGAAATGTTTTGCCCTGTAGTTGATGGAGGGAAGAGGGCTGAGAGGCCGACAAAGACCAGCTGTGCCTCCTTCTGCTTTGTTGGAGGTCTCTCTGTTTATCCCCAGCTTGAACTCAGCCCCTGGCCACAACTGCCACAGCCTAGGCCGCACCCCAGGGCACGCAGAGGTGTTGGCCTTCTCCTTTTGGTCGGGGCCACTGGCTGGGTCAGGCCCGTCTGCTCTGTTGATTCAGTTTGCGTCAGAGCCCTGACTCATGGGGCCAGCCCCACTGGTGCCCGACCCAGGGCTCATCCAGGAATGAGGCACCTACTGTCTGGAGTCAAATGAAAGGGCGAGAATACCTGGGGCCCCAGAGCCCAGGATGGCCCGAGCTGGACGAGGTGGGAGGTGGGGTGCGTGGGTGGAAGTTAGTTAGTTGAAAAACACCCACCCATTTTCTGATTCACTCAGAGAATCTTCTTTCCCTGTTTCGCAGTTGGCCACTGATGGCAGAAAGACATTAATCCAAAATCCAAATGTGGAGGCAGAAAAATTAATTCTGCAGTTGGCTACTGTTATATGTCTTTCATGAATGCTGTGAGGATTAAATACTCTCACAACAACCCCGAGAAATTATCCCCACTTTACACAAGAGAAGACCAAGACTCCTATAGATTGAGTGGTCTCCATGGCCCCAGAGCAAGTAAGTAACAGATCCAGCCCTTGGGGCCAGCCTTCTGGACTTGGTGGACAGTTGTTTTCATTTCCCCACTGTTTCAGGAACCTATCTGGTCGGCATCAGCTGGTACTGGGTCCTTCTGATTCTCTGCTCCCCTGCAATGAAATCTAGTTGCATATAATTAGCATGCAGTCAACATGCAGAAATTACCCCCAGCATCTTCCCAGTCCTTCCTCAGTCTGAAGGCAAACCCAACTCTGCTTGGTTCCTGAATCTGCTAAATCGTCCATGAACAAGGGTAAGAAGACCTTCCTCCCAGAGTATTGAGGAAAGGGCCTACTGCACTGCTTGGCACCTAGTAGGGGCTTTATTGATATTAGTACCCCTTCTTCCCTCTCTTCCATTAGCTTTGCACCTTTCTCACCTGCTTCTCCTTCCTTTATTTACCAATTACCCTCAGCCCCTGCTGTTTTATTATTTATTTATTTATAAATTTATTTTATTTTATTTATTTATTTTTGGCTGCTTTGAGTCTTCATTGCTGCGAGCGGGCTTTCTCTAGCTGCAGCGAGCGGGGGCTACTCTTCATTGCAGTGCGCGGGCTTCTCATTGTGGTGGCTTCTCTTGCTGTGGAGCACGGGCTCTAGGTGTGTGGGCTTCAGTAGTTGTGGCTCGCGGGCTCTAGAGCGCAGACCCAGTAGTTGTGGTGCACGGGCTTAGTTGCTCCGCGGCATGTGAGATCTTCCCGGACCAGGGCTCGAACCCACATCCCCTGTGTTGGCAGGCGGATTCTTAACCACTGCACCACCAGGGAAGCCCAGCCCCTGCTGTTTAGATCCCGAGAAACTCCTGGTTGGGTTTAGCTCAGCTCCAAATCACAGATGAATATCTCAACTGTTTTCCTTCCAGCTCAGAGATGATGAATCAAACATAAAGCAGCTCTTGTTTTTAAATGGGGGTGAGGATTAAGCGTACTGCAGAGAAGACAAAGACCCAGCCGGGGGAGTATGAGTCCTCATCTTGCCCTGTCTTCTCACGTGCTGGGTGGCCTTGGGCATGCTCCTCAACCTCTCTGTGCCTCAAGTTCCCTTTGGGTAATTGGGAACTCTCAGAGATGATGAAGCAGATAAGAGGTTACTAACCACACAATGAAATGGGTACCACCAGGCTAATAATGAGGCAATGAAGAGGCAAATGCTCACAGAGGCCAAAGGAACAGAAAACCTGCCCAGCTGCTTTGTCTGCTTCCTTTGCCAAGCACCCTGCCCCTGGGGCCTTATTTCTCTCTTCTGCTCCACAATGCTGACTCTGCATTCCTTATTCCGGAAAGAAGTTGGTAGGGGCAGAGCTGGGATGATTGGGGTGTAGAAGAAGGGAGAAAAGCAGGGGCCTACAGAAAGGGGCTTTCTGGTCCTGATCTGGCCTGTGGCAGCTTCAGGCTCCCATGGGGTCTAAAGCCCTGGCTTCCCATGGTCTCTCTGGGAAAACCTAGAGCAGGGATGCTGCTGTTGCTAGGTGATGGGATATACAGGACCTCTGTGGCTCTGGCAGGTGGCAGCTAGGTTGCTAAGGCTGGTGACATAGCAGGGAGGAAAACCCCAGGGAAGGGGTGGGGAAAGATCTCTGGGTGAGCCAGGGGACCCAGAGGCTGCTTCCAGTCAGCTTGCAGAGTGGGGCTCAGCCTTCAGCTGCCTCAGGTGCTCAGGGGCTGCTCTGAGGGACCTCACACTGTTCTGACCCGTGTACCTACATCCCACCCCCAACCTGACGGCAAGCTGCTATGTCCTCTCCATCTGCAGGCTGATGCCTTTGCCAGGTTGGAGCAAGTACTCTCTCTTGGGTGCCTCAGCTATGACAGGTAAGGTGATGAGAGGGGACGTGAAGTGAGGGCTGGCGGATCACGAGTCAAGAGAGGAGGGTGTGAGTTTCCTGAGACAAGCCTGGCTGTGATGCAGTAGCCCTGAGTGCGTGGAAGGCTCTCAGAGATGACAAATCATGCTGGCGTTCAAGGGCCTTCTGAATTGTTAGCCTGTCTCCAGGCAGATCCCCCCAGTCCGGGCCACGCGCAGGTGGGTATCCAAGCCCTGGCACGGAGGAGCCTCTGGAAACATCCTCACTCAATCTGCCTTGTGCTGAGTTGTCCTATCGGCAGCACGTTTTCCTTTGGACCCACCTCAGCCGCGGCTGCTGCATTAGAAACCATTTTGCCTTGTTCTAAGCCAAAACGAGGCAAAATGGTTTTGCCTTGTGCTAAGCCACATAGGTGCTGACCTGTTGGCAATTTGAGCTGAGTACCTTGGCCCTGTCCCAGCGTGTAATGGCTCTGGGGCAGGGCCTGGGGCGGAAGGGAGGTGTCAGGTGGCCTTCGTTATCCTGCCGACAGCCTGCTGTTCAGCTGCTGTCATTTAAGAACCTGCTTCTGTATATTCAGGCACAGCCCTCAACTCCAGGTAGGGCCAGGGGAGAGGGCGAGGATGGAACAATTCCTGTCCTACAATGGGGAAACTGAGACACAGAGGCGTTGTGCTAGCTCTCCCCAGGTCACATGGCAAGATGTTGTAAAGGGCAGGAGTGAGGTATTAGTACATGCCTGTTGGGTTGAGGCAAACTGAAGGAAGCCCTGGTTCCCCAATGCAGAGCCCTTGTCTCTAGGTGATGCTGCTGTTACCTGTCGCTCCTACGTATCCCACCTGAGGGCCATCCTTGGGTCTCTTGCAGCCTCTCTGAGTTCTCTCAACAATTCTACTTTATTCAGTTTTCTTTCTGCCCCAGGACAGTGTGTCCATCCAGCCCACCTTCCCTTCCCTGCAGGATCTGATGGGAAGGAAGGTGCCCCCGGTTTTGCACACCTGAATGCAACGACAGCGCAATGGCTGAAGGGGACAGAAAAGCCATCAGGAGTCAGGACACCTAGACTGACTGGGACCCTTAGGGGGTTTGCCTTTGGGAAGAGTTGATGGATCTTAAAGCTTGGCAGGGTTCTCTAAACCTTGCAATTTATCTGAACTAGGGAACGGCCATCTGTGATGCAGCCTGAGGTTTGTGAAAGAACCCCACAAAGTTTACATTGCCTTTGAAAAATCATACTCCCCTTTGCTTGTCCTGAATTGTCCTTTAAACTTTAACCGGGAGAGGAATCACGGGGAGGAAAGAAGGACTTGGTATTATAAAGTCTGACTCTTCTGTTTATCTGTGGAGCTATTTTTTTTTAGCTATTATTACCTTAGGTAAATCATTTAACATCTCCTGGACCCAGGTAAATCATTTAACATCTCCTGGACCCAGTTTTCTCCTTTGGGACTTCGGTGTGATAAAACTATGATAAAACCAGACGGCGATAAAGGTTCTGTCAGGTGCTTTACCTGCTAGTTACGATGCACCTTTTCAAGCCTACAGGAAACCCATCTGGTCCTCTCATGACTGTACAGACTTGCTCATGGTCTCCCTCGGTTGGTGTTTGTGGTCTGAGGGGTCTCAGATGCTCTGGTCAGAGGGGGCTTCTGTACCTGCTTCTGTACCCCCTGTGCGCTGAGTCAGGAGCACTGGCCTGAAGCCAGCTCTTCCCCTTACCAGCTATGTGGTCCTGGGCATGTTACTTAATTTTTTTGAGTCTCACTTTCCTCCTCTGTAAGACGGGGAGAATATGATCTATTTCACAGGGTTGTTGGTGAGGGTTAACAGGGATGATGCACGTGGTTCGGTGCTTTGACATGCAGAGGAGTTTAGCATGTGAAAGTTCATCCCCTCTCATACCCCAGAGGCTTGGGGCGCAGGATCCCCTACAGCGCTGGAGGAGGCTCTGCGGGTGGGTCTGCACAGGGCTGGACCAGAGCATTCTCTTTTGTTCCGGTTGCTGCCAGAGAACCAGCCGCTAGTGGGCCGGTTTGGCAGCTGCAGCAAAGGACTGCCACCTCCTGGCCAAAGTCTGTAGTGATTTCGGGATCTCTGCCTGTGAACTTCGGAACTCGAGATCCTGTAAATAGTGCCTCAGGGCTGCTTCCGTGACTGCTCTGCATCTATTACTTTGTAGTTGTAGAACCCGAAGCTCCTTTGCCACTTTCCTGCCCGCTCACATAACTCTGGGAACACCTGGTGAAGTTTTTCCGCGCTGGGCTGCAAATTGCCAGGGGAGGCTGTGTTTTATACTGGATGGAGCACGAGCCTCAGGCACGTTACTTAACCCCTGGGAGCCTCAATTTTGTGTGTGTGTGAGAGAGAGAGAGAGAGAGAGAGGCAGAGACAGAGAGACAGAATGTCAATGTCTTCCTCTTAATGAGACCAAAGTATGTACCGCATATAGCGCATGGCCTGTTACATAGTAGGAATGCAATAAATATTAATAATAAAACAGCAACAGTAATCATACTTTGTCCATTCAGTAAGGCACTGTTCTGGGACTGGATATACAGCAGTGAACCAGTAGGCAAAGTCCTCGTGTCCATGGAGTACACGTTGTATTATCTTAATTAATAACAGTATCAATACAGAGCCTAGCAAGTGCTTGACATAATAGATACTAAAAGGTCGTTAATTATTAATGAGAAAGAGCCTAGTAGAGGGCCTAGCATATGTGTAGTAGGAACCAAGCAAATGGTAGCTATTTTGTGGTTTCATTAGGTCAAGGGCTCTGACTTCAGGAAAGGAATTGAAGGACTAGGGTGCCGAGAGTGACCAGAGCAGTTAGGGGACCCGAAGTGATGTCACGTGACATGTGTGATCTCTCTATGAACAAAGGGTGGGGGATGCAAGCCAGAGAAGTGAAGATTCAGGGTATTACAAGTGTGGTCCTTTGAAATGTGTGGGGCCATCTCAAGGTGAAGGCGAAAAGGATACTGAGGATGAGTGGGGGAAATTACGGAAAGATGGCTTTCTCTTGGCAAGGGGAGGATTGTTTTAAGCCACAGAAGAGCTGTGAGTAGAAGCTGGATCGTGAAGGAAATTTCCACAGTAGACAAAGGCAAGGCCAGACAAGGGCTCTATGGCATCCTGGGGGATTTGGTGGAGCCCCCAGAGGTTGCCGTAGTGTTGGGAGGGAGAGAGGGCAGGAGTGGCTGGGGGTCACAGTCCTTTCAAACACTGCAGCTCTGGTTTTCCTCTGTTTTCCACATGGGGTTCTACATTAGATTTCAGGGCCAAGGGCTCTGAGCTGAACCAGATTTTGGGGAACCACTTATCTGGACGACCTCCTTTCTTTAGGGCCTGTGATTCTGAAGAGCTTGCTGTTAACTACGGGTGAGACTAGTCCTAGGCCTGATTTACTCATAACATTCTCTCTTTAAATCAATTTTCTATCCGTAGTGATCTCATGGTAACTTGAGCCTTTTTTTCTCCTAAGCAGCATCAGGCATGAAACTTTTTCTTGGTCTTCTTGAAAGTCTAAGTTAATTATGTCCACTGGTTTCCTGTGTCCATGTGTTTTTTCCTCCTTAGTGACCTTTAGTAGATGAGCGAGAGATGCAGTGTCCTTGCGGAAATGACGTTGTCTTTCTTCCACTTGAGTGCACTGGCTGATGCAGTCTTCCCTAAATGCATACTTTATCATAAAATCTATCAGCTTCTAGATAGGAAAGTGGGGTCCCTTGGTCCTTTCTAGCTTAAGTTCTTGTTCTAGTTCAAGTCCAGGTCTTATGGGTCCACATCTTAGAGGAGACGGAGGGCGTGAAGGAAAAGCAGGGCACTTAATCCCCAAATCCCAGAGCTTAGAGTCCAATCCTGATTCCTGTTGGCTGAGTCACTCGAGCCCTTTGAGTCTCGGTCCCCTCATCTGTACAAGGAGGATCACTGTATCTCAGAGAGTTGTGGGTAAGATTCAGGGTGTGAAGGTGCTTCTCAAACCACAGAATGCTGTGCTTGCTGTGTTTGGGTGGAGGTGAGACATGGCTGCTGTTGTTATTATTCTCTTTTAGCGCATCGGTGATTCCTCCTCACCAGGGTAGGTCCTCCCGACAGCCTGACAGAACCCTGCTCTCTGAGGAGCGGAGGTGTGATCATGAGTGAAGTCCCAGTGTCAGGGTGGGAATGGGATGACGGTGAAGTGGGGTGACCTCAGCTAAGTTGCCCCCTTTCTGTTTCACATCCATGGGTGAACGAGTGCCCTGCTCTGCCTGGGGTGGGGGGAAGTAGTCTCCCCTGCCTCTCTTCCATCCATGGAGCATATGGAACCGAGGGCTACGATTTTGGGTACTTTTCTCTCACTTTCCCACTGTTTCTAGCCAGCGCATAGCATATGCTCAGGAAACACACGCTGAATGAATGCATGCATACTATAAAGGAAGAAATTAAGACTGCAGGAAATGCCTAAAGCATCAGACACGTCAGCAGGCAGAGCCCGGCCAGACGGATATGCAGAACATTTTGTGACGGAAGACACTGCTGCCATCCCTGGACGGGTGCCCATCCCCGAACGGGTGCCAACTCAGTCTCTCGCCCTCTTCCTCAAGTATTTCTTTCACCTGCTACCCTGTGAGAGTTTCCGCTTGCATGCGGATTATGCCAGGAAGCTGGAAGCTGCTCTGGGAGGGGTGGGGTGGGGGAGAGGTGTCCCGGTTCTGAGTCTTGTTTACGAATTTCTCTACTGCAATCCTGACAGTCAGAGCTGCGGGCTGCGAGGTGGAGTTAAGCACGTCACAGGGGGATTGCCGTGTTGGTTCTGCTCCGACTCTCTCTCTTTCCCATCGCTGGGGTTTTCCAGGTGGGCTCAGGCCTCACCCCAGCCCTGTCTGGGATGCAAGCAGCTTGGTAACAGCTCCAGTAGCATCTGGTACCTTTTTCAATCAGACTTGGCTAATCTTGTTTTCAGTGTCAGAACCGCTCATTATAGGGGTTTCCAGTCTTTGGTCATTTATTTGTCCTTCATTCACAAATGTTTATCGAGTGCCTATTCCGTGCCAGGCCCTGTGCTAGGTTTGGGGCTAAAAAGATGGAAAAGACACAGACCCTCCTCTAGAAGCTCATAGTCTTGTGGCAACAGGTTTATAAGAGAATGTGACAGATGAACGCATTTCAGGTTTTGGGGAATCACTGTCTGGGGGAATCATTGCTTGGGCATTTGAGGTGCTTTACAGAGGCAGATGTTCTCATCTGATCAGAAGGAAGGCTGAGGGGAGGAGAGCTGCCTGGGAAATCTGAGAGGCCCGCCAGAGGTTCAGCCCCGAGAGCATTTGTTTCCTGCTGTCCTGCGCTAGTTCTGGGGCTTCGGAAGTTTGGGCAGAGTTCCTGAGCCCTGTTTTTGGTTGCTTCCATTTTTCCTCTCTGCCCTGGACTAGTCTCTCCGCACTTCCCATGTTCAGCTCCTCAGATTTTCTTAGTCCTCGTCAAGGGCACAGGCTGGGAGTGAAGGGCGTTTGCTGCAGATGACCACTGGGGTCTCAACTGCACAAAGGGGAGGTGGAGAGGGTGAGGGAGAGGCCCGGGGGCATGGACCAGGCCCGACTTCTAAACCACTTCTCCGTGTCAGTAGCCAGGTACAGAACTCCACCCCAAGTGTAGGAGTGAAGAGCCCTGGGGGACGGAAGAGGGCCTGGGGATGTACGTCCACATTCTCGGGAGCTGGTCCCTCTGCCTGACACGGCCCGTCTCCTCCCATCCCAGCTCCTATGCAGCCCTTGGCCTCTGCTGACCTCCAGCAAGGCCCACGCCCTGATCTGGCTCTGACAGCTCCCCACGTGTTTCAGCACAGCCTGTGAGTCAGTTGTTAGTGAAACAGGAGTTGGTGTGATTGTTTGATAATCCTCTACCCCTCCCCACCCTCCACTGCCTCTAGACGCTGAGTGAGCGCAGGGGTCTGCTTTCTCTCACCAGCAAGTCCAGTGGGAGCACAGAGGAGGCATGCTGCCCATTTCTTGGGATGAATGAGTGGAGCTGGACGCCTGCTGCCCTGCCTGGGCGGGGTCAAGGGTGGGCTGGGCCAGATTCTGGGGGTGACTCAGCCCAAGGCCGTGAGCCCCTGGCAGCTGCTGGGACTCCACCCTGGCCCAGCCCCGCCGTGCTGCAGAGCGCAGTGGCGACCCTTAACCTGAGCTCCGTGCAGAGGCCTTGTACGACCACCCCGCGGGGCCCAGACCTCAGCCTGTGCCCCCTGCGCCTGTTGCTCCAGCCACCAGCACCCTCCCCCTCGTCCCCCACGGCCGTACTTTCTTGCTGTTCGCATGCGCTTCCCTCTGCCTGGAGAGAGCCTGCTCACCCTTCAAGGTCTAGTGCAAGTACTCTCTCTTCTGGGACAACTCCCTGACCACCCCCAGAGAGAATTTACTGCCTCCTCCGGGGGTACCTTGCACCACCTCTGGCACTGGATTTGTCCACACTCCTTTCGGATCTTTTGCTTAAGGAGCTGTCCTTCCTCTGGATTTCGAGCACCTCCAGGGCAGGACCTAGCATTGTACCCTCTTGTCCTCCTTCCAGCCGTCTGGAGGCTGGCCAATAGCAGGGGCTGATTAAATGGTGGTTGGAGGGATGGAGCTACTTTGGGGGCTCACATCAAGGTAGGGAGGGGGCCTGGAGAACAGGAGGGGGCCTAGCCCTTCTTTGCCTGTCTTGCCCTCTTGGGTCTTTCGACTGCCCAGCTCTTCTGTCTGAGAGCCAGGAAGGTGCCACCCAGGGCTGAGTGGGCTCCTGGGACTTCGGCCTCTCTTGGAGGTGGACCCCACCCATGCTCCCGGACCCCTGCTGACCTGCCACATTCCTGAGCCCCAGCCAAGCCCAGCAACCCACTGGGTTTGTACCAGCTGGCAAGTCAAGGAGGAGAGGGTGGGGGGGGACCTGCTTCTTCCAGGGTGGCCCAAGGTTTGGGCTGACCTCAGGTGTTGAACACTCTGGTGGTCCGTGGTGTGTTGGGGCCTCCTGGGTAGTAGTGAGTTAAGGTCAGGATGGCTAGTCCCAGCGTCCCAGGCTTCCCTCCAGAGCTCAGCTGTGGGTATCAGATATCAAGGGACACATTCCCCTTGAGGGGAGATGGGGCTCAGACCTCTGCCCAGGGCCCTCCCCAGCTCCTGTCTCACGGGTGTACCTGGTTGAATAGGTTTGAAGGAGAACCATCATGAAGACACAGCTACCAGTGTAGGACTCTGTCTAGGGAGCGGCCTGAGGGTGTGGGAGGAAGCAGGGAGGGGAAGGAGAAGGGAGGGCTGGGAGCTACAGTTGTCTGGGCCTCATTACAGGGAAATAAGAGGATTATCAGGTACGGGTGGTTTAAATGGTTAGCTTAGGGGCCAGAAGCTCCCTGGGTCCCATCCTGGGTCGTGGGTAAATCTGCTGCCTTGCCTCTGGGGTCCCTCCTCCCCAGCTTGCCCACTTGCCACCATGCACTCATACAGTAGCACCCGGCTCCTTCTCCGGGCAGTGGAGGGTCAGTGCTGGCCACGCCGCCCACCTGCCGTTCCCTGGAGTGGATTTTTCTTTAGTCATAAATGCTGACATCTGTACAGGGCTCCCTGGTTTACAGAGGCTATTCACATATACCACTAGCCCATTTAATCTTTCCACTAACCCTGTGTCTGTGCCTAGGGGGTCACGTGGATAATGTTTCTGTTTTACAGAGGGAGACGGTGAGTCTCAGAGGAAAGTTTGAAGACTGACAAGCTCATAAGGGAGCTGGCCATGTGACCTTTTGACTCTATGGCTAGTGCCCCAGCCATCTGCCCCCAGATTGCCCCCTTCCATGTTGCTCCAAGTGCCACCAAGAAGCCGCTGACATTCAGGCGGGCTGGCACTGCTTCCTCTTCCCTCCTGAGAGCCCTGGCAGGATGGAGCTTCTCTGCAAACAGGCTGGGCTTCTAGGGACGGGACATAGACGGCTGGTGCTTCAATCCTGGCTGAACTGCAGAGGAAAGCAGGCGAACCCCTTCCCTTTCTGACCCCAGCTCCCCAAGCCCTGGGGCTAGAGCATCGCCAGACTGTTCAGGGGAGTGTCACAGAAAGTGCTCGGGAGTCAGGAGACCGTCACCTGAGGGGCCCAGCAGGTCACCCCCCTTCTCTCCCGGACCTAATGCTCCCCCCTTCCCTTCCCTGCCTTTCCTCCCCTTTCATCTTCACTTTGCTTGTTGGCAACTGCAGCATCCCGGCCAACAATCAGAGAAGGAGTTTCCCTGGTTTCCACCTCCTCCCCTTCCTGTCCTCAGCCGTCCTCCCTGAAAGGTGGGATTGATTCTCTTTGCCCCCAAGACAGTGGAGAAGCTCTCGCTGTTCAGAGGAGGAGAGAAAGAGCCAAAAGGAGGGGCAAGTAGATCGCCACGGCACCCCAGATTGTTCTGAAGCAGTGCTCCTCTGTTTTTCTTTAAAAAGAAAAGGAGTCAGTTTTCCCAGAGAGGTAGCAGAGGGCCACCATTGTGTCAGAGCAGACCCTTGCCTTGGAAAAGTGGCTCCAGTCTCCAGCCAACAGACCAGGAGACCTTGGGCAAGAGAGTAGGCAGGATGGCCCTGGCTTGGCGCTGGTGCAACGGCTGTTGGCGAGGAGGGCGGGTGGGGACTGACACCTATAATGGGCTGGAGTGTGGGGCGAGTCAGGTGTGACTTCTTTTTTTAACCCGGAAGGTGTTGCAAAATTCTCAGCTGCCCGAAGGGCCCTTTATGGGAGACCCTCCCTCCACCAGTTTTTGGAGGCAGAGGCCTTCACACTCACCATGTTGGCTCTGCGACCTTCCCGAATTCTCTACAGCCCGGAGCTGAGTGACGTCGGCAAGTCAGGAGGAGGGGCCTCCCAGGGATCGGGCCCTGGCGGCCAGCAGGTCAGTGATCCCTGGCAGCATTGGCTGGAGGAGGCCTAAGTGCAGGGCAGGCTTTGGTCCCTAGCGTCCCGCATCTCTCCCCGCCTCGAGGAGCTGGCCGTGTGCCTCCCACCGCTGTCTTCCAGGAGTGATTTGGAGGACTATGGGGCAGGTCAATTAAAGCAGCCCTGCGGGTGAAGTTGCCAAACTGGAATGATTATGTGTCTTATAATCCGACACTCGTCTTAGGGGCTGGAACAATACCTGGAGTCATTCTTCGGCCTTTGGCCTCAGAAACAGGTGACACACCTAGATGTTGTAAAAGCCTTCCTGGCTGAATGGCTTCCACCCAACCGGGTGTTGGCTGTCTGTGATGTCAGAAGGCCCTCTCTCTCTCTCTCTCTCATCTCTTCTAGCTGCAGGTGTTTTTGTTTGGGGTTCTCACTGTGTGGGTGTTTGTTTGGAGTTGTGGGGAGGTGGTGGAGGAGTTTGGGGAGTGGGCTGACAGAATTTACTGCTCGGTGGAACTGGATTGTTGCCATGAGTGGGGCAACAGGATTGGGAAGTCCGTGAAGAACAGGTTTCCCTACCTTTCCCTGGACCTTGGAGTGAAGCTGTCCTGCGTAGGTTCATATACGGAGTACCAGCCAACATCCCTTTTGGAGCGTTTTTTGCCCCTGCCTCACCAGTTATTACTATTTTGAATATCACCCAGCAGGGTCACTGCGGATTCACATCCTGCTGTATCCTGAGGTCTGGAGCCACCCGCTTGGCCAGGGGGTGTGCAAGGAGACACCTTGGAACCACAGAACCACAGAACCACAGAACTGGAAGGGATTTGGACAACTATCTTCTCCCATCCCCTTTGTGGGTCAGGAAACTAAATTCCCACAAAAGGGATGTCAAGATCACACAGTAAATTAGTGTCGGTTTCTGAACAAGTCTAGATTTTCTTCCATGTCTCAGCCTTGACCCTCCCCAGAGACCAGCCCAGGTTAGACTCTTGTATTGGCCCATCCATTGATAACATGCTTGTATGTTTCATCTCTTTAATTCTCACCATAAACCCCATGAGGAATATTTTGCTCCCATTTGACAGTTAGGAAATCATAACTCGTGGAGATGAAGTGACTGGCCCCCAAATCACACTGGGTTTTGGCAGAGCTGGGGCTTGAGCCCGGTTCAGGGCTGAATGCAACGCATGTGTCTGAAAGCCCTGGGTGATGGTCTGGGGAGATATGGTGCATGCAAGACACCGGTGACCTCTTGGGCAGAAGGAGGAATATTGGCTCGATTTAAACTGTTACTGGCCTGATCTTGGCTCCTCCATCAGGTGTGGCCTTGGACTCATCTCTGAGCAGCAGAGATCTGAGCTGGTCTGGGGGTCTCTTGGGCCCACCATCCTTCCCCACTCTAGGGTGATGGCCTTCAGAATTGGAAGTTTTGGGCCAGGTCAAGTGCCCGTGATCTCAGAACAGGTGACTTCAAGGGACAGGCTGCGAAGACCCAGGCAGGCATGTCCCTCTTAAGGAGGACCCAGCAGTCGGGCAGTGGGAGGCCAGGGGGCCACCCTGAACCAGGCTTTCCCTGACCTTGCTTCCTCTATGTACCTGGCTAAGCATCAGTCCCCAGGCTTGCATCTCCTTGCTGGGTGGTCAGGTGATGAACCAGGAAAGAGGTAGCTGTGTGGCCAAGAATGCTGCTGGGCGAGGCTTGCTGGAGGGATGATTACTCAGCCCTCCTGTCTCCAGCTAGGGCCCAGGCTCCCAAGTGGGCCTGGGAGCTTGAAGAGAGGCCTGGGAAGGAGACAGGTGGGCAGGACGAGGCAGGGTCCTTGTGGGGAGGAGGTTGCACGGTGTACAGGTGGAGGCTCAGAGGCCTGGAGAGAGCAGAGGGCCCGTCCTCCCGGGTGCTGGGGGGACCAGCTGGCTGGAGGCTCCCAGCCCCCTGCCCCCATTCATCCAGAGGCAGCTTTAACTCCCCCTCAGCTCCTTCCTGTCCCATCTCTGATGGCTCTTTCTCTTTTCCAACCATCTCTTTGAGTCTCCTCCTTTTTTCTCCCTCCTTTCTTTCCTTTTGCTCCTGTCTTATCTCTTTCTCTCTTTGTCCGACAGTTTTTCCTCTCCCTTCTTCCTGTTGCTCTCATTTCCAGCACGTGGGTCAAGGTCAGAGGCATTTTTGCCATGCAGCTAATGTAGCCTCAGCTGCAGAGCCCCTCCCTGCACGGCACCTCCAAGGCTGGGAGTGGTCCCGGTGATGTGTTCACATAGTCATACTGTTTTGTAAATTTTGCAGCATTGTTTTGCGGGTATGTTTTTCTCAAAGAGGGTCCCTCAAAATGTATCAGCTTGAGGCCTCACACAACCTGGCTCTCCCTCGGTGAGCAGCATGGGCTCCGGTCGCCTGGGCACTAATCCCAACCACTGATTGTGTGACTGTGGGCATCTGACTTAATCTTCCCGAGTTTCACATTCCTCATCTGTAAAGTGGTGATAATAGGACTGACCTTATAAGGCTGTTACAGGATTAAATGAGATGTCCATGTCTGGTACCTAAAGGGGATTTCCTGAATGGAGCTATTATCCCTATTCATTTCACAAAATGTGTATTTATGGAGCTCTTGCTAGAGCCAGGCACTGGGGATTAGGAGATAAAAAACACAGCCCTGCACGTGCACACCTCATAGTCTACAGGAGGGGATATGACACATCCATAAATCATTCTAAGTTAATAAGATGTTCCAGTAGAGTTAAAAAGAAAACTCTTTGGGAGTTTAGAGGGTTTTTCATCTTTCACTGCCCTCTTCCCCTCCCTCCCTCCCTCCCTCCCTCCCCCTCCTTCCCCTTCCCTCATTTCACCTCCAGGACATTTTTACCTAGATATGTAATTATAGGACAGTTTGATCTTCACATCAGCATCCGTCCATCTACATCTGCCTGCCCATCCGTCCCTCCATCCATCCATCCATCCATCTGCCCATCCGTTCATCCATCCATCCATCTGCCCATCCATCCATCCATCCATCTGCCCATCCATCCATCTGCCCATCCATCCATCCGCCCATCCAACCATCCATCCAACAAATATTTTCTATGGTGCTAAAGGCACCGTGATGTTAGACCCTGTGGTTGGAGAAGGGCCTGCCCGGGGACTGCACTCCCCCTATTACAGCAGCACTCCCCCTATTACCTTCTGAGGGCAGCAAGTCCTCTAGATCGACCTACTGAGTCGGAATCTGCATTACAAGATCCCTGGGTGATTCAAATGTACCTTTAAGTTTGTGAAATGCTGGTCTAGATCTCTTTCTGTGCTGGGTAGAGGGTAGAGGCTGTTACTTCTGGAGTGAGCTGAACTCAGAGACTGGAGCTTGGCATCCATGAATCCTTTGGGTTCCTTCCAGCCAGCAGAGTCTATGATTCTTTCCTCTGAGCCCAAATAATTTGAGATAAGTTTCAGCGACAGACCCTTTTGTTCTAGCCTCTCCCAGGAAATTAGTGAGAAAGGGCGCAGCCCATGGGCAGGTGCTGGCGACAGCTCTCGTCACCCAAGCCAAACAGCTCTGAAATGCGGCAGGTAGGGAATGCAGCGCCTGTGCTATGGGGACAGCAAGGGGCACCTCGGCTCTCTGTGAGGGATGCAAGTGTGGCCCTCTGTTGAGTCTCTTTCCGGAGAGGATTTTCACTGCTTGGCAGCCCTTCTCCCAAGGCATGGGTTAGGCCCTGAGGCTGTAGAACTGAGTCTTAAATAACTGCACCAAAGAAGAACTGGGGAACCTGAGAATCCCCAACCCTGGCTGGTCTCTGCTGGGTGGGAGCTGACCTTTCTCTTGCCAGGATGAACTTCCACGGGTGGGGAAACTAAGGCTGGGGGCGGGGGTGGGGCACACAGTACATCTGACAGAATGACAAGACACTTTTGCTTCCATAGACCACAAGAGGGAAAAATAGCCAGCATGTAAATTGTGTTCCCGACATATGGGAACATATGTATATGTATAGCTGATTCACTTTGTTATAAAGCAGAAACTAACACACCATTGTAAAGCAATTATACCCCAATAAAGATGTTTAAAAAAAAAAAATAATAAAATAAACAAATACCCCAAAACCCCCCCAAAAAAAAAAAAAAATAATAAATTGTGTTCCCATGTGCCAGGCTTTCACAGCTGTGCAAAGAAAGGACATCACCTCATCTGGTCCCTCGCGGCCACCCTAGGATGTGGGTGCTACTCCATTTTGCCTCATTTTACAAAGGAGGAGACAGAGGCTCAGAGGGGGTGGGATCCAGGTCTGCGTAACTTGGGATGCCCAGGCCTTTTCCACCGCATCGTGCGTGGGTAGGCCCTGCATGGGTCATGGGGAGAAACTGCAATGGTCTCTGCTGTCCTCCAGGGACCTCTGGAAAGCCACTCGGGCCCCTGTGGCACCAGAGCACAGGGTGGGCCTGCCTGGACCCCAGGGGGTAGTTTCTACATTGCCAGTATAATTTGAAATCAGTCTCAGAGAAAATATTTTCATTCAGTCCTCTCCCCTGCAAAGTAGGCAAAGAATGAATTTCAGATTATTTCAGAGGCAGCCTCTTTCTTTTCGTCTGTCTCTAGAGGCTGCTCATAGCTCCACCCTGGAGGAGCCCGGTGGTTTAAAGGAAAAGGGAGGGCAGTGGGGCTGGAGATGCTGCTTTTCCTCTTAACTGTGCTGTAGATTTGAGACCACGAACATATAATACTTTGATGATTTTTTTAAAAAAAGAATCTGGCTAGAAATTAAATAGTATAGATGAAAACTTTATTACATTTATTTCCTCAGGATCAGCGAATCAGTTTAAAATCCAGTCTGTTATACATGGAATAAACTCCATGCACAGCTTTAAATCTTAACTATAACAGCTCTGTCACCCACCAGCTGGGTTACCTTGGGCATGTTATTTAACCTCTTTGTGTCTCACTTGCCTCATCTGTAAAATGGGTGACAATAATATCTACCTTTTTTTTTTTTTGCGGTACGCGGGCCTCTCACCGTTGTGGCCTCTCCCGTTGCGGAGCACAGGCTCCGGACGCGCAGGCTCAGCGGCCATGGCTCACGGGCCCAGCCGCTCCGCGGCATGTGGGATCTTCCCGGACCGGGACACGAACCCGTGTCCCCTGCATCGGCAGGCAGACTCTCAACCACTGCGCCACCAGGGAAGCCCCAATAATATCTACCTTTAAGGACTGTTGAGAGGATTAGGTGACTTAATATTTGTAAAGTGCTTACAATGGTGCCATAAAAATACTGTCAGTGAAGTGAAAACAATTATTAGTTCAGCCACAGGTTAAATAAATCATCACCTTCAGAATGTATGTTTTGCCATGTAGTCTACATGTCACAGATTTTTTATTGCTTCATCAACAGTGCATGGTTTTTATTCAGGTTTCAACCCCATCTTTTGCCAGCTGTGTGGATGAGGGCTGGACCCTCACTTCTTGGCCTCAGTTACCTGCGGCGTTAAAACAGCTGCCCAGTCTGGTCCACGATGTGGTTGTGAAGGTGGGAGGGGAGAACGGTTGTGTGAGGGCTTCACCAGCCGTGCAGAGCACTGTCAGTGTAAGGGACCTGTGTCCTACAGATGCGGGACTTGTGAGAATTTTGAAGGCCCTGATGTAGTCCATGCATCTGCTCCAGGAAAGGCTGGACCGTCCTGCAGGTGCAGTCCCACCCGAGTTGTGCTTTGTCATGTGCTTGGCGCATTCTGTATCTCCCTACCCGGCAGGGGAGGTCCAGTGCCCACTTTTCTCCTCCCGGTACTGAGCTTTTGCAACTCTTCAGGGATGGAATTGCAAACAGATCCCTGAAGAGGTGCAGAAGCTCAGTGCTGGGTGCAAGGTGGAGCCTGGACCAGAGGAGAGGGCAAGCCGGTTAAGGGCTTAACAGGACCACACGCTGATTCCCTCTGGCAGCTGCTAAAGGATGCCCTTCAGAAGTCCTGAATCATAAAATGATCCAGCTTGGACTTTATACGAGAGATACCCTGGCAAATGCTTGCTGATGAGATCAGGGCAGCTCCCAATTTATTCAGGAAGCCAACGTGCATGGATTGGTGAAGAAACATCACACGTGTCTGTGCACAGGGCTTTATAGCAACAAAGCATCTTTTCTTATTTGACCTTCAAAACAATCCTGTGCTGTTGACCAGAGAACTGAGGCTCAGAGAAGTTGAGCAGCTTGTCCAGGGTTACACAGCTGCTAAGATGTCCACCTGGAACTGACCCATCTTAAACCCCTTCATATGGTCCTTTCTTCTAACTTTTATTGGCAACTTGGCAGTATATCCTCCTGCTGGATTGTCGATGCCTGTACTGGGTTGAATAGTGTCTCCCTGAGACAAGACTGGGACCCTTTGCTGCAGTGCTTGCACCTCGACAAACTTCTTCTTGAGCAACAGAATACGAAGAAACTAAAAGGGACTAAAAATCACTGCACACATGCGCAGTTGGGGCCAAAGTAGAAACAATAAGATACAAAAAGGCTGCAAACCAAGCGCCATTTATCAGGTACGGGGACCGAAAGCAGGGTGATACCCATCATCCCTGTACACAGCACCACCAAGCGGGTGGGCAGACCGTCTAAGGCACCCCTCCAGCCTGACCACCATGCTGATCTGCCCCTACCCTCCCCCAGTTAAGAGACCGCCTGCCCTCCTTGGAGAGAGGAGAGCGAGAAAAGAGCAAGTGCTTCCTCTTGCTACAGCACAAATCCCAGTAAAGCCTCGCCTGAATTCCTTGTCTGGCCCCTTATCAATATCTACCGATTAAAGAGGCCAGGGACCCCGGTGGTAACACCCCCAGAATTCATGTCCACCCAGATCCTCAGAATGTGACCTTAGTTGGAAAGAGGGTCATTGTAGATATAATTAGTTAAGATTGGGTCATGCTGGAGTAGGATGGGCCCTTCATCCAATATGACTGGTGAGAAGAGATCCAGAAACAAACACACACTGAGGGAAGATGATGTGTAGATACAGAGGGAAGACGGTCGTGTGAAGACGGAGGCAGAGATTTGAGCGATGCTGCCATAGGCCAAGGATCACCTGGGGCCACCAGAAGGGGGAAGAGGCAAGGAAGGATCCTCCCCTAGAGGCTTCAGAGGAAGAATGGCCCTGCCAACACCCTGATTTCAGACCTCTTGGCCTCCAGAAACATGAGACAGTAGTTTCCGTTGTTTTTGCCGCAGTTTATGGTACTGTTACTGTGATACAGTGCCCAGGGCAGGGGTTGTGTCTTCTTCTTCTTTGTGTTTCTGTTTCTTCTAGTCTTGCTGTGTCCTTTCGCGTCCTGGATGGTTATACAGACAGAGAAGCTAAGTCCTGGCAGCTCATGTCCTATAAAGACCAGGGTTTTGAGCCTTGATCTGGGTTATGTTTATCACAGCAGATTTACCTGTTTAATCCTGTTTGGTGGCTCTGGCTTTTTTCAATGTAACTTCTACCATCTCGGCTACTCTGAGAGTGTGCCTGTCTGCATTTGCAGGTGTGATGGTGTCCGGGAGGGGAGGTAGGAGGTGAGGTGGTCATCACATCTTGGGAGCAGACCTTTGTCTGGCAGGCACTCACAGAATCCCCTGAGTCCATCTGTCTGGGGCTGAAGGTTTCAAGCCGGGTCCGAGGGCTCATGCTGGACCTTGCTCTTGGCTTTCAAGTGCCAGCTGGACCAACACTGCCCGAGGATCTGATCTCGTTCAGGCTGCCACGAAAAGGGAAATATTGAGAAGGGAGGTGATCACCCAACCCCCTCCTCAAAAAGAGGCATTTCCTCCGCCAGAGTCATTGAGCCAGATGCTTGCAGTTAGTTGAGTCATAATCTTTGCCTGTTTACTTTCTGTCACTGTCTGGACAGTCTCTTTATGCTGGGACTTCCTGCTACTTGTCCTTGTGCTGAAGTTATGTGTGTGTGGGGGGAGCGGAAGGAAGGCAGGTGAGGGGTGATGGAGATGAGGGGTGAATTAGAAAGAGCATGGGTTCAGTTTGAGTCCCCACTTGGTGACCTTCTAGATAAAAAAAATCGTAAGTATTTATTATGGGAGAGAGGCAGGGAAGCTCTCTCTCCCTGGGAGAGAACTCATTTATTTTTTGATTTTTATTTTTGATTTTTTTATAAATTTATTTATTTATTTTTGGCTGTGTTGGGTCTTCGTTGCTGCGCGCGGGCTTTCTCTAGTTTTGGCAAGTGGGGGCTACTCTTCATTGCGGTGTGTGGGCTTCTCATTGTGGTGGCTTCTCTTGCTGAGGAGCACAGGCTCTAGGCGTGTGGGCTTCTTCAGTAGTTATGGCATGCGGGCTCAGTAGTTGTGGCTCATGGGCTCTAGAGCGCAGGCTCTGTAGTTGTGGCGCACGCGCTTAGTTGCTCCACAGCATGTGAGATCTTCCTGGGTCAGGGATTGAACCTGTGTCCCCTGCACTGGCAGGCGGATTCTTAGCTACTGTGCCACTGGGGAAGCCCCAAGCCCATTTACTTTTATATCTGCAGCACCAGCACAGTGCCAGGCACACAATGTGCTCAAATGTTGCTTAAGTAAATTTAGTTTAAAACATAACTGTTGCCACAGAGAAAGATACTTCTGGCAGCTGTGTGGAGGAGGGGAAGGGAGACCAGGTAAGAGGCCATTGCAACAGTTCCGGTAAAGATGGAGAAGCCCTACCTTAAGGCCTGGTCCACAGGAATGGAGAGGATGAAGAAAAGGAAGGGATATTCTTTATTAATATTCTTCTCTGTGCTGTGCCCTATGCTTTGTGTTATATGTTAGTTAAGTAATTTTGTCCTAATAACCTTACAAACTCAGTCTCATAAATGTTCCCATTTTATGGCTGAGGGAACTGAAGTAACTGACCCAATACCACACAACTCGTACTTGGTGGGCAGACCCAGAGTGCAAGATTGGCACAGACACTGGGCTGCCAGGATTTAGAGACATTTCTGACACTCCAAAGGACTGTCTGTGGGAGGACTTGGGGATGACTCTGAGGTTTCTCTGTGGGTGATGGAGTTATGGTGGGCCGTTAACAGCTGGGTTCATTGGGTTGACCCTATTGCAAGAGGGGATGCTTTTAGATTGTTTGCGTCCAGGCTTTGCCAAATCCCGCAGAAGAGCATTTGTTGACAATGCTGGTGGCTCTGGCTTGACTGAGTGCTTCTGGCCGCAGAGTGATGCTTGGGAGAGGCTGCTTGGCTCCTGGAAGCCGCTCTGCCTCAGTGCGGTTGCCCGATGTGGACAGCGCTGCCAGGTGGCGGAAGCTCACTTCCTCACCCCAGGGTCCCTGCTTCTTCTCCTTTGAGTAGATTCATCTCCCACTTGAAAGGCCGTCAGTGAGCAGCCCTTCTGTCAACATGCAGACACGGTCCTGGATGCCCCTCACATCATCGCCTTCATCTTCTCCCTGCCCATTACCCAGAATCAAAGTTCTTGAACCTGGAAGTCTCCGGCCCAGACTGTCCCTAGACCTCATCCCAGGCTCTGTGGGAATCTCTCATTCATTAGTCATTTACTGAGCACCTGTAGTCTGAGGACACATGGGTGAATCAGGCACCTTACCTGCCCCCCATAGCTCTCCGACGTGGTGGGGAGGGCACTGTGATCTGCCGACGAGGCCGTACTGAGAGTGCAAACTGAGCTGGGGGTCGGCAGCCTCCCCAGAGGAGGTAGCATTTGAGCTGAGCTTGTGAGGATGAGCAGGACGTGGTCAGGTAGAAGACTAAGGGCCAAAGGGGAGGAGAGCATTCACAGCACAGAGGAGGCTGTGTGTTTGCAGAACAAGCTATTAATTCCACAAATATTTACTGAGCACATTGTCTATGCCAGCCTTGGGCTGGGGCTGGGAAGATACATAATACATGACCCTGGTGAAACTCACAAGACATCTTCTTTTGCAGGACCTGTGCACAAAATGAGGAATTTGGACTCAGGCCCATGTACTAGGCTTAGAAGTTCCCAAACTAGGGTTCTTAAACCCAGGGATTATGTAAGACGATCCACTGGGGTAGGAGAAAAAAATACTGAAACTTCAATATTGAAAAATATTCAAATATTTATGTGTATTTTTAAACTAAAAACAAAGAAACTTTGAGCTTTTCTAATATTTGCTGTGTGAGTTGATCCAGGTCCCACACTTAGCCCCTAGGTCACGCATGTTGTGTGTCTGAGGGAGTCCGAGGGAAGTGGGGGCGGGGAGTTCCATGACAACAGGCAGAGGGGTCCTTCCATCTTCTTCATTCCCTTTTGCGACACACACATGCTCGGTGAAGTGGATTTATTGGGCGATCTCATCTAGTTTAACTAAATTGACCCTCACACAATGGACAAGGTGCTTAGCATTTCCTGAAAAGACACTGGAGGTTGGAGAGAAGGCCGTGGTCCAAGTACAGGCAGAAGGCGGAGGGATTGGCAAGACTGTTGCTCCCCAACTCTTTTCTTTTTTTTTTTTTGGGGTGACATGTATGACTTTTCTTATAATATTTTTATTTTTTAATTAAAAAAATTTTTAACATCTTTACTGTAGTATAATTGCTTTACAGTGTTGTGTTAGTTTCTGCTGTATAACAAAGTGAATCAGCTATACTTATACATATATCCCCATGTCCCCTCCCTCTTGCATCTCCCTCCTACCCTCCCTATTCCACCTTTCTGATCTAGGGTGGTCACAAAGCATGGAGCTGATCTCCTGTGCTAATGCAGCTGCTTCCCATTAGCTATCTATTTTACATTTGGTAGTGTATATATGTCCATGCCACTCTCTCACTTGGTCCCAGCTTACCCTACTCCCCTTCCCGTGTCCTCAAGTCCATTCTCTACGTCTGCATCTTTATTCCTGTCCTGCCTCTAGATTCTTCAGAACCATTTTTAAAAAAATTCCACATAATATGCGTTAGCATACGGTATTGTTTTTCTCTTTCTGACTTACTTTACTCTGTATGACAGACTCTAGGTCTATCCACATCACTACAAATAACTCGTTTCGTTTCTTTTATGCCTGAATAATATTCCATTGCATATATGTGCCACAATCTTCCTTATCCATTCATCTGTCGATGGACACTTAGGTTGCTTCCATGTCCTGGCTATTGTAAATAGAGCTGCAATGAACATTGTGGTACATGTGTCTTTTTGATTATGGTTTTCTCAGGGTATATGCCCAGTAATGGGAATTGCTGGTCGTATGGTAGTTCTATTTTAGGTCTTTAAGGAACCTCCATACTATTCTCCATAGTGGCTGTATCAATTTACATTCCCACCAACAGTACAAGAGGGTTCCCTTTTCTCCACACCTTCTCCAGCATTTATTGTTTGTAGATTTTTTGATGATGGCCATTCTGACTGGTGTGAGGTGATACCTCATTGTAGTTTTGATTTGCATTTCTCTAATGATTAGTGATGTTGAGCATCCTTTCATGTGTTTGTTGGCAGTCTTTATATCTTCTTTGGAGAAATGTCTGTTTAGGTCTTCTGCCCATTTTTGGATTTGGTTGTTTGTTTCTTTAATATTGAGCTGCATGAGCTGCTTGTATATTTTGGAGATTAATCCTTTGTCAGTTGCTTCATTTGCAAATATTTTCAACATTTTGAGGGTTGTCTTTTCATCTTGTTTATGGTTTCCTTTGCTGTGCAAAAGCTTTTAAGTCTCATTAGGTCCCATTTGTTTATTTTTATTTCCATTTCTCTAGGAGGTGGGTCAAAAAGGATCTTGCTGTGATTTATGTCATAGAGTGTTCTGCCTATGTTTTCCTCTGAGAGTTTGATAGTTTCTGCCTTACATTTAGGTCTTTAAATCCATTTTGAGTTTATTTTGTGTATGGTGTTAGGAAAGTGTTCTAATTTCATTCTTTTACATGTAGCTGTCCAGGTTTTCCCAGCACCACTTATTGAAGAGGCTGTCTTTTCTCCATTGTATATTCTTGCCATCCTTTATCAAAGAATAAGGTGACCATATGTGCTTGGGTTTATCTCTCCCCCACTTTTTGGATGGGCTTCCTCATTACCCTCCTGTGTTGAGATAAAAACGGTAACAATCTAATCAATATCAATGGAAGCTGATTAGAAGTATTCAAATTATCAAGATAATTTAAAATATAGATTCAAATTTTCTGGTGTTAGTAAATACGCTTTCTTTAAAGGTTGTTTGTCCTTCAGGATATTGGCTATGATGGTAGAACCTGGAAACATAATTTTTTTTTTTTTTTTTTTTTTTGCGGTACGCGAGCCTCTCACTGCTGTGGCCTCTCCCATTGCGGAGCACAGGCTCCGAGCACAGGCTCAGCGCCATGGCTCACGGCCCAGCAGCTCCGCGGCAATGTGGGGTCTTCCCAGACCGGGGCACAAACCCGCGTCCCCTGCATCGGCAGGCGGACTCTCAACCACTGCGCCACCAGGGAAGCCCTGGAAACATAATTTATACATAAATAAATATACATATGTTAGAGGTGGGTGCCAAAATCATTTTGTTATCGACAAACATCAAAGAGGCTTGGAGACCACAGCTCTAGGCACTAATGAGCCAGTAGAAGTTGTTCAAATAGGGATGAATTTTTGCTCTTTGTTTTATTAATTTGGAAGACCCCCCCGGCAGCTGTGTGGAGAGATGAGGGTAGAGACACTTGTAGGGGGCTGTTGGTGAAGTCCAGGTGGGAGGAAGAACCCAGGAGAGCAGAGAGAAATTTTATACATGGTTGGATTTGATAACTAAGTAGATTTGGAGAACAAGGCAGGGGGAGGATGCAGGGAGAGTCTCAGTTCTCTGAGCGACTGGGCAAATAGTGGTACCATTTACCAAGGGGGTGAACAGTTGGGAGGGGTAGCTTTGGGGAGAAAGATAAAGAGTCTGAATCTGAACAGGTTGAGTCAAACATGCCAGTGAGAGCCCTGGCTGGAGCTGTCCCACTTGGTCATGCTTCTGGAGGTCGGGGGGCTGCAGACACCCCTTCCCCAGGCACAGCCCCGAGTGAGTGATGGTGAGGGTAGTGCCTGAAGGACGTGAAATGGGTCAATCGGGCAGTAATGGTGGCTTCTGTCCAGTCTCCCTGATTTTAGCCTGGCCCCTTGGCTCCATGTCCCAGGGATCAGACCCAGACCACTCCCATATTTCACTTCTGGGAACCACTCAAAGTGTAGGTACCCTTGTCTTCTTCCTCCTCCAAGCCGTCTTGGATGGTGGCCAGACTCCTACCCATGGTACTCCAGGCCAAAGTCATTGGGAAAGGCTGGTTAGGCTGGGTGTGTCCTGGCTGTCATCTTCTGGTGCTAAGATAAGCAAAGGAAAGGAAAATGCAGGGAAGGAGCTGGGTGGGGTGGGATGGAGTGTGGGTACCCTGCAGCTGCCAAGGTAGGACAGGTGTGGGACCACTGACAAGCGCTCCACTGAAGGTCATGCTTTAGAACAGATGTATTTCATTCTGTCCTGGTCTGGTCATTTGGGATATCTGGGCTGCCCCAGTTCAGTGTACTTGACCAAGATTCCTCCTAGGGCTCAGCGTGGAGAAGGTTACCAGTTTTATCAGTGGTGACTCTGAGGATGAGCCCCCGGAACCACCACTTTGAACCTCTGGCAGGACCTTGGGGTCTGTGTATATGGGGGTGGGGTGAGGTGTGGTCAGTGGAAAGTTGGTGGCTATCTTATCTCCCACTTCGGTGTTTTTCTTTGGAAGGGAAAAGAAGAGAGATATAGATAGGCAAAAAGACTGAGTAATTAAGAGTAGAGTAGATTTAGAAATAAAAACAGAAAGATGGAGATGAGAGAGAGACAGGAGAGACAGAAATCAGGAAGGAGAGCAGAAAGATATTTAGAAAAATACCGACTAGAACAACAGAAAGAAGAGTGGAATGAAGACAGAGGGAAGACAGAGAGTGAGGGAGATGGACAGGGAAACAGATGGAGGCTGCAGAAGTGGCAGAAGCTCAGAGACACGGAGGAGAGAGAGGGCATGTGGAGGGAGGGATGGAGAGAGGCCTGCTTGGATGAAGCCCTTGCTCTCCACCTTCCTTCCTTCCCTCCCCATCTGCCTGGTTCTCAATCACAAAATCAAAAGAGTCAGCTCCCTGCTTTGTGACCACCTAGAGGGGTGGGATAGGGAGGGTGGGATAGGGAGGGTGGGAGTGGGGGAGACACAGGAGGGAAGAGATATGGGAACATATGTATAACTGATTCACTTTGTTATAAAGCAGAAGCTAACACACCATTGTAAAGCAATTATACTCCAATAAAGATGTTAAAAAAAAAAAAGAGTCAGAGCCCCAGTGAACGTCCTGTTTTCATTCCTGACACCCAGCTGGGCTGCGGGAAGAGGTCAGAGGCTGCTGTCACCTTTGCTTCTGCTGGGAAGGGGCCCTCCAGCAGGGTCTGAGGCTGACCTGGGGTCCTGGCCCCTGTGAACTGAAGAAGATGCCCGCTTTGATGCTTTAGCGCTGGGTGGTTCCCCAGACTTTTGCTTTTCTTTGTGATGGAACAGAATTAGAAGTGTATGTGCTGGAATTGTTCAGAGGGGGAGACTGAGTTGTGATGAACTTGGACCCAGGTGGTGCGTGGGGTGGGAGCGCTTGGTGACAGTCACACCCCGTGCGAGGTGACCGGCATTATTACTTGTACACCAACAGCCAGGCTGTGGGCTGCGAAGGCGGGAAGTCCCTGAACGGTGAGGGCTGCTATGAGGTGACTCTGGCTTAGTCAGTGACACTCACACATCTAAAGAAAGAGAGCATCCACAAAAGGGGGATCCCAGGGTACAGAGGATCTAAACCAGCCCAGGTCAGAGGATGGGGCCTGGGAGTGGTGGGCACTAGCAGGTTCTGCTTACCTCTTAGCCCCTGTGGAGGCTACTGGTGTTTGTGGGCCCTCCCCAGAGCGCAGTGAAATTCCCCACACCCTCCCACTTCCCTTGGTCTGATTCTGTGTTCATCTGATAGTTATTGATTCAGCTTCCCTGGGACATTGATGCCAGGAAGAAGATAATCCAAGCTGTGGGGTCTCACCACACTAGTCCCTGGAATAACTTGCTAATTAAAAAAAAATCATTCATTGGCATAATAGTAGCAAGAAATGCCACTTAGTGAGTGAGCACTTTTCAGGCTCTGCTGAATGCTTCGTGTGACTCTGTTATCCTATGCTGAAAATAATCGTGTGAAGGGGGCATTATCTCCAACATTTTACAGGTGGGAAATCAGGCCCAGATCTGAGGTTTGCAGCCGGCTCCCAGAGACCAAAGTCTGGTCTCTTGACCTCTCCCTTCTTGGAGGAGCTGGGGATGAGGGTGATGCGGACGCAGAGCCCAGGCCCTCTTCAGCCCCTTGGTCGTCCGCACTGAATGGGGCAGGGTGAGTCTGTCACTGCGATGGTGATGCAAGCAGTCCCATCTCTGGACAAGCAGATATTAGAACGAGTGACTCAGCAGAAGTGGTGCCTCCGGGAGGCTCTGCTTGCCCCATCAGCGTCCCCCAAACCTTCATCCAGAACCGCTGTGATGGGAGGACACAGAGCTGGAGGAGTAGCATGGAAGTGCTTCCTCTGCTGCTTCCTCTTGGATCAATAAGGGGAAATTAAAGGGAGGCCAGAGTGGATGTCTGCCTGGGAGGTTGCGCGTCTGTCCTCAGGGCTGAAAAGAGATCTGCGAGCCAGTTTGGAGCTACATTCCAGGGGGCCTGGAGCTGGCAGGTAACCAGAGGAAGTGAGGGGGGAAGGGGATCGCTAAGGGCAAAGAAAAGAGGAATCCCTGTAGACTCCAGTTCTGTAGGGGGCTCCAGCCAACCAGTGGCAGCTGCTTTCTCCCCACCTGGGACCCAAAGGTGCACAGGATCCTACGCTTGGAAGGGAAAGGAGGCCAAGGACAGCCTCTCAGGGGAGCAAGGCAGCCACCTCTGGGTTTCCACCGCGAATGCTTCCCAGGGCTGCCTGCGCCCCCGTCTACCCTCCTCTACCAGCCAAGGACAGCAGATTGGTTATAGCATTGGCTGCAGCAAAACAGAGCTGCAGCAAAAGGCTGACTCATGCCTTCCAAAGCCAGCAGATCTTATTTGAGTATTTCCCAGCTCCTTCATCAGCTCTAGGAAGAGGGCTGATCGCAAGAGGGCTGATCATCGCAAGAGGGCTGTTGCGGCTGGACGTGGTGAGCCAGGGTGTTTACGCTCAGGAACGGAAAAGGCTGGAACTCCCACTGGTGGAGGAAGCCCTCAGCCTCCCTTCGCATCCCTGATGACCGGGGCGGAAGTGAGATGAGTTGTCTGGGCTCTGGGTGGAGGCTCCAGGCAGGCTTCCCAGGGAAGAGGCATGAGTGTGGATGAGATTTGGGAGAGCCCCTGGAGTGTGGAAACTGGGTCGGTGGCTGGGGGCCCTGGCTGCCTCCCAGCCGGCCCCTCCTTCTTGTCACACACAGGTGGGTGCAGGTTTGTCTGCCAGGGCGGTGCGGCCTCCACCTCTCCTGACAGGCTCCAGAGCTCAGGGTGAGGAGAGAAAATGCTAACCAAGTTCTTCTCGACCCGCTGCCCGCAGGCTCTCAGCTTGGTCTGGCGCAGCAAGTATTCTCCTGCCATCTTCCCCATCACAGGAGGGGAGGGAGGTCGCGATCCCCAGCAGGGCCCAGCTGCTCCGGGTGGGACCGCAGTTCTATTCGAGCTTACCCACGAGGGGTTGAGAACCTCGCCCTGTGCCCCAGATCTGGGCACTCCTGACGATGCTCCAAGGCTTCTTCTGGGCCCAGAGTGAGGCAGAGTCAGGGTTGGGGGGGGGGGGAGCCCAGAATGTTTTCCCAGGGGAAGCAGCAGAGGAATGGAGACGGAGTCACATCCGGAGGGCCCACCGAGGCCAGGGGATCCTGAGGGCCCCAGTGCGCTCCAAAGCCTCAGGATGCTCTTGGCAATGGAGCTCCCATGACTTTGTATTTGTAACAACGATGGCAAACTTTCTTTCGCACGTTTTCTCATTTACACCTTAAGGCACCCAGGAGGTGGGCCTTATAAGGCTGCTCATTGTTTCAAACCAGGAAGGTGATCCCTTAGTAAGTGGCTGAGCCTGGACCCCAATGGGTCTGAATGTTCCACGCTGGGGGTGTTTCCCTTCCTCCAGCGCATTTGATAGAAAACATCACTCCCCTCCCCAGACCGAGGCCCACCATGCACGTGTCCCAGGCTTCACAGGTGACAGGGCTTCACGTTCGCGTCCTCACCCCCCCCACTCCTCACGTCATTTCTGTGTGATGGGATGACATTTACTTTGAAAGAGTCCCAGGGTCCTCTCGGGTTCTCACACCTTTACAGGATGGCTGGGGTCTCCCAGAGGTTTCAGTGCCCCACCCCGTGAACTGGGCAGAGGCTGAGCCCAGAACCACCAAGCTGGGACAGACATTGCTGTGGAAGATCTGCGAGGGCTCCACCTCTCTAGATAAGGATCCTGCCTTGTGAGAGGGGCAGGTGGAGGCCTGGGCCGGGAGAGGGGCCTGACCCCAGCTATGCCAGGAGCTCTGACGGCATTTCTGCTCAACTTGTGACTCGTCCTAGTTGTCCTGTCTTGACCTCTGTCCTGGTTCCCTTTAGTTACCAGCAAGACCTCGGAAGCACAGTGCTCTATTTTAGGGACAGGAAAGTGGGGGAGATGCTCTGAACCCTCTACCGCCTCCTCGGCAGGACCCCTCCCATTTCCTCCCCAGGTCCTCAAAGTTTAGGTCATGGTCTAATTCCAGAGAAGTCTGACCCGAAGGCAGGACACACTTAGTAACCCAGGCTTCGAGGGATGTGGGTGGACCCAGTCGGGGGCTCCACCAGCTCTCGACTCCCCTACTTGTTTCTGAATTTTCTCGTGTTCTTACAAGTGGGTTTCTGGTTTGGTCCCTATTCCAAGCCCTTGTTCCAGGATTCTGCCCTCAGGCTGACCTGATCCCTGGCACTTGCCTCTCACCCACCTGTTGGGCATGCCATCCTGAGGTCCATCATCCCTCCTTGTACCCAGGCCATGGACACCTGCCCACAGCTGCCCCACCTGCCCATGACCCCCTCCTTGGGTCCATTTCCAACTCAGGTCCCTTCCCCACAAGCCTGGCCCTGGGGTGAATACTGAACCTGAGACTGGGCGAGGAGGAGAGAAACCTCAAAGGAAGGAGGGGTGGACCCAAGAAGGGGGGGACAGCGGACCACCCAAGGGCTGCAGGGGGACTTAGCAGCCAAAGCGAGCCCAGGAGGGGGCCCCTCTGCTTCAGGGACGCTGCCCTCCTGACCTCCAACATAACAGTCCCTGTAACAGGGTGGCTGGCCTAGAGAGTGGGTGCCTGAGATTTTTCTGAAAACAATTATGAAACGTGTTCTAATTCAGGAGGACCAACTCCCAGCTAGGTCACAGGGTCACTAGAGTTTAATCCCCTGCCTGTGGTTACCCTACTCTTGTGGCCAGGTATCAAATTATAGGCTTAGATCAACTGAAGATGGAAATGTAATGATTTATTTTTAAGCCGTTCAGGTTTAATTCCACAAAAATTGTGCCACAAAGCAGGTATTATGGGGATTACTCGGGAAAAGGAAAACAGGGGTGATTTTGGATCTGATAGATATTTGACTCACGGTCCACAGGTGGACCCCTTCCATTGGGCCATTGGTTACCATGCATATGGCTTCCACCCTGACCTCCTGTAGGCCTTGCCTTTGAGACGCAGATGCTGCAGGACTCTGTGCTTGGGGGCAAGTACAAGTCACGTGTGAGCCTTTGGCCATGGTGAATGCTCATTACCTTTTCCTGTGTTATTTATTACTATCTTAGTGATAGCATCCCCTCAGACTGCTGGGAGGGAAGGAGGTGGGGAGAGGTTGGTGCCAATCGGATTTAGTACGGTGTGTGTGTGTGCACCACACCTGGCCAGCAAAACACCAACCCTGGAGTGAGCCAGCAACCACCTGCATCCTTCCTGTGCCCGGGATGCTGAAAAAAACTCCTTCAGGCTCCCAGATGTGACCACGGTAACGGCATTGGCTCCAACTCCCAGCTGGGCTCTCCCCACCCCGTGGCCACCTCTCTGTGCGTCCGTGGTCAGCTCTCTCCCCGCGGTGGCTCACCTAAGTTCCCCATCATGCTGCCCCCCAATACTCTCAACAAACCTCCTGACTTCCTATAGCACAGAGAAGTAGAGAGCCTCACAGACAGGAACCCTTCAGCTTCCCGCCTCTCCTTACTCCTCGCACAACCACAAAGGCATCTCTATCCAAACCCTCCCTGCTTTCCCTTCAGCTGCAATGGAAGAATGTTCTTCACGCCCTCACAGCCTTCTGAGCTCCTCTCTCTCCTCCTGAAGAAAGCGAGCATCAGTTAGCAGCTCCTTCTGTGTCTTCGCCATCTCCCTTTCGACAGCACGCACCTCTGTCCAAGTCTCCCTTCTAGCAAACGCATCTCCCCTGACTCGACATCCTGCTCTCTAGCTCTGCTGCCAGGTCGCTTTCCCTCCCACCACCGCTCAGCTTGGGGAGAATGGCCGACTCCTGTCACCTTCACTTCTCATAGACGTGCGGCCTTTCTCTTCTGCACCCTTCTCCACCTGCATTCACTCCGCTGCCCACGGTGGCCTGGCCCCTGCCCGCCTCGTTCCACCAGAACTGCTTTTGCCGAGGTCCCCGATGACCTGTGTGTTGTGACCTCTGGTGATGGTGTGCGACGATCTGCACAGTTTCCTCCCTCGATTGCCCTCCTGCTGGCTGGACCTTCCCTGTCTCCTCTGCCTTGTGTGTCAGCATCCCTCAGGGCTCCCTCTGTGGCCCTCTCTTTTTCTTGCTTATATTCTCTCCCTGGGGATTTCATCCACTTCCAAGGTTGCACCTATCACCTGGGTGCTGATAGCTCCCAAATTAAGTTTTCTAGTCCAGAGAACTCCCTTAAGCAATAAATCTCTATCTCCATTGCCCAGTGGGCATCTGCTCTGGAGGGTCTGAGAGTACCTGGAACCCAACAGGGCCAAACAGAATTGCCTTCTCCGATGTCCTCATTTTGCTCCGTGGCCGCTGCCATCCACCCTGTTGCCTACAGCCACATCCTAAGAGCCGTCATGCTGCCCCCTCTTCCTACTTCACTGCACCCAGCTGATCACCAAATGCTGCTGACCCTCCCTCCTCAGTATCACCTCCCCGTCTCCCCACTGCCCCTGCCCTCGACTGGGCTCTGTTGTCTCTCTCTGGGATGACATGGCTGCCTAAAGGGCTCCTTGGAGAATACCTCCCCACACGGTGGCTGCAGT